>NW_027208224.1:600000-935000 GCF_964237555.1 Oryctolagus cuniculus | reverse complement strand
GTGAAAATTTCCTAAATGTTTTCTGGTCTGAGTCGGTTTTGACTTCTTATTCCCAAATTTTGTATTCTGATGCAATGCAAAGAAGAGATTGTAAAGAATAGCCATTATGTGGAAGGGGAGAGGGAGTGGGAAAGGGGAGGGTTGTGGGTGGGAGGGACGGTATGGGGGGGAAGCCATTGTAATCCATAAGTCGTACTTTGGAAAATTATATACATTAAATAAAAGTTTAAAAAAAAAAAAAAAGAATAGCCATTATGAAATAAAAAACACAAAAAATAGGTGTTTGAAGCTTAGAAATCTACAGGTAACATGACCAAGGTGAGTTTTTTTGTTTATGAAAATAAAATGGAATACTTTGGCTGAGGTGACAGATATTAATTGCCTCCAAACTGAGTTTCACTGTGATTTTCAGGTTAATTCAGTCAGAATTCCACAGGCAGTCAGCTGGAGGGGTGGATGAATCCTGGAACAGCCGGTTTCCTAGCGACTAAATCAAGCCCTATATCATTATGGATTCTTGCATTTTTTTTGCTTTTTTCTCTTTTTTCTTATTTATCATGGTTTGTAATGAATTTTCTGATGTGAGCTTTGGTTTTGAGGCTGGCATATTGAGTTCAGGGCACAAGAGGAAGGTTCTTTTTCAATCAGGGCACAGCTGTTGGCTTGCTCCACTTCTGGCTTGCTGTCATTGTTTTGGGTGCCTCAGCTGATTTGTGGTTTCTTGTGTGGCAATTTCCTAAATGTTTTCGGGGTCTGAGTTGGTTTTGTCTTCTTCCTTCCCAAATTTTGTATTCTGATGCAATACAAGCAAGATTTTGGACAGAGTAGCCATTATGAAAGAAAAAAAAAAAAAACACAGCAAATTGACCTTTCAGGATTAGAAATCCATAGGCAACACAACCAAGATGAGATTCTGTGTTTTGGAAAATGACATGGAACGCTTCTGCTGAGGGGACAGATTCTAATTCCCTCCAAATGGAGTGTGAGAGCGATTTTGAGGTGAATTCAATCAGAATTCCAAAGTCAGTCTGTGGAAGGGGGGGGATGAATCTGGAAACAGCCAGTTTCTTTGTGTCTAAATCCTGCCAAATATCACAAAGGACTCTTGCATTTCTTTGGCTTTTTCACATTTCCCTTATTTATCATGGTTTGTAATGAATTTTCTGATGTGAGCTTTGGTTTTGAGACTGCAATATAGAGTTCAGGGCACAA
Organism: Oryctolagus cuniculus; assembly: GCF_964237555.1. Lineage (NCBI taxonomy): Eukaryota > Metazoa > Chordata > Mammalia > Lagomorpha > Leporidae > Oryctolagus > Oryctolagus cuniculus. Next base: position 933,788 of record NW_027208224.1, on the reverse strand, counting down.
GAGGAAGGTTCTTTTTCAATCAGGGCACAGCTGTTGGCTTGTTCCACTTCTGGCTTGCTGTCATTGTTTTGGGTGCCTCAGCCGATTTGTGGTTTCTTGATTGCCAATTTCCTAAATGTTTTCTGGGTCTGAGTCGGTTTTGCCTTCTTATTCCCAAATTTTGTATTCTGATGCAATACAAGCAAGATTTTGGAGAGTAGCCATTATGAAAGAAAAAAAAAAAAAAACGCATTGCCCTTTCAGGATTAGAAATCTACAGGCAACACAACCAAGATGAGTTTCTGTGTTTTGGAAAATGACATAGAACGCTTCTGCTGAGGGGACAGATTCTAATTCCCACCCAAATGAGTGTGAGAGCGATTTTGAGGTGAATTCAATCAGAATTCCAAAGTCAGTCTGTGGAAGGGGGGGATGAATCTGGAAACAGCCAGTTTCTTTGTGTCTAAATCCAGCCAAATATCACAAAGGACTCTTGCATTTCTTTGGCTTTTTCACATTTCCCTTATTTATCATGGTTTGTAATGAATTTTCTGATGTGACCTTTGGTTTTCAGGCTGCAATATAGAGTTCAGGGCACCGGAGGAATGGTCTTTTTCAAACAGGGCACAGCTGTTGGCTTGCTCCAATTCTGGCTATTGTCTTTGTTTTGGGTGCCTCAGCTGAAATTTGGTTTCTTGAGTTTCACTGTGATTGTCAGGTTAATTCAGTCAGAATTCCACAGGCAGTCAGCTTTAGTGGTGGATGAATCTGGGAACAGCCGGTTTCCTTGCAACTAAATCAAGCCCTATATCATTATGGATTCTTGCATTTTTTTTCTCTTTTTTCTTATTTATCATGGTTTGTAATGAATTTTCTGATATGAGCTTTGGTTTTGAGGCTGGCATATTGAATTCAGGGCACAAGAGGATGGTTCTTTTTCAATCAGGGCACAGCTGTTGGCTTGCTCCAATTCTGGCTTGCTGTCATTGTTTTGAGTGCCTCAGCCGATTTGTGGTTTCTTGTGTGGCAATTTCCCAAATGTTTTCAGGGTCTGAGTTGGCTTTGCCTTCTTCCTTCCCAAATTTTGTATTCTGATGCAATGTAAAGAAGAGTTTGTACAGAATAGCCATTATGAAAGAAAAAACACAACAAATAGGCGTTTGAAGCTTAGAAATCTACAGGTAACATGACCAAGGTGAGTTTTTGTGTTTATGAAAATAAAATGGAACACTTTGGCTGAGATGATAGATATTAATGGCCTCCAAACTGAGTTTCACAGTGATTTTCAGGTTAATTCATTCAGAATTCCACAGGCAGTCAGCTGGAGGGGTGGATGAATCCGGGAACAGCCGGTTTCCTAGCAACTAAATCAAGCCTTTTATCATTATGGATTCTTGCATTTTTTTGGCTTTTTTCTCTTTTTTCTTATTTATCATGGTTTGTAATGAATTTTCTGATGTGAGCTTTGGTTTTGAGGCTGGCATATTGAGTTCAGGGCACAAGAGGAAGGTTCTTTTTCAATCAGGGCACAGCTGTTGGCTTGCTCCTCTTCTGGCTTGCTGTCATTGTTTTGGGTGCCTCAGCTGATTTGTGGTTTCTTGTGTGGCAATTTCCTAAATGTTTTCTGGGTCTGAGTTGGTTTTGCCTTCTGCCTTCCCAAATTTTGTATTCTGATGCAATACAAGCAAGATTTTGGACAGAGTAGCCATTATGAAAGAAAAAAAAAAAACACAGCAAATTTACCATTCAGGATTAGAAATCCATAGGCAACACAACCAAGATGAGATTCTGTGTTTTGGAAAATGACATGGAACGCTTCTGCTGAGGTGACAGATTCTAATTCCCTCCAAATGGAGTGTGAGAGCGATCTTGAGGTGAATTCGATCAGAATTCCAAAGTCAGTCTGTGGAAGGGGGGGATGAATCTGGAAACAGCCACTTTCTTTGTGTCTAAATCCTGCCAAATATCACAAAGGAGTCTTGCATTTCTTTGGCTTTTTCACATTTCCCTTATTTATCATGGTTTGTAATGAATTTTCTGATGTGAGCTTTGGTTTTGAGGCTGGCATATTGAGTTCAGGGCACAAGAGGAAGGTTCTTTTTCAATCAGGGCACAGCTGTTGGCTTGCTCCACTTCTGGCTTGCTGTCATTGTTTTGGGTGCCTCAGCTGATTTGTGGTTTCTTGTGTGGCAATTTCCTAAATGTTTTTGGGGTCTGAGTTGGTTTTGCCTTCTGCCTTCCCAAATTTTGTATTCTGATGCAATACAAGCAAGATTTTGGACAGAGTAGCCATTATGAAAGAAAAAAAAAAAAACACAGCAAATTGACCTTTCAGGATTAGAAATCCATAGGCAACACAACCAAGGTGAGATTCTGTGTTTTGGAAAATGACATGGAACGCTTCTGCTGAGGGGACAGATTCTAATTCCCTCCAAATGGAGTGTGAGAGCGATCTTGAGGTGAATTCAATCAGAATTCCAAAGTCAGTCTGTGGAAGGGGGGGATGAATCTGGAAACAGCCAGTTTCTTTGTGTCTAAATCCTGCCAAATATCACAAAGGACTCTTGCATTTCTTTGGCTTTTTTCTTTTTTTCTTATTTATCATGGTTTGTAATGAATTTTCTGATGTGAGCTTTGGTTTTGAGGCTGGCATATTGAGTTCAGGGCACAAGAGGAAGGTTCTTTTTCAATCAGGGCACAGCTGTTGGCTTGCTCCACTTCTGGCTTGCTGTCATTGTTTTGGGTGCCTCAGCTGATTTGTGGTTTCTTGTGTGGCAATTTCCTAAATGTTTTCTGTGTCTGAGTTGGTTTTGCCTTCTTCTTTCCCAAATTTTGTATTCTGATGCAATACAAGCAAGATTTTGGACAGAGTAGCCATTATGAAAGAAAAAAAAAAAACACAGCAAATTGACCTTTCAGGATTAGAAATCCATAGGCAACACAACCAAGGTGAGATTCTGTGTTTTGGAAAATGACATGGAACGCTTCTGCTGAGGGGACAGATTCTGATTCCCTCCAAATGGAGTGTGAGAGCGATCTTGAGGTGAATTCAATCAGAATTCCAAAGTCAGTCTGTGGAAGGGGGGGATGAATCTGGAAACAGCCAGTTTCTTGTGTCTAAATCCTGCCAAATATCACAAAGGACTCTTGCATTTCTTTGGCTTTTTTCTTTTTTTCTTATTTATCATGGTTTGTAATGAATTTTCTGATGTGAGCTTTGGTTTTGAGGCTGGCATATTGAGTTCAGGGCACAAGAGGAAGGTTCTTTTTCAATCAGGGCACAGCTGTTGGCTTGCTCCACTTCTGGCTTGCTGTCATTGTTTTGGGTGCCTCAGCTGATTTGTGGTTTCTTGTGTGGCAATTTCCTAAATGTTTTCGGGGTCTGAGTTGGTTTTGTCTTCTTCCTTCCCAAATTTTGTATTCTGATGCAATACAAGCAAGATTTTGGAGAGTAGCCATTATGAAAGAAAGAAAAAAAAAAAAACACAGCGCATTGCCCTTTCAGGATTAGAAATCTACAGGCAACACAACCAAGATGAGTTTCTGTGTTTTGGAAAATGACATAGAACGCTTCTGCTGAGGGGACAGATTCTAATTCCCTCCCAAATGAGTGTGAGTGCGATTTTGAGGTGAATTCAATCAGAATTCCAAAGTCAGTCTGTGGAAGGGGGGGATGAATCTGGAAACAGCCACTTTCTTTGTGTCTAAATCCAGCCAAATATCACAAAGGACTCTTGCATTTCTTTGGCTTTTTCACATTTCCCTTATTTATCATGGTTTGTAATGAATTTTCTGATGTGAGCTTTGGTTTTGAGACTGCAATATAGAGTTCAGGGCACCTGAGGAATGGTCTTTTTCAAACAGGGCACAGCTGTTGGTGTGCTCCAATTCTGGCTATTGTCTTTGTTTTGGGTGCCTCAGCTGAAATTTGGTTTCTTGAGTTTCACTGCGATTGTCAGGTTAATTTAGTCAGAATTCCACAGGCAGTCAGCTTTAGTGGTGGATGAATCTGGGAACAGCCGGTTTCCTTGCAACTAAATCAAACCCAATATCATTATGGATTCTTGCATTTTTTTGGCTTTTTTCTCTTTTTTCATATTTATCATGGTTTGTAATGAATTTTCTGATGTGAGCTTTGGTTTTGAGGCTGCAATATGGAGTTCAGGGCACAAGAGGAAGGTTGTTTTTCAATCAGGGCACAGCTGTTGGCTTGCTCCACTTCTGGCTTGCTGTCATTGTTTTGAGTGCCTCAGCCGATTTGTGGTTTCTTGTGTGGCAATTTCCCAAATGTTTTCAGGGTCTGAGTTGGCTTTGCCTTCTTCCTTCCCAAATTTTGTATTCTGATGCAATGCAAAGAAGAGTTTGTACAGAATAGCCATTATGAAAGAAAAAACACAACAAATAGGCGTTTGAAGCTTATAAATCTACAGGTAACATGACCAAGGTGAGTTTTTGTGTTTATGAAAATCAAATGGAACACTTTGGCTGAGGTGACAGATATTAATTGCCTCCAAACTGAGTTTCACTGTGATTTTCAGGTTAATTCAGTCAGAATTCCACAGGCTGTCAGCTGGAGGGGTGGATGAATCCGGGAACAGCCGGTTTCCTAGCGACTAAATCAAGCCCTATATCATTATGGATTCTTGCATTTTTTTGGCTTTTTTCTCTTTTTTCTTATTTATCATGGCTTGTAATGAATTTTCTGATGTGAGCTTTGGTTTTGAGGCTGGCATATTGAGTTCAGGGCACAAGAGGAAGGTTCTTTTTCAATCAGGGCACAGCTGTTGGCTTGCTCCACTTCTGGCTTGCTGTCATTGTTTTGGGTGCCTCAGCTGATTTGTGGTTTCTTGTGTGGCAATTTCCTAAATGTTTTTGGGGTCTGAGTTGGTTTTGCCTTCTTCCTTCCCAATTTTTGTTTTCTGATGCAATACAAGCAAGATTTTGGACAGAGTAGCCATTATGAAAGAAAAAAAAAATACAGCAAATTGACCTTTCAGGATTAGAAATCTATAGGCAACACAACCAAGGTGAGATTCTGTGTTTTGGAAAATGACATGGAACGCTTCTGCTGAGGTGACAGATTCTAATGCCCTCCAAATGGAGTGTGAGAGCGATTTTGAGGTGAATTCAATCAGAATTCCAAAGTCGGTCTGTGGAAGGGGGGGATGAATCTGGAAACAGCCACTTTCTTTGTGTCTAAATCCTGCCAAATATCACAAAGGACTCTTGCATTTCTTTGGCTTTTTTCTTTTTTTCTTATTTATCATGGTTTGTAATGAATTTTCTGATGTGAGCTTTGGTTTTGAGGCTGGCATATTGAGTTCAGGGCACAAGAGGAAGGTTCTTTTTCAATCAGGGCACAGCTGTTGGCTTGCTCCAATTCTGGCTTGCTGTCATTGTTTTGGGTGCCTCAGCCGATTTGTGGTTTCTTGAGTGCCAATTTCCTAAATGTTTTCTGGGTCTGAGTCGGTTTTGCCTTCTTATTCCCAAATTTTGTATTCTGATGCAATACAAGCAAGATTTTGGAGAGTAGCCATTATGAAAGAAAGAAAAAAAAAAAGCGCATTGCCCTTTCAGGATTAGAAATCTACAGGCAACACGACCAAGATGAGTTTCTGTGTTTTGGAAAATGACATAGAACGCTTCTGCTGAGGGGACAGATTGTAATTCCCTCCAAATGGAGTGTGAGAGCGATTTTGAGGTGAATTCAATCAGATTTCCAAAGTCAGTCTGTGGAAGGGGGGAATGAATCTGGAAACAGCCAATTTCTTTGTGTCTAAATCCAGCCAAATATCACAAAGGACTCTTGCATTTCTTTGGCTTTTTCACATTTCCCTTATTTATCATGGTTTGTAATGAATTTTCTGATGTGAGCTTTGGTTTTCAGACTGCAATATAGAGTTCAGGGCACCTGAGGAATGGTCTTTTTCAAACAGGGCACAGCTGTTGGTGTGCTCCAATTCTGGCTATTGTCTTTGTTTGGGTGCCTCAGCTGAAATTTGGTTTCTTGAGTTTCACTGCGATTGTCAGGTTAATTTAGTCAGAATTCCACAGGCAGTCAGCTTTAGTGGTGGATGAATCTGGGAACAGCCGGTTTCCTTGCAACTAAATCAAACCCAATATCATTATGGATTCTTGCATTTTTTTGGCTTTTTTCTCTTTTTTCTTATTTATCATGGTTTGTAATGAATTTTCTGATGTGAGCTTTGGTTTTGAGGCTGGCATATTGAGTTCAGGGCACAAGAGGAAGGTTGTTTTTCAATCAGGGCACAGCTGTTGGCTTGCTCCACTTCTGGCTTGCTGTCATTGTTTTGAGTGCCTCAGCCGATTTGTGGTTTCTTGTGTGGCAATTTCCCAAATGTTTTCTGGGTCTGAGTTGGCTTTGCCTTCTTCCTTCCCAAATTTTGTATTCTGATGCAATGCAAAGAAGAGTTTGTACAGAATAGCCATTATGAAAGAAAAAACACAACAAATAGGCGTTTGAAGCTTAGAAATCTACAGGTAACATGACCAAGGTGAGATTTTGTGTTTTGGAAAATCAAATGGAACACTTTGGCTGAGGTGACAGATATTAATTGCCTCCAAACTGAGTTTCACTGTGATTTTCAGGTTAATTCATTCAGAATTCCACAGGCTGTCAGCTGGAGGGGTGGATGAATCCGGGAACAGCCGGTTTCCTAGCGACTAAATCAAGCCCTATATCATTATGGATTCTTGCAATTTTTTTGCTTTTTTCTCTTTTTTCTTATTTATCATGGTTTGTAATGAATTTTCTGATGTGAGCTTTGGTTTTGAGGCTGGCATATTGAGTTCAGGGCACAAGAGGAAGGTTCTTTTTCAATCAGGGCACAGCTGTTGGCTTGCTCCACTTCTGGCTTGCTGTCCTTGTTTTGGGTGCCTCAGCTGATTTGTGGTTTCTTGTGTGGCAATTTCCTAAATGTTTTCGGGGTCTGAGTTGGTTTTGCCTTCTTCCTTCCCAATTTTTGTATTCTGATGCAATACAAGCAAGATTTTGGACAGAGTAGCCATTATGAAAGAAAAAAAAAAAACACAGCAAATTGACCTTTCAGGATTAGAAATCCATAGGCAACACAACCAAGGTGAGATTCTGTGTTTTGGAAAATGACATGGAACGCTTCTGCTGAGGGGACAGATTCTAATTCCCTCCAAATGGAGTGTGAGAGCGATTTTGAGGTGAATTCAATCAGAATTCCAAAGTCGGTCTGTGGAAGGGGGGGATGAATATGGAAACAGCCAGTTTCTTTGTGTCTAAATCCTGTCAAATATCACAAAGGACTCTTGCATTTCTTTGGCTTTTTCACATTTCCCTTATTTATCATGGTTTGTAATGAATTTTCTGATGTGAGCTTTGGTTTTGAGTCTGGCATATTGAGTTCAGGGCACAAGAGGAAGGTTCTTTTTCAATCAGGGCACAGCTGTTGGCTTGCTCCAATTCTGGCTTGCTGTCATTGTTTTGGGTGCCTCAGCCGATTTGTGGTTTCTTGAGTGCCAATTTCCTAAATGTTTTCTGGGTCTTAGTCGGTTTTGCCTTCTTATTCCCAAAGTTTGTATTCTGATGCAATACAAGCAAGATTTTGGAAAGTAGCCATTATGAAAGAAAAAAAAAAAAGCGCATTGCCCTTTCAGGATTAGAAATCTACAGGCAACACGACCAAGATGAGTTTCTGTGTTTTGGAAAATGACATAGAACGCTTCTGCTGAGGGGACAGATTCTAATTCCCTCCCAAATGAGTGTGAGTGCGATTTTGAGGTGAATTCAATCAGAATTCCAAAGTCAGTCTGTGGAAGGGGGTATAAATCTGGAAACAGCCAGTTTCCTTGTGTCTAAATCCTGCCAAATATCACAAAGGACTCTTGCATTTCTTTGGCTTTTTTCTCTTTTTTCTTATTTATCATGGTTTGTAATGAATTTTCTGATGTGAGCTTTGGTTTTGAGGCTGCAATATTGAGTTCAGGGCAGAAGAGGATGGTTCTTTTTCAATCAGGGCACAGCTGTTGGCTGGCTGCAGTTCTGGCTTGCTGTCCTTATTTTGAGTACCTCAGCCGATTTGTGGTTTCTTGTGTGGCAATTTCCCAAATGTTTTCTGGGTCTGAGTTGGCTTTGCCTTCTTCCTTCCCAAATTTTGTATTCTGATGCAATGCAAAGAAGAGTTTGTACAGAATAGCCATTATGAAAGAAAAAACACAACAAATAGGCGTTTGAAGCTTAGAAATCTACAGGTAACATAACCAAGGTGAGTTTTTGAGTTTATGAAAATAAAATGGAACACTTTGGCTGAGGTGACAGATATTAATTGCCTCCAAACTGAGTTTCACTGTGATTTTCAGGTTAATTCAGTCAGAATTCCACAGGCAGTCAGCTGGAGGGGTGGATGAATCCGGGAATAGCCGGTTTCCTTGTGACTAAATCAAGCCTTATATCATTATGGATTCTTGCATTTTTTTGGCTTTTTTCTCTTTTGTCGTATTTATCATGGTTTGTAATGAATTTTCTGATGTGAGCTTTGGTTTTGAGGCTGGCATATTGAGTTCAGGCACAAGAGGAAGGTTCTTTTTCAATCAGGGCACAGCTGTTGGCTTGCTCCACTTCTGGCTTGCTGTCATTGTTTTGGGTGTCTCAGCTGATTTGTGGTTTCTTGAGTGCCAATTTCCTAAATGTTTTCTGGGTCTGAGTCGGTTTTGCCTACTTATTCCCAAATTTTGTATTCTGATGCAATACAAGCAAGATTTTGGAGAGTAGCCATTATGAAAGAAAAAAAAAAAAAAAACACAGCGCATTTCCCTTTCAGGATTAGAAATCTACAGGCAACACGACCAAGATGAGTTTCTGTGTTTTGGAAAAAGTCATGGAACCCTTCTGCTGAGGGGACAGATTTTATTTCACTCCAAATTGAGTGTGAGTGCGATTTTGAGGTGAATTCAATCAGAATTCCAAAGTCAGTCTGTGGAAGGGGGGGATGAATCTGGAAACAGCCAGTTTCCTTTTATCTGAATCCAGCCAAATATCACAAAGGACTCTTGTATTTCTTTGGCTTTTTCACATTTCCCTGATTTATCATGGTTTGTAATGAATTTTCTGATGTGAGCTTTGGTTTTGAGGCTGCAATATAGAGTTCAGGGCACCGGAGGAATGGTCTTTTTCAAACAGGGCACAGCTGTTTGCGTGCTCTAATTCTGGCTTCCTGTCAGTGTTTTGGGTGCCTCAGCTGAAATTTGGTTTGCTGAATTTCACTGCGATTGTCAGGTTAATTCAGTCAGAATTCCACAGGCAGTCAGCTTTAGTGGTGGATGAATCTGGGAACAGCGGGTTTCCTTGCAACTAAATCAAACCCAATATCATTATGGATTCTTGCATTTCTTTGGCTTTTTTCTCTTTTTTCTTATTTATCATGGTTTGTAATGAATTTTCTGATGTGAGCTTTGGTTTAGAGGCTGCAATATGCAGTTCAGGGAACCGGAGGAGGGTCTTTTTCAATCAGGGCACAGCTGTTGGCTTGCTCCAATTCTGGCTTGCTGTCATTGTTTTGGGTGCCTCAGCCGATTTGTGGTTTCTTGAGTGCCAATTTCCTAAATGTTTTCTGGGTCTGAGTCGGTTTTGCCTTCCCAAATTATTTCCAAATTTTGTATTTTGATGCAATACAAGCAAGATTTTGGAGAGTAGCCATTATGAAAGAAAGAAAAAAAAAACACAGCGAATTGCCCTTTCAGGATTATAAATCTACAGGCTACAGGACCAAGATGAGTTTCTGTGTTTTGGAAAATGACAAGGAACCCTTCTGCTGAGGGGACAGATTCTAATTCCCTCCAAATTGAGTGTGAGTGTGATTTTGAGGTGAATTCAATCAGAATTCCAAAGTCAGTCTGTGGAAGGGGGGTATGAATCTGGAAACAGCCAGTTTCCTTGTATCTGAATCCAGCCAAATATCAAAAAGGACTCTTGCATTTCTTTGGCTTTTTCACATTTCCCTGATTTATCATGGTTTGTAATGAATTTTCTGATGTGAGCTTGGTTTTGAGGCTGCAATATGGAGTTCAGGGTACTGGAGAACCTGTCTTTTTCAAAGAGGGTACAGTTGTTGGCTTGCTGCAATTCTGGCTTGCTGTAATTGTTTTGGGTTCCTCAGCCAATTTGTGGTTTCCTGTGTGGCAATTTCCTAAATGTTCTCTGGGTCTGAGTTGGCTTTGCCTTCTTCCTTCCCAAATTTTGTATTCTGATGCAATACAAGCGAGATTTTTGACAGAGTAGCCATTATGAAATAAAAAACACAACTAATAGGCGTTTGAAGCTTAGAAATCAACAGGTAACATGACCAAGGTGAGTTTTTGTGTTTTGGAAAATAAAATGGAACACTTTGGCTGAGGTGACAGATATTAATTGCCTCCAAACTGAGTTTCACTGCGATTTTCAGGTTAATTCATTCAGAATTCCACAGGCAGTCAGCTGGAAGGGTGGATGAATCCGTGAACAGCTGGTTTCCTAGCGACTAAATCAAGCCCTATATCATCATGGATTCTTGCATTTTTTTGGCTTTTTTCTCTTTTTTCTTATTTATCATGGTTTGTATTGAATTTTCTGATGTGAGCTTTGGTTTTGAGGCTGGCATATTGAGTTCAGGGCACAAGAGGAAGGTTCTTTTTCAATCAGGGCACAGCTGTTGGCTTGCTCCAATTCTGGCTTGCTGTCATTGTTTTGGGTGCCTCAGCTGATTTGTGGTTTCTTGTGTGGCAATTTCCTAAATGTTCTCTGGGTCTGAGTTGGCTTTGCCTTCTTCCTTCCCAAATTTTGTATTCTGATGCAATACAAGCAAGATTTTGGACAGAGTAGCCATTATGCAATAAAAAACACAACAAATAGGTGTTTGAAGCATACAAATCTACAGGTAACATGACCAAGTTGTTTTTGTGTTTTGGAAAATGAAATGGAACATTTTGGCTGAGGTGACAGATATTAATTGCCTCCAAACTCAGTTTCACTGCGATTTTCAGGTTAATTCAGTTAATTCAGTTAGGATTCCACAGGCTTGCATTTCTTCAGCTTTTTCACATTTCCCTTATGTATCATGGTTTGTATGAATTTTCTGATGTGAGCTTAGATTTGAGGCTGGCATATTGAGTTCAGGGCACAAGAGGAAGGTTCTTTTTCAATCAGGGCACAGCTGTTGGCTTGCTCCACTTCTGGCTTGCTGTCATTGTTTTGGGTGCCTCAGCTGATTTGTGGTTTCTTGTGTGGCAATTTCCTAAATGTTTTCTGGGTCTGAGTTGGTTTTGCCTTCTTCCTTCCCAAATTTTGTATTCTGATGCAATACAAGCAAGATTTTGGAGAGTAGCCATTATGAAAGAAAAAAAAAAAACACAGCAAATTGACCTTTCAGGATTAGAAATCCATAGGCAACACAACCAAGATGAGATTCTGTGTTTTGGAAAATGACATGGAACGCTTCTGCTGAGGTGACAGATTCTAATTCCCTCCAAATGGAGTGTGAGAGCGATTTTGAGGTGAATTCAATCAGAATTCCAAAGTCAGTCTGTGGAAGGGGGGGATGAATCTGGAAACAGCCAGTTTCTTTGTGTCTAAATCCTACCAAATATCACAAAGGACTCTTGCATTTCTTTGGCTTTTTCACATTTCCCTTATTTATCATGGTTTGTAATGAATTTTCTGATGTGAGCTTTGGTTTTGAGGCTGGCATTTTGAGTTCAGGGCACCGGAGGAATGGTCTTTTTCAAACAGGGCACAGCTGTTGGCCTGCTCCAATTCTGGCTATTGTCTTTGTTTTGGGTGCCTCAGCTGATATTTGGTTTCTTGAGTTTCACTGAGATTGTCAGGTTAATTCAGTCAGAATTCCACAGGCAGTCAGCTTTAGTGGTGGATGAATCTGGGAACAGCCGGTTTCCTTGCAACTAAATCAAACCCAATATCATTATGGATTCTTGCATTTCTTTGGCTTTTTTCTCTTTTTTCATATTTATCATGGTTTGTAATGAATTTTCTGATGTGAGCTTTGGTTTTGAGGCTGCAATATGGAGTTCAGGGCACAAGAGGATGGTTCTTTTTCAATCAGGGCACAGCTGTTGGTATGCTCCAATTCTGGCTTGCTGTCATTGTTTTGAGTGCCTCAGCCGATTTGTGGTTTCTTGTGTGGCAATTTCCCAAATGTTTTCAGGGTCTGAGTTGGCTTTGCCTTCTTCCTTCCCAAATTTTGTATTCTGATGCAATGCAAAGAAGAGTTTGTACAGAATAGCTATTACGAAAGAAAAAACACAACTAATAGGCGTTTGAAGCTTAGAAATCTACAGGTAACATGACCAAGGTGAGTTTTTCTGTTTATGAAAATAAAATGGAACACTTTGGCTGAGGTGACAGATATTAATTGCTCCAAACTGAGTTTCACTGCGATTTTCAGGTTAATTCAGTCAGAATTCCACAGGCAGTCAGCTGGAGGGGTAGATGAATCCAGGAACAGCCGGTTTCCTAGCGACTAAATCAAGCCCTATATCATTATGGATTCTTGCATTTCTTTGGCTTTTTTCTCTTTTTTCTTATTTATCTTCGCTTGTAATGAATTTTCTGATGTGAGCTTTGGTTCTGAGGCTGGCATATTGAGTTCAGGGCAGAAGAGGAAGGTTCTTTTTCAATCAGGGCACAGCTGTTGGCTTGCTCCACTTCTGGCATCCTGACATTTTTTTGGGTGCCTCAGCTGATTTGTGATTTCTTGAGCGGCAATTTCCTAAATGTTTTCTGGGTCTGAGTTGGTTTTGCCTTCTTCCTTCCCAAATTTTGTATTCTGACACAATACAAACAAGAGTTTGGCCAGTGCAGCCATTATGAAATAAAAAACACTACACATAGGTGTTTGAAGCTTAGAAATCTACAGATAACACGACCAAGGTGAGTTTTTGTGTTATGGAAAATAAAATGGAACACTTTGGCTGAAGTGACAGATATTAATTGCCTACAAACTGAGTTTCACTGCGATTTTCAGGTGAATTCAGTCAGAATTCCACAGGCAGTCAGCTGGAGGGGTGGATGAATCCGGGCACAGCCCGTTTCCTTGCGACTAAATCCAGCTCAATATCATTATGGATTCTTGCATTTCTTGGCTTTTTTCTCATTTTTCTTATGTATCGTGGTTTGTAATGAATTTCCTGATGTCAGCTTTGGTTTTGAGGCTGGAATATGGAGTTCAGGGTCCCGGAAGAATGGCCTTTTTCAATCAGGACTCAGCTGATTGCCTCCTCCAATTCTGGCTTGCTGTCATGGTTTTGGGTGCCTCAGCTGACTTTTGGTTTCTTGAGTGGCAATTTCCTAAATGTTTTCTGTGTCTGAGTTGGCTTTGCCTTCTACCTTCCCAAATTTTGTATGTGATGCAATACAAGGAAGATTTTGGACAGAGTAGCCATTATAAAATAAAAAACACAACAAATAGGCGTTTGAAGCTTGGAAATCTATAGGTAACATGACCAAAGTGAGTTTTTTTGTTTTGGAAAATAAAATGGAACTCTTTGGCTGAGGTGACAGATATTAATTGTCTCCAAACCGAATTTCACTGCCATTTTGAGGTGAATTCAGTCAGAATCCCTATTCACTCAGCTGGGAGTTGTGGATGAATCTGGAAACAGCTGTTTACTTAGGAATAAATCAAGCCCAATATCACTAAGAAAACTTGCATTTCTTTGGCTTTTTTCTGATTTTTCCTATTTATCATGGTTTGAAAAGAATTTTTTGATGTGAGCTTTGGTTTTGTGGCTGGCATATTGAGTTTAGGGCACAAGAGGATGGTTCTTTTTCAATCAGGGCACAGCTGTTGGCGTGCTCCAATTCTGCTTGCTGTCATTGTTTTGGGTGCCTCAGCTGATATGTGGATTCTTTTTCTGCAGTTTCCTAAATGTTTTCTGGTTCTGATCGGATTTGCCTTCTTATTCCCAAATTTTGTATTCTGACGCAATACAAGCAAGATTTTGGACAGAGTAGCCATTATGAAAGAAAAAAAAAACACAGTAAATTGCCCTTTCAGGATTAGAAATCTACAGGCAACACGACCAAGATGAGTTTCTGTGTTTTGGAAATTCACATGGAACACTTCTGCTGAGGGGACAGATACTAATTCCCTCCAAATTGAGTGTGAGTGCGATTTTGAGGTGAATTGAGTCAGAATTCCAAAGTCAGTTTGTGGAAGGGGGGGATGAATCCAGAAACAGCCTGTTTCCTTCTGTCTAAATCCAGCCAAATACCACAAAGGACTCTTGAATTACTTTGGCTTTCTCAGATTTCCCTTATTTATCATTGTTTGTAATGATTATTTTTTGTGAGCTTTGGTTTTGAGGCTGGAATATGGAGTTCAGGGCACTGGATTAATGGTTTTGTTCAATCAGGGCACAGCTGTTGGCTTGCTCCAATTCTGGCTTGCTGTCATTGTTTTGGGTGCCTCAGCCGATTTGTGGTTTCTTGAGCGTTAATTTGCTAAATATTTTCTGGGTCTGAGTCGGTTTTACCTTCTTCCTTCCCAAATTTTGTATTCTGATGCAATACAAGCAAGATTTTGACAGAGTAGCCATTATGAAAGAAAAAATAACACAGGAAATTGCCCTTTCAGGATTAGAAATCTACAGGCAACTCGACCAAGATGAGTTTCTGTGTTTTGGAAAATGACATGATACCCTTCTGCTGAGGGGACAGATCCTAATTCCCTCCAAATTGAGTGTGAGTGCGATTTTGAGGTGAATTCAATCAGAATTCCAAAGTCTGTCTGTGGAAGGGGGTATGAATCTGGAAACAGCCAGTTTCCTTGTGTCTGAATCCAGCCAAATATCACAAAGGACTCCTGCATTTCTTTAGATTTTTCACATTTCCCTTATTTATCATGCTTTGTAATGAATTTTCTGCTGTGAGCTTTGGTTTTGAGGCTGGAATATGGAGTTCAGGGCACAGGAGGAATGGTCTTTTTCAAACAGGGCACAGTTGTCGCCTTGCTCCCATTTTGCCTTGCTGTCATTGTTTTGGGTGCCTCAGCTGATTTTGGTTTCTTGAGCGGCAATTTCCTAAATGTTTTATGGGTCTGAGTTGGTTTTGGCTTCTTCCTTCCCAAATTTTGTATTCTGCCACAATACAAACAAGAGGTTGGACAGAGTAGCCATTATGAAATAAAAAAAAACACAAGAAATAGGAGTTTGAAGCTTAGAAATCTAAAGGTAACACGACCAAGGAGAGTTTTTGTGTTTTGGAAAATAAAATGGAAACTTTGGCTGAGGTGACAGATATTAATTGCCTCCAAACTGAGTTTCACTGTGATTTTCAGGTTAATTCAGTCAGAATTCCACAGGCAGTCAGCTGGAGGGGTGGATGAATCCGGGAACAGCCCGTTTCCTTGCAACTAAATCAAGCCCAATATCACAAAGGACTCTTGCATTTCTTTGGCTTTTTTCTCATTTTTCTTATTTATCATGGTTTGTAATGAATTTTCTGATGTGAGCTTTGGTTTTGAGGCTTGAATATGGAGTTCAGGCACTGGATTAATGGTCTTTTTCAATCAGGGCACAGCTGTTGGCTTTCTCAAGTACTGGATTGCTGTCATTTTTTTGGTGCCTCAGCTGACTTTAGGTTTCTTGAGCGGCAATTTCCTAAATGTTTTCTGAGTCTCAGTTGGATTTGCCTTCTTCCTTCCCAAATTTTGTATTCTGACGCAATATAAACAAGAGTTTGGACAGAGTAGCCATTATGAAATAAACAACACAACAAATATGCATTTGAAGCTTAGAAATCTACATGTAACACGACCAAGGTGAGTTTTTGTGTTTTGGAAAATCAAATGGAACACTTTGGCTGAGGTGACAGATAGTAATTGCCTCCAAACCGAGTTTCACTGCGATTTTCATGTTAATTCAGTCAGAAACCACAGACACTCAGCTGGGAGGTATGGATGAATCTGGAAACAGCCATTAACAAGGGAATGATTCAAGCCCAATATCACTAAGAACTCCTGAATTTCTTTGGATTTTTTAGGATTTTTCTTATTTTTCATGGTTTGTAATGAATTTTCTGATGTGAGCTTTGGTTTTGAACCTGCAAGATGGAGTTCAGGGCACCGGAGGAATGGTCTTTTTCAATCAGGTAACAGCTGTTGGCTTACTCCAATTCTGTCTTCCTTTCAAGGTTTTGGGTGCCTCAGTGTCCTTCAGTTTTTTGAGCGGCAATTTCCTAAATGTTTTCTGAATCTCAGTTGGTTTTGCCTTCTTCCTTCCCAAATTTTGTATTCTGACGCAATACACACAAGATTTGGGGAGAGCAGCCATTATGAAATAAAAAACACAACAAATAGGCTTGTGAAGCTTAGAAATCTACAGGTAACATGACCAAGGTGAGATTTTGTGTTTTGCAAAATACAATGTAACACTTTGGCTGAGGTGACAAATATTAATTGCCTCCAAACTGAGTTTCACTGCGATTTTCAGGATAATACAGTCAAAATTCCACAGGCAGTCAGCTGAGGGTTGATGAATCCGGGAACAGCCGGTTTCCTTGCGACTCAATGAAGCCCAATATCATTATGGATTCTTGCATTTCTTTGGCTTTTTTCTCATTTTTCTTATTTATCATGGTTTGTAATGAATTTTCTGATGTGAGCTTTGGTTTTGAGGCTGCAATATGGAGTTCAGGGCACAAGAAGAAGGTTCTTTTTCAATCAGGGCACAGCTGTTGGCTTCCTCCAATTCTGGCTTGCTGTCATTGTTTTGGATGCCTCAGCTGACTTTTGCTTTTTGAGCCTCAATTTCCTAAAAGTTTTCTGGGTCTGAGTTGGTTTTGCCTTCTTCCTTCCCAAATTTTGTATTCTGATGCAATACAAACAAGATTTTGGGGAGAGCAGCCATTATGAAATAAAAAACACAACAAATAGGCTTGTGAAGCTCAGAAATCTACAGGTAACAAGAGCAAGGTGAGGTTTTGTGTTTTCGAAAATCAAATGGAACACTTTGGCTGAGGTGACAGATATTAATTGCCTCCAAACTGAGTTTCACTGCGATTTTCAGGTTAGTTAGGTCAGAATTCCACAGGCCATCACCTGGAGGGGTGGATGAATCTGGGAACAGCCGGTTTCCTTGCGACTAAATCCAGCCAAATACCACAAAGCTTCTGGTATTTCTTCGGCTTTTTTCTCATTTTTCTTATTTATCAAGGTTTGTAAGATTTTGGACAGAGTAGCCATTATGAAAGAAAAAAAAAAACACAGCAAATTGCCCTTTCAGGATTAGAAATCTACAGGCAACATGATCAAGATGAGTTTCTTTGTTTTGGAAAGTGACATGGAACCCTTCTGCTGAGGCGACAGATTCTAATTCCCTCCAAATTGAGTGTGAGTGCGATTTTGAGGTGAATTCAATCAGAATTCCAAAGTCAGTCTGTGGAAGGGGGGGACAAATCTGGAAACAGTCAGTTTCCTTGTGTCTAATCCAGCCAAATATCACAAAGAACTCTTGCATTTCTTTGGCTTTTTCACATTTCCCTTATTTATCATGGTTTGTAATGAATTTTCTGATGTGAGCTTTAGTTTTGAGGCTGCAATATGGAGTTCAGGGCACAAGAGGAAGGTTCTTTTTCAATCAGGGCACAGCTGTTGGCTTGCTCCAATTTTGGCTTGCTGTCATTGCTTTGGGTGCCTCAGCTGACTTTTGGTTTCTTACGCGGCAATTTCATAAATGTTTTCTGGGTCTGAGTTGGTTTTGTCTTCTTCCTTTCCACATTTTGTATTCTGACACAATGCAAACAAGAGTTTGGGCACAGTAGCCAGTATGAAATAAAAAACACAACAAAAACAGACGGTTTCCTTGCGACTAAATCAAGCCCAATATCATTATGGATTCTTGCATTTCTTGGCTTTTTTTGCATTTTTCTTATTTATCATGGTTTGTAATGAGTTTTCTGATGTGAGCTTTGGTTTTGAGGCTGGCATGTTGAGTTCAGGGCACTGGATTAATGGTCTTTTTCAAACAGGGCACAGCTGTTGGCTAGCTCCAGTTCTATCTTTCTTTCATGGTTTTGGGTGCCTCAGCAGATATGTGGTTTATTGAGCGGAAATTTCCTAAATGTTTTCTGGGTCTGAGTTGGTTTTGCCTTCTTCCTTCCCAAATTTTGTATTCTGAGGCAATACAAACAAGAGTTTGGACAGAGTAGCCATCATGAAATAAAAAAGAAAACAAATAGGCATTTGAAGCTAAGAAATCTACAGGTAACACGACCAAGGTGAGTTTTTGTGTTTGGGAAAATCAAATGGAACACTTTGGCTGAGGTGACAGATTTCAATAGACTCTAAACTGAGTTTCACTGTGAATATCAGGTTAATTCAGTCAGAATTCCACAGGCAGTCACCTGGAGGGTTCGATGAATCCGGGAACAGCCGGTTTCCTTGTTACTAAATCCTACCCAATATCACTAAGAACTGGCGCATTTCTTTGTTCATTTCTCATTTTTCTTATTTATCCTGGTTTGTAATGAATTTTCTGATGTGAGCATCGATTTTGAGGCTGGCATATTGAGTTCAGGACACAAGAGGAAGGTTCTTTTTCAAACAGGGCACAGCTGTTGGCTTGCTCCAATTCTTTCTTGCTATCATTGTTTTGGGTGCCTCAGCCAATTTGTGGTTTCTTGAGTGGCAATTTCCTAAATGTTTTCTGGGTCTGAGTTGCTTTTGCCGTCTTCCTTCCCAAATTTTGTATTCTGACGCAATACGAACAAGAGTTTGGACAGAGTAGCCATTATGAAATAAAAACCACAGCAAATAGGGCTTTGAAGCTTATAAATCTACAGGTAACAAGACCGAGGTGAGTTTTTGTGTTTTGGAAAATCAAATGGAACACTTTGGCTGAGGTGACAAATATTAATTGCCTCCAAACTGAGTTTCACTGCGATTTACAGGTTAATTCAGTCAGAATTCCACAGGCAGTCAGCTGGAGGGATGGAAGAATCCGGGAACAGCCGGTTTCCTTGAGACTAAAAAAGCCCAATATCATTATGGATTCTTGCATTTCTTTGGCTTTTTTCTCATTTTTCTTATTTATCATGGTTTGTAATGTATTTTCTGATGTGAGCTTTGGTTTTGAGGCTGGCATATTGAGTTCAGGGCACAAGAGGAAGGTTCTTTTTCAATCAGGGCACAGCTGTTGGCTAGCTCCAATTGGCTTGCTGTCATTGGTTTGGGTGCCTCAGCTGACTTTTGGTTTCTTCAGCAGCAATTTCCTAAATGTTTTCTGGGTCTGAGTTGGTTTTGCCTTCTACCTTCAAAAATTTTGTATTCTGATGCAATACAAGCAGAGTTTGGACAGAGTAGCCATTATGAAAAAAAAAAAAAAAAAAAAACAGCATATTGCCCTTTCAGGATTAGAATTCTACAGGCAACACGACCAATATGAGTTTCTGTGTTTTGGAAAATGACATGGAACCGTTCTGCTGAGGGGACAGATTTAATTCCCTCCAAATACAGTGTGAGTGAGATTTTTAGGTGAATTCAATCAGAATTCCAAAGTCATTCTATGGAAGGGGGGATGAATGTTGAAACAGGCAGTTTCCTTTTCTCTAAATCCAGCCAAATATAACAAAGGACTCTTGCATTTCCTTGGCTCTTTCACATTTCCCTTATTTATCAAGGTTTGAAATGAAATTTCTGATGTGAGCTTTGGTTTTAAGGCTGCAATATGGAGTTCAGGGCACTGGAGGAATGGTCTTTTTCAAACAGTATACAGCTGTTGGCTTGCTCCAATTCTGGCTTGCTGTCATTGTTTTGGGTGCCTCAGCTGACTTCAGGTTTCCTGAGTGGCAATTTCCTAAATGTTTTCTGGGTCTGAATTGGTTTTGCCTTCTTCCTTCCCAAATTTTGCATTCTGACACAATGCAAACAAGAGTTTCGACAGAGTAGCAATTATGAAATAAAAAACACAACAAAAGGTGTTCGAAGCATATAAATCTACAGATAACACGACCAAGGTGAGTTTTTGTGTTTTGGAAAATCAAATGGATCACTTTGGCTGAGGTGACAGATATTAATTGCCTCCAAACTGAGTTTCACTGCGATTTTCAGGATAATACAGTCAGAATTCCACAGGCAGTCAGCTGGAGGGGTGGATGCATCTGGGAACAGCCGGTTTCCTTGTGACTGAATCAAGCCCTATATCATTATGGATTCTTGCATTTCTTTGGCTTTTTTCTGATTTTCCTTATTTATCATGGTTTGTAATGAATTTTCTGATGTGAGCTGTGGTTTTGAGGCTGGCATATTGAGTTCAGGGCACAAGAGGATGTTCTTTTTCAATCAGGGCACAGCTGTTGGCTTGCTCCAATTCTGACTTGCTATCATTGTTTTTGGTGCCTCAGCCAATTTGTGGTTTCTTGAGCGGCAATTTCCTAAATGTTTTCTGGGTCTGAGTTGGTTTTGCCTTCTTCCTTCCCAAATTTTGTATTCTGCAACAATACAAACAAGAGTTTAGGCACAGTAGCCATTATGAAATAAAAAACGCAACAGATAGGTGTTTGTAGCTTAGAAATCTACAGGTAACACGACCAAGGTGAGTTTTTCTGTTTTGGAAAATACAATGGAAACTTTGGCTGAGGTGACAGATATTAATTGCCTCCAAACTGAGTTTCACTGCGATTTTCAGGATAATTCAGTCAGAACTCCACAGGCAGTAAGCTGGAGGGGTGGATGAATCCGAGAACAGCCGGTTGCCTTGCGACTAAATCCAGCACAATATCACTAAGAACTCGTGCATTTCTTTGGCTTTTTTTCTCATTTTTCTTATTAATTATGGTTTGTAATGAATTTTCAGATGTGAGCTTTGGTTTTCAGGCTGGCATATTGAGTTCAGGGTGCAAGAGGACAGTTCTTTTTCAATCAGGGCACAGCTGTTGCCTTGCTCCAATTCTGTTTTGCTGTCATTGGTTTGGGTGCCTCAGCCGATTTCTGGTTTCTTCAGTGGCAATTTCCTAAATGTTTACTGGTTCAGAGTTGGTTTTGCCTTCTTATTCCCAAATTTTTTATTCTAACACAATGCAAACAATAATTTGGACAGAGTAGCCATCATGAAATAAAAAAAAAAGAAAACAAATAGGCATTTGAAGCTACAGGTAACATGACCAAGTTGTTTTTGTGTTTTGGAAAATCAAATGGAACACTTTGGCTGAGGTGACAGATATTAATAGTCTCCAAACTGAGTTTCACTGCCATTTTCAGGATAATTCAGTCAGAAGTCCACAGGCATTCCCATGGAGGGGTGGATGAATCCGGGAACAGCCGGTTTCCTTGCGACTAAATGAAGTCCAATATCATTATGGATTCTTGCATTTCTTTGGCTTTTTTCTGATTTTTCTTATTTATCATAGTTTGTAATGAATTTTCTGATGTGACCTTTGGTTTTGAGGCTGGCATGTTGAGGTCAAGGCACCAGAGGAATGGTATTTTTCAATGAGGGCACAGCTGTTGGCTTACTTCAATTCTGCTTTGCTGTCATTTTTTTGTGTCCCTCAGGCGATTTGTGGATTCTTGGGTGGTAATTTCCTAAATGTTTTCTGGGTCTCAGTTGGTTTTGCCTTCTTATTCCCTTATTTTGTATTCTGATGCAATTCAAGCAGATTTTGGACAGAGTAGCCATTATGAAAGAAAAAAAAACACAGCAAATTACCCTTTCAGGATTAGAAATCTACAGGCAACATGAGCAAGATGAGTTTCTGTGTTTTGGAAAATGACATGGAACCCTTCTGCTGAGGGGACAGATTCTAATTCCCTCCAAATTGAGTGTGAGTGCGATTTTGAGGTGAATTCAATCAGAATTCCAAAGTCAGTCTGTGGAAGGGGGGGATGAATCTGGAAATAGCCAGTTTTCTATTGTGTAATTCCAGATAATTATCAAAAAGGACTCTTGCATTTCTTTGGCTTTTTCACATTTCCCTGATTTATCATGGTTTGTAATGAATTTTCTGGTTTGAGCTTTGGTTTTGAGGCTGGCATATTGAGTTCAGGGCACAAGAGGAAGGTTCTTTTTCAATCAGGGCACAGCTGTTGGCTTGCTCCACTTCTGGCTTGCTGTCATTGTTTTGGGTGCCTCAGCCGATTTGTGGTTTCTTGTGTAGCAATTTCCTAAATGTTTTCTGATTCTCAGTTGGTTTTGCCTTCTTCCTTCCCAAATTTTGTATTCTTACACAATAGAAACAAGAGTTTGGTCACAGTAGCCATTATGAAGTAAAAAACACAATAAATATGTGTTTGAAGCTTAGAAATCTACAGGTAACACGACCAAGGTGAGTTTTTGTGTTTTGGAAAATCAAATGAAACACTTTGGCTGAGGTGACAGATATTAATTGCCTCCAAACTGAGTTTCACTGCGATTTTCAGGTTAATTCAGTCAGAATTCCACAGGCAGTCAGCTGGAGTGGTGGATGAATCCGGGAACAGCCGGTTTCCTTGTGTCTAAATCCAGCCAAGTCTCACAAAGGACTCTTGCATTTCTTTGTTTTTTTCAAATTTCCCTTATTTATCCTGGTTTGTAATGAATTTTCTGATGTGAGCTTTGCTTTTGAGGCGGCAATATGGAGTTCAGGGCACCGGAGGAATGGTCTTTTTCAAACAGGGCAGAGCTGTTGGCTTGCTCCACTTCTGGCTTGCTGTCATTGTTTTGGGTGTCTCAGCTGACTTTTGGTTTCTTGAACGGCATTTTCCTAAATGATTACTGGGTCTGAGTTGATTTTGCCTTCTTTCTTCCCAAATTTTGTATTCTGACGCAATACTAACAAGGGTTTGTTTACAGTAGATATTATGAAATAAGCAACAAAACAAATAGGCGTTTGAAGCTTATACATCTACAGGTAACACGACCAAGGTGAGTTTTTGTGTTTTGGAAAATACAATGGAACACTTTGGCTGAGGTGACAGATATTAATTGCCTCCAAACTGAGTTTCACTGTGATTTTCAGGTTAATTCAGTCAGAAATCCACAGGCAGTCAGCTGGAGGGGTGGATGAATCCGGGAACAGCCGGTTTCCTTACGACTAAATCAAGCCCAATATCATTATGGATTCTTGCAATTCTTTGGCTTTTTTCTCATTTTTCTTATTTATCATGGTTTGTAATGAATTTTCTGATGTGAGCTTTGGTTTTGAGACTGCAATATGGAGTTCAGGGCACTGGATTAATGGTCTTTTTCAATCAGGGCACAGCTGTTGGCTTGCTCCAATTCTGGCTTGCTGTCATTGTTTTGGGTGCCTCAGCCGATTTGTGGTTTCTTGAGCGGCAATTTCCTAAATGTTTTCTGGGTCTGAGTTGGTTTTGCCTTCTTCCTTCCCAAATTTTGTATTCTGACGCAATACAAACAAGATTTTGGGGAGAGTAGCCATTATGAAATAAAAAACACAACAAATAGGCATTTGAAGCTACAGGTAACACGACCAAGGTGAGATTTTGTGTTTTGCAAAATCAAATGGAACACTTTGGCTGAGGTGACAGATAGTAATTGCCTCCAAACTGAGTTTCACTGCAATTTTCAGGTTAATTCAGTCGGAATTCCACAGGCAGTCAGCTGGAGGGGTGGATGCATCCGGGAACATCTGGTTTCCTTGTGACTAAATCAAGGCCAATATCATTATGGATTCTTGCATTGCTTTGGCTTTTTCTCATTTTTCTTTTGTATCATGGTTTGTAATGAATTTTCTGATGTGAGCTTTGGTTTTAAGCTAGCATATTGAGTTCAGGGCACAAGAGGAGGGTTGTTTTTCAATCAGGGCACAGCTGTTGGGTTGCTCCAATTCTGGCTTGCTGTCATTGTTTTGGGTGCCTCAGCTGATTTGTGGATTCTTGAGTGGCAATATCCTAAATGTTTTCTGGGTCTGAGTTACTTTTGCCTTCTTATTCCCAAATTTTGTATTCTGATGCAATACAAGCAAGATTTTTACAGAGTAGCCATTATGAAAGAAAAAAAAAAAAACAAAGGAAATTGGCCTTTCAGGATTAGAACTGTACAGGCAACACAATCAAGATGAGTTTCTGTGTTTTGGAAAGTGACATGGACCCCTTCTGCTGAGGGGACAGATACTAATTTCCTCCAAATTGAGTGTGAGTGCAATTTTGAGGTGAATTCAATCAGAATTCCAAAGTCAGTCTGTTTAAGGGTGGGATGAATCCTGAAACAGCCAGTTTCCTTGTGTCTAAATCCAGCCAAATACCACAAAGGACTCTTGAATTTCTTTGGCTTTCTCAGATTTCCCTTATTTATCGTGGTTTGTAATGAATTTTCTGATGTGAGCTTTGGTTTTGAGGCTGGTATATTGAGTTCAGTGCACAAGAGGAAGGTTCTTTTTCAATCAGGGCACAGCTGTTGGCTTGCTCCAATTCTGTCTTGCTGTCATTGTTCTGCATGCCTCAGCTTACTTTTGGTTTCTTGAGCAGTAATTTCCTAAATATTTTCTGGGTCTGAGTTGGTTTTGCCTTCTTCCTTCCCAAATTTTGTATTCTGATGCAATACAAACAAGAGTTTGGACAGAGTAGCTATTATGAAATAAAAAACGCAACAAATAGGCGTTTGAAGCTTATACATCTACAGGTAACAAGACCAAGTGAGTTTTTGTGTTTTGGAAAATAAAGTGGAACACTTTGGCTGAGGTGACAGATAGTAATTGCCTCCATACTGATTGTCAGTGCGATTTTCAGGTTAATTCCATCAGAATTCCACAGGCATTCAGCTGCAGGGGTGGATGAATCCAGGAACAGCCGGTTTCCTTGCGACTAAATCAAGCCCAATATCATTATGGATTCTTGCATTTCTTTGGCTTTTTCTCATTTCTCTTATGTATCATGGTTTGTAATAAATTTTCTGATGTGAGCTCTGGTTTTAAGGCTGGCATATTGGGTTCAGGGAACAAGAGGATGGTTCTTTTCAATCAGGGCACAGCTGTTGGCCTCCTCCAATTCTGGCTTGCTGTCAATGTTTTGAGTGCTTCAGCAAATTTGTGGATTCTAGTGTGTCAATTTACTAGATGTTTTTTGGGTCTGTGTTGGTTTTGCCTTCTTCCTTCCCAAATTTTGTATTCTGATGCAATACAAACAAGAGTTTGGACCGAGTAGGTATTATGGAATAAAAAACACAACAAATAACCGTTTGAAGCTTAGAAATCTACAGGTAACACGACCAAGGTGAGTTTTTGTGTTTTGGAAAATCAAATGGAACACTTTGGCTGAGGTGACAGATATTAATTGCCTCCAAACTGAGTTTCACTGTGATTTTCAGGTTAATTCAGTCAGAATACCACAGGCAGTCAGCTGCAGGGGTGGATGAATCCTGGAACAGCCTGTTTCCTTCGAGTGAATCAAGCCCAATATCATAATGGATTCTTGCATTTCTTTGGCCTTTTTCTTATTTTTCTTATTTATCATGGTTTGTAATGAATTTTCTGAGGTGAGCTTTGGTTTTGAAGCTGCAATATGGAGTTCAGGATCCGGGGGAATGGTCTTTTTCCTTTTTTTTTTTTCTTGACAGGCAGAGTGGACAGTGAGAGAGAGAGACAGGGAGAAATTTCTTCCTTTGCCGTTGGTTCACCCTCCAATGGCCGCCGCGGCCAGTGTGCTGCGGCGGGCGCACCGCGCTGATCCGATTGCAGGAACCAGGAGCCAGGTGCTTTTCCTGGTCTCCCATGGGGTGCAGTGCCCCAGCACTTGGGCCATCCTCCACTGCACTCCCTGGCCACAGCAGAGGGCTGGCCTGGAAGAGGGGCAACCGGGACAGAATCCGCACCCAGACCGGGACTAGAACCTGGTGTGCTGGGGCCGCTAGGTGGAGGATTAGCTTAATGAGCCGGGGAGCCAGCTGGGAATGGTCTTTTTCAAACAGGGCACAGCTCTTGGTCTGCTCCAATTCTGGCTTGCTGTCATTGTTTTGAATGCCTCAGCCAATTAGTGGTTTCTTGAGCGGCAATATCCTAAATGTTTTCTGCGTCTGAGTTGGTTTTGCCTTCTTCCTTCCCAAATTTTGTATTCTGCCACAATACAAACAAGAGTTTGGGCAGAGTAGCCATTTTGTAATGAAAAACACAGCAAATAGGCGTTTGAAGCTTAGAAATCTACAGGTAACACGACCAAGGTGAGTTTTTGTGTTTTGGAAAATCAAATGGAACACTTTGCCTGAGGAGACAGATATTAATTGCCTCCAAACTGAGTTTCACTGCGATTTTCAGGTGAATTCAGTCAGAATTCCACAGGCAATCAGCAGGAGCGGTGGATGAATCCGGGAACAGCCAGTTTCCTTGTGAGGAAATCAAGCTGAATATCATTATGGATTCTTGCATTTCTTTGGCTTTTTTCTCCTTTTTCTTATTTATCATGGTTCGTGATGAATTTTCTGATGTGAGCTTTGGTTTTGAGGCTGGCATATGGAGTTCAGGGCACAAGAGGAATGGTCTTTTTCAAACAGGGCACAGCTGTTGGCCTGCTCCAATTCTTGCTTCCCGTCATTGTTTTGGGTGCCGCGGCTGACTTCAGGTGAATTTAGTCACAATTCCACAGGCAGTCAGCTGTAGGGGTGGATGAATCTGGGCACAGCCAGTATCCTTGCGAATAAATCCAGCCCAATATCATTATGGGTTTTCTGGGTCTGAGTTGGTTTTGCTGTCTGCCTTCCCAAATTATCTTTTCTGATGCCATACAAACAAGAGTTTGGGCACAGTAGCCATTATGAAATAAAAACCACAAGAAATAGGATTTTGAAGCTTAGAAATCTACAGGTAGCACGACCATGGTGAGTTTTTGTGTTTTGGAACATAAAATGGAACGCTTTGGCTGAGGTGACAGATATTAATTGCTACCAAACTGAGTTTCACTGCGATTTTCAGGTTAATTCAGTCAGAATTCCACAGGCAGTCAGCTGGAGGGGTGGATGAATCTGGGAACAGCCGGTTTCCATGCGAATAAAACAAACCTAATATCATTATGGATTCTTGCATTTCTTTGGATTTTTTCTCATTTTTTATTTATCAAGGTTTGTAATGAATTTTCTGATGTGAGATTTGGTTTTGAGGCTGCAATATGCAGTTCAGGGCACCGGAGGAATGGCCTTTTTCAAACAGGGCACAGCTGTTGGCCTGCTCCAATTCTGGCTTGCTGTCATTGTTTTGAGTGCCTCAGCTGACTTTTGGTTTCTTGAGCAGCAATTTCCTGCATGTTTTCAGGGTCTGAGTTGGTTTTGCCTTCTTCCTTCCCAAATTTTGTATTCTGACGCAATACAAACAAGAGTTTGGGCAGAGCAGCCATTTTGTAATGAAAAACACAGCAAATAGGCATTTGAAGCTTAGAAATCTACAGGTAACATGACCAAGATGAGGTTTTGTGTTTTGGAAAATCAAATGGAACACGTTGGCTGAGGTGACAGATATAAATTGCCTCCAAACTGAGTTTCACTGCGATTTTCAGGTGAATTCAGTCACAATTCCACAGGCAGTCAGCTGGAGGGGTGGATGAACTGGGAACAGCCGGTATCCTTGCGAATAAATCCAGCCCTATATCATTATGGATTCTTGCATTTCTTTGTCTTTTTTCTCATTTGTCTTATTTATCATGGTTTGTAATGAATTTTCTGATGTCAGCTTTGGTTTTGAAGCTGCAATATGGAGTTCAGGGCACCGGAGGAATGGCCTTTTTCCATCAGGGCACAGCTATTGGCTTGCTCCAATTCTGGCTTGCTGTCATTATTTTGGGAGCCTCAGCTGACTTTTGGTTTCTTGAGTGGAAATTTCCTAAATGTTTTCTGGGTCTGAGTTGGTTTTGCCTTCTTCCTTCCCAAATTTTGTATTCTGACGGCATACAAACAAGAGTTTGGACAGAGTAGCCATTATGGAATGAAAAACACAACCAATAGGCGTTTGAAGCTTAGAAATCTACAGGTAACACAACCAAGGTGAGTTTTTGTGTTTTGGAAAGTCAAATGGAACACTTTGGCTAGGTGACAGATATTAATTGCCTCCAAACTGAGTTTCACTGCGATATTCAGGTTAATTCAGTCAGAATTCCACAGGCAGTCACCTGGAGGGGTAGATGAATCCGGGAACAGCCGGTTTCCTTGCGACTAAATCAAGCCCAATATCATTATGGATTCTTGCATTTCTTTTTTCTCCTTTTTCTTATTTATCATGGTTTGTAATGAATTTTCTGATGTGAGCTTTGGTTTTGAGGCTGGCATATGGAGTTCAGGGCACAAGAGGAATGGTCATTTTCAATCAGGGCATAGCTGTTGGCTTGCTCCTCTTCTGGCTTGCTGTCATTGTTTTGGGTGCCTCAGCCGATTTGTGGTTTCTTGAGTGGCATTTTCCTAAATGTTTTCTGGGTCTGAGTTGGTTTTTCCTTCTTCCTTCCCAAATTTTGTATTCTGATGCAATACAAACAAGAGTTTCGGCAGAGTAGCCATTATGAAATAAAAAACACAACAAACAAGCATTTCAAGGTTATACATGTACAGAAAACACGACCAAGGTGAGTTTTTGTGTTTTGGAAAATCAAATGGAACACTTTGACTGAGGTGACAGATATTAATTGCCTCCAAACTGAGTTTCACTGCGATGTTCAGGTTAATTCAGTCGAATTCCACAGGTAGCCAGATGGAGGGGTGGATGAATCTGGGAACAGCCGGTTTCCTTGCGACTGAATCAAGCCCAATATCATTATGGATTCTTGCATTTCTTTGGCTTTTTTCTCATTTTTCTTATTTATGATGGTTTGTAATGAATTTTCTGATGTGAGCTTTGGTTTTGAGTCTGCAAGATGGAGTTCAGGGCACCGGAGGAATGGCCATATTCAATCAGGGCACAGACCTTTGCTTGCTCCAATTCTGGCTTACTGTCATTGGTTTGGGTGCCTCAGCTGAGTTTGCTTTCTTGAGCGGCAAGTTCCTAAATGTTTTCTGGGTCTGAGTTGGTTTTGCCTTCTTCCTTCAAATGTTGCTTCTGACGCAATACAAACAAGAGTTTAGACAGAGTAGCCATTATGAAATAAAAAACACAACAAATAGGCGTTTGAAGCTTAGACATCTACTGGTAACATTAGCAAGGTGAGTTTTTGTGTTTTGGAATTTAAAATGGAACACTTTGGCTGTGGTGACAGATATTAATTGCCTCCAAACTGAGTTTCACTGTGATTTTCAGGTTAATTCAGTCAGAATTCCACAGGCAGTCAGCTGGAGGGGGGGATGAATCTGGGAAGAGCTGATTTCCTTGAGACTAAATCAAGCCCAATATCATTGTGGATTCTTGCATTTCTTTGGCTTTTTTCTCATTTTTCTTATGTATCATGGTTTGTAGTGAATTTTCTGATGTGAGCTTTGGTTTTGAGGCTGGCATATTGAGTTCAGGGCACAAGAGGAAGGTTCTTTTTCAATCAGGGCACAGCCATTTGCTTGCTCCAGTTCTGGCTTGCTGTCATTGTTTTGGGTGCCTCAGCTGATTTTTGGTGTATTGAGTGGCAATTTCCTAAATGTTTTCTGGGTCAGAGTTGGTTTTGCCTTCTTCCTTCCAAATTTTGTATTCTGACGCCATACAAACAAGAGGTTGGACAGAGTAGCCATTATGAAATAAAAAAAAAAACACAAGAAATAGGAGTTTGAAGCTTAGAAATCTACAGGTAACACGACCAAGGTGAGATTTTGTGTTTTGGAAAATCAAATGGAACACTTTGGCTGAGGTGACACATATTAATTGCCTCCAAACTGAGTTTCACTGCGATTTTCAGGTTAATTCTGTCAGAATTCCACAGGCAGTCAGCTGGAGGGGTGGATGAATCCGGGAAAGATGGTTTCCTTGCGACTAAATCAAGCCCAATATCATTGTGGATTCTTCCATTTCTTTGGCTTTTTTCTCATCTTTCTTATTTATCATGGTTTGTAATGAATTTTCGGATGTGAGCTTTGGTTTTGCGGCTGGCATTTTGAGTTCAGGGCACCGGAGGAATGGTCCTTTTCAAACAGGGCACAGCTGTTGGCCTGCTCCAATTCTGGCTTGCTGTCATTTTATTTTGGGTGCCTCAGCTTATTTGTGGTTTCTTGAGCGGCAATTTTCTGAATGTTTTCTGGGTCTGAGTTGCTTTTGCCTTCTTCCTTGTCAAATTTTGTATTCTGACGCAATACAAACAAGAGTTTCAGCAGAGTAGCCATTATGAAATAAAAAACACAACAAATAGGCGTTTGAAGCTTAGAAATCTACAGGTAACACGACCAAGGTGAGTTTTTGTGTTTTGGAAAATTAAATGGAACACTTTGGCTGAGGTGACAGATATTAATTGCCTCCAAAAAGAGTTTCAATGCGATTTTCAGGTTAATTCAGTCAGAATTCCACAGGCTGTCAGCTGGAGGGGTGGATGAATCCGGGAACAACCGGTTTCTTTGCGACTCAATCAAGCCCAATAGCATTATGGATTCTTGCATTTCTTTGGCTTTTTTCTTCGTTTTCATATTTATCATCGTTTCTAATGAATTTTCTGATGTGAGTTTTGGTTTTGAGGCTGCAATATGGAGTTCAGAGTAATGGAGGAATGGTCTTTTTCAAACAGGGCACAGCTGTTGGCCTGCTGCAATTCTGGTTTGCTGTCATTCTTTTGAGTGCCTCAGCCGATTTGTGGATTCTTGAGCGGCAATTTCCTACATGTTTTCTGGGTCTGAGTTGGTTTTGCCCCCTTCCTTCCCAAATTTTGTATTCTGACGCCATAGAAAGAAGAGTTTGGGTAGAGTAGCCATTATGAAATAAAAAACACAACACATAGGCGTTTGAAGCTTAGAAAACTACAGGTAACACGACCAAGGTGAGTTTTTGTGTTTTGGAAAATCAAATGGAACACTTTGGCTGAGGTGACAGATATTAATTGCCTCCAAAAAGAGTTTCAATGCGATTTTCAGGTTAATTCATTCAGAATTCCACAGGCTGTCAGCTGGAGGGGTGGATGAATCCGGGAACAACCGGTTTCCTTGCGACTAAATCAAGCCCAATATCATTATGGATTCTTGCAATTCTTTGGCTTTTTTCTCATTTTTCTTATTTATCATGGTTTGTAATGAATTTTCTGATGTGAGCTTTGGTTTTGAGGCTGCAAAATGGAGTTCAGGGCACAAGGGGAAGGTTCTTTTTCAATCAGGGCACAGCTGTTAGTCTGCTCTAATTCTGGCTTGCTGTCATTGCTTTGAGTGCCTCAGCCGATTTGTGGTTTCTTGAGCGGCAATTTCCTACATGTTTTCTGGGTCTGAGTTGATTTTGCCTTCTTCCTTCCCAAATTTTGTATTCTGACGCAATACAAACAAGAGTTTGTTTAAAGTAGCCATTATGAAATAAAAAAACACTACAAATAGGCGTTTTAAGCTTAGAAATCTACAGGTAACACGACCAAGGGGAGTTTTTGTGTTTTGGAAAATACAATGGAACACTTTGGCTAGGTGACAGATATTAATTGCCTCCAAACTGAGTTTCACTGCGATATTCAGGTTAATTCAGTCAGAATTCCACAGGCAGTCCGCTGAAGGGGTGGATGAATCCGGGAACAGCCGGTTTCCTTGCGACTAACTCAAGCCCAATATCATTATGGATTCTTGCATTTTTTGGCTTTTTTCTCCGTTTTCTTATTTATCATGGTTTGTAATGAATTTTCTGATGTGAGCTTTGGTTTTGAGGCTGGCATATTGAGTTCAGGGCACCGGAGGAATGGTCTTTTTCAAACAGGGCACAGCTGTTGGCCTGCTCCAATTCTGGCTTGCTGTCCTTGTTTTGGGTGCCTCAGCTGACTTTTGGTGAGTTTTTGTGTTTTGGAAAATAAAATGGAACACTTTGGCTGAGGTGACAGATATTAATTGTCTCCAAACCGAATTTCACTGCCATTTTGAGGTTAATTCAATCAGAATCCCTATTCACTCAGCTGGGAGTTGTGGATGAATCTGGAAACAGCTGTTTACTTAGGAATAAATCAAGCCCAATATCACTAAGAAAACTTGCATTTCTTTGGCTTTTTTCTGATTTTTCCTATTTATCATGGTTTGAAATGAATTTTCTGATGTGAGCTTTGGTTTTGTGGCTGGCATATTGAGTTTAGGGCACAAGAGGAAGGTTCTTTTTCAATCAGGGCACAGCTGTTGGCGTGCTCCAGTTCTGCTTGCTGTCATTGTTTTGGATTCCTTAGCTGATTTGTGGATTCTTTTTCTGCAGTTTCCTACATGTTTTCTGGCTCTGAGTAGGTTTTGCCTTCTTCCTTCCCAAATTTTGTATTCTGGCGTAATACAAACAAGAGATTGGACAGAGTAGCCATTATGAAATAAAAAACACAACAAATATGCATTTGAAGCTTATATATGTACTGGTCACAAGACCAAGGTATGATTTTTTGTTTTCGAAATTAAAATTGAACACTCTGGCTGAGGTGACAGATATTAATTGCCTCCAAAACCGAGTTTCACTGCGATTTTCAGATTAATTCAGTTAATTCAGTTAGGATTCCACAGGCTTGCATTTCTTTGGCTTTTTCTCATTTCCCTTATTTATCATGGTTTGTAATGAATTTTCTGATGTGAGCTTTGGTTTTGAGGCTGGAATATGGAGTTCAGGGTACTGGAGGAATGGTCTTTTTCAAACAGTGCACAGCTGTTGGCTTGCTCCAATTCTGGCTTGCTGTCATTGTTTTGGGTGCCTCAGCTCAATTTTGGTTTGTTGAGCAGCAATTTCCTAAATGTTTTCTGGGTCTGAGTTGGTTTTGCCTTCTTCCTTGCCAAATTTTGTATTCTGACGCAATACAAGCAAGATTTTGGCGGAGTAGCCATTATGAAAGAAAAAAAAAAAACACAGCAAATTGCCCTTTCAGGATTAGAAATCTACAGGCAACTCGACCAAGATGAGTTTCTGTGTTTTGGAAAATGACATGGAACACTTCTGCTGAGGGGACAGATTCTAATTCCCTCCAAATTGAGTGTGAGTGCGATTTTGAGGTGAATTCAATCAGAATTCCAAAGTCTGTCTGTGGAAGGGGGGGATGAATCTTTAAACAACCAGTTTCTTTGTGTCTAAATCCAGCCAAATACCACAAAGGACTGTTGAATTTCTTTGGCTTTCTCAGATTTCCCTTATTTATCATGGTTTGTAATGAATTTTCTGATGTGAGCTTTGGTTTTGAGGCTGGCATATTGAGTTCAGGGCACAAGAGGAAGGTTCTTTTTCAATCAGGGCACAGCTGTTGTCTTGTTGCAATTCTGCTTGCTGTCATTGTTTTGGGTGCCTCAGCTGATTTGTGGATTCTTGTGTTGCAGTTTCCTAAATGTTTTCTAGGTCTGAGTCGGATTTGCCTTCTTATTCCCAAATTTTGTATTCTGATGCAACATAAGCAAGATTTGGACAGAGTAGCCATTATGAAAGAAAAAAAAAAACACAGCAAATTGCCCTTTCAGGATTAGAAATCTATAGGCAACACGACCAAGATGAGTTTCTGTGTTTTGGAAAATGACATGGAACCCTTCTGCTGAGGGGACAGATTCTAATTCCCTCCAAATTGAGTGTGAGTGCGATTTTGAGGTGAATTGAGTCAGAATTCCAAAGTCTGTCTGTGGAAGGGGGGGATGAATCTGGAAACAGCCAGTTTCTTTGTGTCTAAATCCAGCCAAATACCAAAAAGGACTCTGGAATTTCTTTGGCTTTCTCAGATTTCCCTTATTTATCATGGTTTCTAATGAATTTTCTGATGTGAGCTTTGGTTTTGAGGATGGAATATGGAGTTCAGGGCACTGGATTAATGGTCTTGTTCAATCAGGGCACAGCTGTTGGCTTGCTCCAATTCTGTCTTGCTTTCAAGGTTTTGGGTGCCTCAGCCGATTTGTGGTTTCTTGAGCGGCAATTTCCTAAATGTTTTCTAGGTCTGAGTTGGTTTTCCCTTCTTCCTTCCCACATTTTGTATTCTGACGCAATACAAACAAGAGTTTGGACAGAGTAGCCATCATGAAATAAAAAAAAAAAAAAAAAAAAAAAACAAAGTAGCGTTTGAAGCTTATGAATCTAAGGGTAACACGACCAAGGTGAGTTTTTGTGATTTGGAAAATCAAATGGAACACTTTGGCTGAGGTGACTGATATTATTGCCTCCAAACTGAGTCTTACTGCGATTTTCAGGTTAATTCAGTGAGACTTCCACAGGCAGTCAGCTGGAGGGGTGGATGAATCCGGGAACAGCCGGTTTCTTTGCAACTAATTCAAGCCACTATGATTATGGATTCTTGCATTTCTTTGGCTTTTTTCTCTTTTTTCTTATTTATCATGCTTTGTAATGAATTTTCTGATGTGAGCTTTGGTTTTGAGTCTGGCATATTGAGTTCAGGGCACAAGAGGAAGGTTCTTTTTCAATCAGGGCACAGCTGTTGGCTTGCTCCAATTCTGGCTTGCTGTCATTGTTTTGGGAACCTCAGCCGATTTGTGGTTTCTTGAGCGGCAATTTCCTTAATGTTTTCTGGGTCTGAGTCGGTTTTGCCTTCTTATTCCCATATTTTGTATTCTGATGCAATACAAGCAAGATTTGGACAGAGTAGCCATTATGAAAGAAAAAAAAAACACAGAAATTGCCCTTTCAGGATTAGAAATCTACTGGCAACGTGATCAAGATTAGTTTCTGTGTTTTGGAAAATGACATGGAACCCTTCTGCTGAGGGGACAGATTCTAATTCCCTCCAAATTGAGTGTGAGGCAATTTTGAGGTGAAATCAATCAGAATTCCAAAGTCAGTCAGTGGAAGGGGGGGATGAATCTTTAAACAGCCAGTTTCCTTTTGTCTAAATCCAGCCAAATATCACTAAGAACTCGTGCATTTCTTTGGCTTTTGTCTCATTTTTCTGATTTATCATGGTTTGTAATGAAATTTGTGATGTGAGCTTTGGTTTTGAGGCTGGCATATTGAGTTCAGGGCACCGGATCAATGGTCTTTTTCAAACAGGACACAGCTGTTGGCTTGTTGCAATTCTGGCTTGCTGTCATTGTTTTGCGTGCCTCAGCTGTTTTTGGTTTCTTTAGCGGCAATTTCCTACATGTTTTCTGGGTCTGAGTTGGTTTTGCCTTCTTCCTTTCCAAATTTTCTATTCTGACGTAATACAAACAAGAGTTTGGACAGAGTAGCCATTATGAAATAAAAAACACAACAAATAGGCATTTGAAGCTTATATATGTACAGGTAACACGAGCAAGGTAAGTTTTTGTGTTTATGAAAATAAAATTGAACACTCTGGCTGAGGTGACAGATATTAATTGCCTCCAAAAGCGAGTTTCACTGCGATTTTTTTGTTAATTCATTCAGAAACCAAAGACACTCAGTTGGGAGGTGTGGATGTATCTGGAAACAGCCGTTTACATGGCCATAATTCAAGCCCAATATCCCTAGGAACTCCTGCATTTCTTTGGCTTTTTTCTCATTTTTCTTATTTATCATGGTTTGTAATGAATTTTCTGATGTGAGCTTTGCTTTTGAGGCTGGCATATGGAGTTCAGGGCACAACAGGAAGGTTCTCTTTCAATCAGGGCACAGCTGTTGTCTTTCTCCAATTCTGGCTTGCTGTCATTGTTGTGGGTTCCTCAGCTGACTTTTGGTTTCTTGAGTGGCAATTTCCTAAATGTTTTCTGGGTCTGACACGGTTTTTCCTTCTTATTCCCAAATTTTGTATTCTGACGCAATACAAACAAGAGTTTGGACAGAGTAGCAATGATGAAATAAAAAACAAAACAAATAGGCATTTGAAGCTTAGAAATCTACAGGTAACACGACCAAGGTGAGTTTTTGAGTTTTGGAAAATAAAATGGAACACTTTGGCTGAGGTGACAGATATTAATTGCCTCCAAACCGAGTTTCACTGCGATTTTCAGGTTAATTCAGTCAGAAACCACAGACACTCAGCTGGGAGGTGTGGATGAATCTGGAAACAGCCGTTTACATGGCAATAGATCAAGCCCAATATTACTAAGAACTCCTGCATTTCTTTGGCTTTTTTCTCATTCTTCTGATTTACAATGGTTTGTAATGAATTTTCTGATGTGAGCTTTGGTTTTGAATCTGCTATATTGAGCTCAGGGCACAAGAGGAAGGTTCTTTTTCAATCAGGGCACAGCTGTTGTCTTGCTCCAATTCTGGCTTGCTGTCATTGTTGTAGGTTCCTCCGCTGATTTTTGGATTCTTGAGTGGCAATTTCCTAAATGTTTTCTGGGTCTGAGTCGGTTTTGCCTTCTTCCTTGCCAAATTTTGTATTCTGACGCAATACAAACAAGAGCTTGGGCAGAGTAGCCATTATGAAATAAAAAACAAAACAAATAGGCATTTGAAGTTTTGAAATCTACAGGTAAGAAGACTAAGGTGAGTTTTTGAGTTTTGGAAGATAAAATGGAACACTTTGGCTGAGGTGACAGATATTAATTGCCTCCAAACCGAGTTTCACTGCGATTTTCAGGTTAATTCAGTCAGAAACCACAGACATTCAGCTGGGAGGTGTGGATGAATCTGGAAACAGCCGTTTACATGGCAATAAATCAAGCACAATATTACTAAGAACTCCTGCATTTCTTTGGCTTTTTTCTCATTTTTCTTATTTATCATGGTTTGTAATGAATTTTCTGATGTGAGCTTTGGATTTGAGTCTGGCATATTGAGTTCAGGGCACAAGAGGAAGGTTCTTTTTCAATCAGGGCACAGCTGTTGGCTTGTTCCAATTCTGTCTTGTTTTAAGTTTTTGGATGCCTCAGCGGTGTTTGGTTTCTTGAGAGGCAATTTTCTAAATGTTTTCTGGGTCTGAGTTGGTTTTGCCTTCTTCCTTCCCAAATTTTGTATTCTGACGCAATACAAACAAGAGTTTGGACAGAATAATGAATTTTCTGATGTGAGCTTTGGTTTTGAGGCTGCAATATGGAGTTCAGTGCACAAGAGAATGGTTCTTTTTCAATCAGGGCACAGCTGTTGGCTTGCTCCAATTCTGGCTTCCTGTCATTGGTTTAGGTGCCCCAGCCGATTTGAGGTTTCTTGAGCAGCAATTTCCTAAATGTTTTCTGGGTCTGAGTTGGTTTTGCCTTCTTCCTCCCCAAATTTTGTATTCTGACGCAATACAAACAAGAGTTTGGACAGAGTAGCCATTATGAAATA
Organism: Oryctolagus cuniculus; assembly: GCF_964237555.1. Taxonomy (NCBI): domain Eukaryota; kingdom Metazoa; phylum Chordata; class Mammalia; order Lagomorpha; family Leporidae; genus Oryctolagus; species Oryctolagus cuniculus. Next base: position 896,656 of record NW_027208224.1, on the reverse strand, counting down.
AAAAACACAACACATAGGCATTTGAAGCTTATAAATCTACAGGTAACACGAACAAGGTGAGTTTTTGTGTTTTGGAAAATAAAATGGAACACTTTGGCTGAGGTGACAGTTATATATTGCCTCCAAACTGAGTTTCACTGCGAATTTCAGGTTAATTTAGTCAGAAGTCTACAGGCAGTCAGCTTTAGGGTTGGATGAATCCGGGAACAGCCGGTTTCCTTGAAACTAAATCAAGCCCAATATCATTATGGATTCTTGCATTTCTTCGGCTTTTTTCTCATTTTTCTTATTCATCATGGTTTGTAATGAATTTTCTTGTGTGATCTTTGGTTTTGAGGCTGGCATATTGAGTTCAGGGCACCAGAGGAATGGTCTTTTTCAAACAGGGCTCAGCTGTTGGCTTGCTCCAATTCTGGCTTGCTGTCATTTTTTTGTGTCCCTCAGCCAATTTGTAGATTCTTGAGTGGTAATTTCCTAAATGTTTTCTGGGTCTGAGTTGGTTTTGCCTTCTTATTCCCAAATTTTGTATTCTGATGCAATACAAGCAAGATTTTGGACAGAGTAGCCATTATGAAAGAAAAAAAAAAACACACCAAATTACCCTTTCAGGATTAGAAATCTACAGGCAACATGAGCAAGATGAGTTTCTGTGTTTTGGAAAATGACATGGAACACTTCTGCTGAGGGGACAGATAGTAATTCCCTCCAAATTGAGTGTGAGTGCGATTTTGAGGTGAATTGAGTCAGAATTCCAAACTCAGTCTGTGGAAGGGGGGGATGAATCTGGAAACAGCCAGTTTCCTTCTGTCTAAATCCAGCCAAATATCACAAAGGACTCTTGCATTTCTTTGGCTTTTTCACATTTCCCTTATTTATCATTGTTTGTAATGAAATTTCTGATGTGACCTTTAGTTTTGAGGCTGGCATATTGAGTTCAGGGCACAAGAGGAAGGTTCTTTTTCAATCAGGGCACAGCTGTTGGCTTGCTCCAATTCTGGCTTGCTGTCCTTGTTTTGGGTGCCTCAGCTGACTTTTGGTTACTTGAGCGGCAATTTCCTAAATGTTTTCTGGGTCTGAGTTGGCTTTGCCTTCTTCCTTCCCAAATTTTGTATTCTGACGCCATACAAACAAGAGTTTGGGCAGAGTAGCCATTATGAAATAAAAAACACAACAAATAGGCGTTGGAAGCTTAGAAATCTACAGGTAACTCAATCAAGATGAGGTTTTGTGTTTTGGAAAATGAAATGGAAGACTTTGGCTGAGGTGACAGATATTAATTGCCTCCAAACTGAGTTTCACTGTGATTTTCAGGTTAATTCAGTGAGAATTCCACAGGCAGTCAGCTGGAGGGGTGGATGAATCCGGGAACAGCCGGTTTCCTTGCGACTAAATCCAGCCCAATATCATTATGGATTCTTGCATGTCTTTGTCTATTTTCTCATTTTTCTTATTTATCATGGTTTGTAATGAATTTGCTGATGTGTTCTTTGGTTTTGAGGCTGCAATATGGAGTTCAGGGAACCTGAGGAATGGTCTTTTTTAATCAGGGCACAGCTGTTGCCTTGCTCCAATTCCGGCTTGCTGTCATTGGTTTGGGTGCCTCAGCCAATTTTTCGTTTCCTCAGTGGCAATTTCCTAAATGTTTACTGGTTCTGAGTTGGTTTTGCCTTCTTCCTTCCCAAATTTTGTATTCTGAAGAAATATAAACAAGAGTTTAGACAGAGTAGCCATTATGAAATTAAAAGCACAACAAATAGGCATTTGAAGCTTAGAAATCTACAGGTAACACGACTAAGGTGAGTTTTTGTGTTTTGGAAAATAAAATGGAACACTTTGGCTGAGGTGACAGATATTAATAGTCTCCAAACTGAGTTTCACTGCGATTTTCAGGTTAATTCATTCAGAAGTCCACAGGCAGTCAGCTGGAAGGGTGGATGGATCTGGGAACAGCCGGTTTCGTTGTGACTGAATCAAGCCCAATATCATTATGGATTCTTGCATTTCCTTGGCTATTTTCTCATTTTTCTTTTTATCATGGTTTGTAATGAATTTTCTGATGTGAGCTTTGGTTTTGATGCTGGCATATTGGGTTCAGGGCACAAGAGGAAGGTTCTTTTTCAATCAGGGCACAGCTATTGGCTTGCTACAATTCTGTCTTGCTTTAAAGGTTTGGGTGCCTCAGCGTTGTTGTTTTTTGATCCACATTTTCTGAATGTTTTCTGGGTCTGAGTTGGTTTTGCCTTCTTCCTTCCCAAATTTTCTGACGCAATACAAACAAGAGTTTGGACAGAGTAGCCATTATGAAATTAAAAACACAACATTATGCATTTGAAGCTTAGAAATCGATAGGTAACACGACCAAGGTGAGTGTTTGTGTTTTAGAAAGTGTCATGGAACACTTCTGCTGAGGGGACAATTTCTAATTCCCTCCAAAGTGAGTTTCACTGCGATTTCCAGGTTAATTCAGTCAGAATACACATTCACTCAGCTGGGAGGTGTGGAAGAATCTGGAAACAGCAGTTTACATGGGAATAAATGAAGCCCAATATCATTAAGAACTCCTGCATTTCTTTGGCTTTTTTCTCATTTTTCTTATTTATCATGGTTTGTAATGAATTTTCTGATGTGAGCTTTGCTTTTGAGGCTGGCATATTGAGTTCAGGGCACAAGAGGAAGGTTCTTTTTCAATCAGGGCACAGCTGTTGGCTTGCTCCAATTCTGGCTTGCTGTCCTTGTTTTGGGTGCCTCAGCTGACATTTGGTTTCTTGAGCGGCAATTTCCTAAATGTTTTCTTGGTCGGAGTTGGTTTTGCCTTCTTCCTTCCCAAATTTTGTATTCTGACGCAATATAAACTAGAGTTTGGACAGAGTAGCCATTATGAAATAAAAAACACAACAAATAGGCGTTTGAAGCTTAGAAATCTACAGGTAACACAACCAAGGTGAGTTTTTGTGTTTTGGAAAATAAAATGGAACACTTTGGCTGAGGTGACAGATATTAATTGCCTCCAAACTGAGTTTCACTGTGATTTTCAGGTTAATTCAGTGAGAATTGCACAGGCAGTCCCCTGGAGGGGTGGATGAATCCAGGACTAGCCGGATTTCTTACGACTAAATCAAGCCCAATATCATTATGGATTCTTGCATTTCTTTGGATTTTTTCTCTTTTTTCTTATTTATCATGGTTGGTAATGAATTTTTGATGTGAGCTTTGGATTTGAGGCTGCAATAAGAACTTCCGGGCACAAGAGAAATGTTCTTTTTCAATCAGGGCACAGCTGTTGGCTTGCTCTAATTGTGGCTTGCTGTCATTTTTTTGGGTGCCTCAGCAAATCTGAGGTTTCTTGAGTGGCAATTTCCTAAATGTTTTCTGGGTCTGACACGGTTTTTTCTTCTTATTCCCAAATTTTTTATTCTGACTCAATACAAACAAGAGTTTGGACAGAGTAGCCATTATGAAATAAAAAACACAACAAATAGGCGTTTGAAGCTTAGAAATCTACAGGTAACACGACCAAGGTGAGTTTTAGTGTTTTGGAAAATAAAATGGAACACTTTGGCTCAGGTGACATATATTAATTGCCTCCAAGCTGAGTTTCCCTGTGATTTTCAGGTTAATTCTGTGAGAATTGCACAGGCAGTCACCTCGAGGGGTGGACGAATCCAGGAATAGCCGGATTCCTTACGACTAAATCAATCCCAATATCATTATGGATTCTTGCATTTCTTTGGCTTTTTTCTCATTTTTGTTATGTATGATGGTTTGTAATGAATTTTCTGATGTGCACTTTGTTTTTGAGTTTGGCATATTGAGTTCAGGGCACAAGAGGATGGTTCTTTTTCAATCAGGGCACAGCTGTTGGCTTGCTCCAATTCTGGCTTGCTGTCATTGTTTTGGGTGCTTCAGCCGATTTGTGGTTACTTGAGTGGTAATTTACTAAATGCTTTCTGGGTCTGAGTTGGTTTTGCCTTGTTATTCCCAAATTTTGTATTCTGATGCAATACAAGCAAGATTTTGGACAGAGTAGCCATTATGAAAAAAAAAAAATACAGCAAATTGCCCTTTCAGGATTCAAAAGCTACAGGGAACAAGACCAAGATGAGTTTCTGTGTTTTGGATAATGACTTGGAACACTTCTGCTGAGAGGACAGATTCTAATTACCTTCCAATTGAGTGTGAGTGCGATTTTGAGGTGAATTCCATCAGAATTCCAAAGTCAGTCTGTGGAAGGGGTTGATGAATCTGGAAACAGCCAGTTTCCTTGTGTCTAAATCCAACCAAATATCACAAAGGACTCTTGCATTTATTTGACTTTTTCACATTTCCCTTATTATCAAGGTTTGTAATGAATATTCTGATGTGAGCTTTGGTTTTGAGACGGCAATATGGAGTTCAGGGCACCGGAAGAATGGTCTTTTTAAAACAGGGCACAGCTGTTAGCTTGCTCAAATTCTGGGTTGCTGTCATTGGTTTTGGGGTTTCAGCTGACTTTTGGTTTCTTGAGCGGCAATTTTCTAAATTTTTTCTGGGTCTGAGTTAGTTTTGCCTTATTCCTTCCCAAATTTTGTATTCTGACACAATGCAACAAATAGACATTTACAGATTATAAATCTGCTGGTAACACGCCAATATGATTTTTTTTGTTTTGGAAAATAAAATGGAACACTTTGGCTGAGGTGACAGATATTAATTGCCTCCAAACTGAGTTTCACTGCGATTTTCTGATAAATTCAGTCGGAATTCCACAGGCAGTCAGCTGGAGCTGTGGATGAATCTGGGAACAGCCGATTTCCTTGCGACTAAATCAAGCCCAATATCATTATGGATTCTTGCATTTCTTTGGCTTTTTTCTCATCTTTCTTATTTATCATGGTTTGTAATGAATTTTCTGGTGTGAGCTTTGGTTTTGAGGCTGGCATATTGAGTTCAGGGCACAAGTGGAAGGTTCTTTTTCAATCAGGGCACAGCTGTTGACCTGCTCCAATTCTGGCTTGCTGTCATTGTTTGGGTGCCTCAGGAGATTTGTGGTTTCTTGAGTGCCAATTTCCTAAATGTTTTCTGGGTCTGAGTCGGTTTTGCCTTCTTATTCCCAAATTTTGTATTCTGATGCAATACAAGCAAGATTTTGGACAGAGTAGCCATTATGAAAGAAAAAAAAAAACACATCAAATTGCCCTTTCAGAATAAGAAATGTAGGCAATATGAACAAGATGTGTTTCTGTGTTTTGGAAAATGACATGGAACGCTTTTGCTGAGGGGACAGATTCTAATTCCCTCCAAATTTGGTTTCTTGTGTGGCATTTTCCTGAAAGTTTTCTGGGTCTGTGTTGGTTTTGCCTTTTTCCTTCCCAAATTTTGTATTCTGCCGCAGTAGAAACAAGAGTTTGGACAGAGTAGCCATTTTGTAATGAAAAACACAACAAATAGGCATTTGTAGCTTAGAAATCTACAGGTAACACGACCAAGGTGAGCTTTTGTGTTTTGGAAAATAAAATGGAACACTTTGGCTGAGGTGACAGATATTAATTGCCTCCAAACAGAGTTTCACTGTGATTTTCAGGTTAATTCAGTCAGAATTCCACAGGCAGTCAGATGGAGGGGTGGATGAATCCGGGAACAGCCAGTTTCCTTGCAACTGAATCAAGCCCAATATCATTCTGGATTCATGCTTTTCTTTGCCTTTTTTCTCATTTTTGTTATTTATCATGATTTGTAATGAATTTTCTGATGTGAGCTTTGGTTTTGAGGCTGCAATATGGAGTTCAGGCCACCGGGGGAATGGTCTTTTCCAAACAGGGCACAGCTGTTGGCCTGCTCCAATTCTGGCTTGCTGTCATTGTTTTGGGTGCCTCAGCTGAATTTAGATTTTTGAATGGCAATTTCCTAAATGTTTTCTGGGTCTGAGTTGGTTTTGCCTTCTTCCTTCCCAAATTTTGTATTCTGACGCAATACAAACAAGAGTTTGGACAGAGTAGCCATTATGAAATAAAAAAAACACATCAAATAGGTGTTTTAAGCTACAGGTAACACGACCAAGGTGAGATTTTGTGTTTTGAAAAAATAAAATGGAACACTTAGGCTGTGGTGACAGATATTAACTGCCTTCGTTCAGGTTCATTCAGTCAGAATTCCACAGGCTGTCAGCTGGAGGGGTGGATGAATCTGGGAACAGCCGGTTTCCTTGCGACAGTATCAAGGCCAATATCATTCTGGATTCTTGCATTTCTTTGACTTTTTTTCTCATTTTTCTAATTTATCATGTTTGTAATGAATTTTCTGATGTGAGCTTTGGTTTTGAGGCTGGCATATGGAGTTCAGGGCACAAGAGGAAGGTTCTTTTTCAATCAGGGCACAGCTGTTGGCTTGCTCCAATTCTGGCTTGCTGTCATTGTTTTGGGTGCCTCAGCCGATTTGTGGTTTCTTGAGTGGCAATTTCCTAAATGTTTTCTGGGTCTGAGTTGGTTTTCCTTCTTCCTTCCCAAATTTTGTATTCTGACACAATACAAACAAGAGTTTGGACAGAGTAGCCATTAGGAAATAAAAAACACAACAAATAGGCTTTGGAAGCTACAGGTAACACGACCAAGGTGAGATTTTGTGTTTTGGAAAATCAAATGGAACACTTTGGCTGAGATGACAGTTATTTACTGCCTCCAAACGGAGTTTCACTGCGATATTCAGGTTAATTCAGTCAGAATTCCACAGGCAGTCAGCTGGAGGGGTGGATGAATCCGGGAATAGCCGGTTTCCTTGCAACTAAATGAAGCCCAATATCATTATGGATTCTTGCATTTCTTTGGCTTTATTCTGATATTTCTTATTTATCATGGTTTGTAATGAATTTTCTGATGTGAGCTTTGGTTTTGAGGCTGCAGTATGGAGTTCAGGGCACCGGAGGAATGGTCTTTTTCAATCAGGGCACAGCTGTTGGCCTGCTCCAATTCTGGCTTGCTGTCATTGTTTTGGGAGCCTCTGCCGATTTGAGGTTTCTTGAGTTGCAATTTCCTAAACGTTTTCTGAGTCTCAGTTGGTTTTGTCCTCTTCCTTCCCAAATTTTGTATTCTGACGCAACAGAAACAAGAGTTTGGACAGAATAGCCATTATGAAATAAAAAAACACATCAAATAGGCTTTTGAAAGCTACTGGTAACACGACCAAGGTGAGATTTTGTTTTGGAAAATGAAATGGAACACTTTGGCTGTGGTGACAGATATTAACTGCCTCCGTTCAGGTTAATTCAGTCAATATTCCTCAGGCATCAGCTGGAGAGGTGGATGAATCTGGGAATGTACGGTTTCCTTGCGACTAAATCAAGCCCAATATCATTATGAATTCTTGAATTTCTTTGGCCTTTTTCTCATTTTTCTTAATTTTAGTGGTTTGTAATGAATTTTCTGATGTGAGCTTTGGTTTTGAGGCTGGCATATGGAGTTCAGGGCACAAGAGGTAGGTTCTTATTCAATCAGGTCACAGCTGTTGGCTTGCTCCAATTCTGGCTTGCTGTCATTGTTTTGGGTGCCTCCGCCGATTTGAAGTTTCTTGAGCATCAATATCCTAAATGTTTTATTGGTCTGAGTTGGTTTTCCTTCTTCCTTCCCAAATTTTGTATTCTGACACAATACAAACAAGAGTTTGGACAGAGTAGCCATTAGGAAATAAAAAACACAACAAATAGGCTTTTGAAGCTACAGGTAACACGACCAAGGTGAGATTTTGTGTTTTGGAAAATCAAATGGAACAAGTTGGCTGTGGTGACAGATATTAACTGCCTCCGTTCAGGTTAATTCAGTCAGAATTCCACAGGCAGTGAGCTGGAGGGGTGGATGAATCCGGGAATAGCCGGTTTCCTTGCAACTAAATGAAGCCCAATATCATTATGGATTCTTGCATTTCTTTGGCTTTATTCTGATATTTCTTATTTATCATGGTTTGTAATGAATTTTCTGATGTGAGCTTTGGTTTTGAGGCTGCAATATGGAGTTCAGGGCACCGGAGGAATGGTCTTTTTCAATCAGGGCACAGCTGCTGGCTTGCTCCAATTCTGGCTTGCTGTCATTGTTTTGGGTGCCTCCGCCGATTTCAGGTTTCTTGAGTGGCAATTTCCTAAACGTTTTCTGAGTCTCAGTTGTTTTTGTCCTCTTCCTTCCCAAATTTTGTATTCTGACGTAATACAAGCAAGATTTTGGACAGAATAGACATTATGAAATAAAAAACACATCAAATAGGCTTTTGAAAGCTACAGGTAACACGACCAAGGTGAGATTTTGTGTTTTGGAAAAAGATATGGAACACTTTTGCTGAGGTGACAGATATTAATTGCCTCCAAACCGAGTTTCACAGCGAATTTCATTTTAATTCAGTCAGAAACCACAGACACTCAGCTGGGAGGTATAGAAGAATCTGGAAACAGCCATTAACAAGGGAATAAATCAAGCCCAATATCACTAAGAACTCCTGCATTTCTTTGGATTTTTTCTGATTTTTCTTATTTATCATGGTTTGTAATGAATTTTCTGATGTGAGCTTTGGTTTTGAGGCTGCAATATCGAGTTGAGGACACCGGAGGAATGGTCTTTTTCAATCAGGGCACAGCTGTTGGCTTGCTCCAATTCTGTCTTGCTTTCAAGGTTTTGGCTTCCTCAGCGGCCCTTTGTTTCTTGAGCGGCAATTTCCTAAATGTTTTCTGGGTCTGAGTTGGTTTTCCCTTCTTCCTTCCCAAATTTTGTAATCTGACGCAATAGAAACAAAAGTTTCGCAGAGTAGGCATTATGAAATAGAAAAACTCAACAAAAGGGGTTTGAAGCTTAGAAATCTACAGGTAACACGACCAAGGTGAGATTTGTGTTTTGCAAAATCAAATGGAACACTTTGGCTAGGTGACAGATATTAATTGCCTCCAAACTGAGTTTCACTGCGATTTTCAGGTTAATTCAGTCAGAATTCCACAGGCAGTCAACTGGAGGGGTGAATGAATCCGCGAACAGCCGGCTTCCATGTGACTAAATCAAGCCCAATAACATTACGGATTCTTGCATTTCTTTGGCTTTTTTCTCCTTTTTCTTATTTATCATGGTTTGTAATGAATTTTCTGATGTGAGCTTTTGTTTTGAGGCTGCAATATGGAGTTCAGGGAGCAAAAGGAAGGTTCTGTTTCAAACAGGGCACAGCTATTGGCCTTCCCCAATTCTGGCTTGCTTTCATTGTTTTGGGATCCTCAGCTGATTTGTGGTTTCTTGAGTGGCAATTTGCAAAATGTTTTCTGGGTCTGAGTTGGTTTTGCCTTCTTCCTTCCCAAATTTTGTATTCTGACGCCATACAAACAAGAGTTTGGTCAGAGTAGCCATTATGAAATAAAAAACACAACAAATAGGCGTTTGAAGCTTAGAAATGTACAGGTAACACCACCAAGGTGAGTTTTTGTGTTATGGAAAATAAAATGGAACACTTCAGCTGAGGTGACAGATATTAATTGTCTCCTATATGAGTTTCACTGCTATTTTGAGGTTAATTCAGTCAGAATTCCATAGGCAGTCAGCTGGATGGGTGGATGAATCCGGGAACAGCCTGTTTCCTTGCGACTATATCAAGCCCGATATCATTATGGATTCTTGCTTTTCTTTTGCTTTTTTCTCCTTTTTCTTATTTATCATGGTTTGTAATGAATGTTCTGATATGAGCTTTGGTTCTGAGGCTGGCATATTGAGTTCAGGGTAAAAGAGGAAGGTTCTTTTTCAAACAGGGTACCGCTGTTGGCATGCTCCAATTATGGCTTGCTGTCATTGTTGTGGGTGCCTCAGCTGACTTGGTTTCTTGAGTGGCAATTTCCTAAATGTTTTCTGGGTCTGAGTTGGTTTTGCCTTCTTCCTTCCCAAATTTTGTATTCTGACGCCATACAAACAAGAGTTTGGGCAGAGTAGCTATTATGAAATAAAAAACACAACAAATAGGCATTTGAAGCTTAGAAATCTACAGGTAACATGACCAAGGTGATTTTTTGTGTTTTGGAAAATAAAATGGAACACTTTGGCTGAGGCGACAGATATTAATTGCCTCCAAACTGAGTTTCACTGCGATTTTCAGGTTAATTCAGTCATAATTCCACAGGCTGTCAGCTGGAGGTGTGGATGAATCCGCGAACAACCGGCTTCCATGTGACTAAATCAAGCCCAATAACATTACGGATTCTTGCATTTCTTTGGCTTTTTTCTCCTTTTTCTTATTTATCATGGTTTGCAATGAATTTTCTGATATGAGCTTTGGTTTTGAGGCTGCAAAATGGAGTTCAGGGAGCAAGAGGAATGTTCTGTTTCAAACAGGGCACAGCTATTGGCCTGCCTCAATTCTGTCTTGCTTTCATTGTTTGGGATCCTCAGCTGATTTGTGGTTTCTTGAGTGGCAATTTGCTAAATGTTTTCTGGGTCTGAGTTGTTTTTCCCTTCTTCCTTCCCAAATTTTGTATTCTGACGCCATACAAACAAGAGCTTTGGTAGAATAGCCATTATGAAATAAAAAACACAACAAATAGGCATTTGAAGTTTAGAAATCTACAGGTAACACGACCAAGGTGAGTTTTTGTGTTTTGCAAAATAAAATGGAACACTTTAGCTGAGGTGACAAATATTAATTGTCTCCAAAATGAGTTTCACTGCTATTTTGAGGTTAATTCAGTCAAAATTCCATAGGCAGTCAGCTGGAGGGGTGGATGAATCCGGGAGCAGCCGGTTTCCTTGCGACTATATCAAGCCCGATATCATTACGGATTCTTGCATTTCTTTGTCTTTTTTCTCCTTTTTCTTATTTATCATGGTTTGTAATGAATTTTCTGATGTGAGCTTTGGTTCTGAGGCTGGCATATTGAGTTCAGGGTAAAAGAGGAAGGTTCTTTTTCAAACAGGGTACAGCTGTTGGCTTGCTCCAATTATGGCTTGCTGTCATTGTTGTGGGTGCCTCAGCTGACTTGGTTTCTTGAGTGGCAATTTCCTAAATGTTTTCTGGGCCTGAGTTGGTTTTGCATTCTTCCTTCCCAAATTTTGTATTCTGACGCCATACAAACAAGAGTTTGTATGATGCAATACAAGCAAGATTTTGGACAGAGTAGCCATTATGAAAGAAAAAAAAAAAACACAGCAAATTGACCTTTCAGGATTAGAAATCCATAGGCAACACAACCAAGGTGAGATTCTGTGTTTTGGAAAATGACATGGAACGCTTCTGCTGAGGTGACACATTCTAATGCCCTCCAAATGTAGTGTGAGAGCGATCTTGAGGTGAATTCAATCAGAATTCCAAAGTCGGTCTGTGGAAGGGGGGGATGAATCTGGAAACAGCCAGTTTCTTTGTGTCTAAATCCTGCCAAATATCACAAAGGACTCTTGCATTTCTTTGGCTTTTTCACATTTCCCTTATTTATCATGGTTTGTAATGAATTTTCTGATGTGAGCTTTGGTTTTGAGGCTGGCATATTGAGTTCAGGCACAAGAGGAAGGTTCTTTTTCAATCAGGGCACAGCTGTTGGCTTGCTCCAATTCTGGCTTGCTGTCATTGTTTTGGGTGCCTCAGCCGATTTGTGGTTTCTTGAGTGCCAATTTCCTAAATGTTTTCTGGGTCTGAGTCGGTTTTGCCTTCTTATTCCCAAATTTTGTATTCTGATGCAATACAAGCAAGATTTTGGAGAGTAGCCATTATGAAAGAAAAAAAAAAAAAAGCGCATTGCCCTTTCAGGATTAGAAATCTACAGGCAACACGACCAAGATGAGTTTCTGTGTTTTGGAAAATGACATAGAACGCTTCTGCTGAGGGGACAGATTCTAATTCCCTCCCAAATGATTGTGAGTGCGATTTTGAGGTGAATTCAATCAGAATTCCAAAGTCAGTCTGTGGAAGGGGGGGATGAATCTGGAAACATCCAGTTTCCTTGTGTCTAAATCCAGCCAAATATCACAAAGTACTCTTGAATTTCTTTGGCTTTTTTCTCTTTTTTCTTATTTATCATGGTTTGAAATTAATTTTCTGATGTGAGCTTTGGTTTTGAGGCTGGCATATTGAGTTCAGGGCAGAAGAGGATGGTTCTTTTTCAATCAGGGCACAGCTGTTGGCTGGCTGCAGTTCTGGCTTGCTGTCCTTATTTTGAGTACCTCAGCCGATTTGTGGTTTCTTGTGTGGCAATTTCCCAAATATTTTCTGGGTCTGAGTTGGCTTTGCCTTCTTCCTTCCCAAATTTTGTATTCTGATGCAATGCAAAGAAGAGTTTGTACAGAATAGCCATTATGAAATAAAAAACACAACAAATAGGCGTTTGAAGCTTAGAAATCTACAGGTAACATAACCAAGGTGAGTTTTTGTGTTTATGAAAATAAAGTGGAACACTTTGGCTGAGGTGACAGATATTAATTGCCTCCAAACTGAGTTTCACTGTGATTTTCAGGTTAATTCAGTCAGAATTCCACAGGCAGTCAGCTGGAGGGGTGGATGAATCCGGGAACAGCCGGTTTCCTTGTGACTAAATCAAGCCCTATATCATTATGGATTCTTGCAATTTTTTGGCTTTTTTCTCTTTTTTCTTATTTATCATGGTTTGTAATGAATTTTCTGATGTGAGCTTTGGTTTTGAGGCTGGCATATTGAGTTCAGGCACAAGAGGAAGGTTCTTTTTCAATCAGGGCACAGCTGTTGGCTTGTTCCAATTCTGCCTTGCTGTCATTGTTTTGGGTGTCTCAGCTGATTTGTGGTTTCTTGAGTGCCAATTTCCTAAATGTTTTCTGGGTCTGAGTCGGTTTTGCCTACTTATTCCCAAATTTTGTATTCTGATGCAATACAAGCAAGATTTTGGAGAGTAGCCATTATGAAAGAAAAAAAAAAAAACACAGCACATTGCCCTTTCAGGATTAGAAATCTACAGGCTACACGACCAAGATGAGTTTCTGTGTTTTGGAAAATGACAAGGAACCCTTCTGCTGAGGGGACAGATTCTAATTCCCTCCAAATTGAGTGTGAGTGCGATTTTGAGATGAATTCAATCAGAATTCCAAAGTCAGTCTGTGGAAGGGGGGTATGAATCTGGAAACAGCCAGTTTCCTTGTATCTGAATCCAGCCAAATATCACAAAGGACTCTTGCATTTCTTTGGCTTTTTCACATTTCCCTGATTTATCATGGTTTGTAATGAATTTTCTGATGTGAGCTTGGTTTTGAGGCTGCAATATGGAGTTCAGGGTACTGGAGGACCTGTCTTTTTCAAAGAGGGTACAGTTGTTGGCTTGCTGCAATTCTGGCTTGCTGTCATTGTTTTGGGTTCCTCAGCCAATTTGTGGTTTCCTGTGTGGCAATTTCCTAAATGTTCTCTGGGTCTGAGTTGGCTTTGCCTTCTTCCTTCCCAAATTTTGTATTCTGATGCAATACAAGCGAGATTTTCGACAGAGTAGCCATTATGAAATAAAAAACACAACTAATAGGCGTTTGAAGCTTAGAAATCAACAGGTAACATGACCAAGGTGAGTTTTTGTGTTTTGGAAAATCAAATGGAACACTTTGGCTGAGGTGACAGATATTAATTGCCTCCAAACTGAGTTTCACTGCGATTTTCAGGTTAATTCATTCAGAATTCCACAGGCAGCAGCTGGAGGGGTGGATGAATCCGTGAACAGCTGGTTTCCTAGCGACTAAATCAAGCCCTATATCATTATGCATTCTTGCATTTTTTTGGCTTTTTTCTCTTTTTTCTTATTTATCATGGTTTGTAATGAATTTTCTGATATGAGCTTTGGTTTTGAGGCTGGCATATTGAGTTCAGGGTACAAGAGGAAGGTTCTTTTTCAATCAGGGCACAGCTGTTGGCTTGCTCCAATTCTGGCTTGCTGTCATGGTTTTGGGTGCCTCAACTGACTTTTGGTTTCTTGAGTGGCAATTTCCTAAATGTTCTCTGGGTCTGAGTTGGCTTTGCCTTCTTCCTTCCCAAATTTTGTATTCTGATGCAATACAAGCAAGATTTTGGTCAGAGTAGCCATTATGAAATAAAAAACACAACAAATAGGTGTTTGAAGCATACAAATCTACAGGTAACATGACCAAGCTGTTTTTGTGTTTTGGAAAATGAAATGGAACATTTTGGCTGAGGTAACAGATATTAATTGCCTCCAAACTCAGTTTCACTGCGATTTTCAGGTTAATTCAGTTAATTCAGTTAGGATTCCACAGGCTTGCATTTCTTCAGCTTTTTCACATTTCCCTTATTTATCATGGTTTGTATGAATTTTCTGATGTGAGCTTTGGTTTTGAGGCTGGCATATTGAGTTCAGGGCACAAGAGGAAGGTTCTTTTTCAATCAGGGCACAGCTGTTGGCTTGCTCCACTTCTGGCTTGCTGTCATTGTTTTGGGTGCCTCAGCTGATTTGTGGTTTCTTGTGTGGCAATTTCCTAAATGTTTTCGGGGTCTGAGTTGGTTTTGCCTTCTTCCTTCCCAATTTTTGTATTCTGATGCAATACAAGCAAGATTTTGGAGAGTAGCCATTATGAAAGAAAAAAAAAAAAACACACAGCAAATTGACCTTTCAGGATTAGAAATCCATAGGCAACACAACCAAGATGAGATTCTGTGTTTTGGAAAATGACATGGAACGCTTCTGCTGAGGGGACAGATTCTAATTCCCTCCAAATGGAGTGTGAGAGCGATTTTGAGGTGAATTCAATCAGAATTCCAAAGTCAGTCTGTGGAAGGGGGGGATGAATCTGGAAACAGCCAGTTTCTTTGTGTCTAAATCCTGCCAAATATCACAAAGGACTCTTGCATTTCTTTGGCTTTTTCACATTTCCCTTATTTATCATGGTTTGTAATGAATTTTCTGATGTGAGCTTTGGTTTTGAGGCTGGCATTTTGAGTTCAGGGCACCGGAGGAATGGTCTTTTTCAAACAGGGCACAGCTGTTGGCTTGCTCCAATTCTGGCTATTGTCTTTGTTTTGGGTGCCTCAGCTGAAATTTGGTTTCTTGAGTTTCACTGCGATTGTCAGGTTAATTCAGTCAGAATTCCACAGGCAGTCAGCTTTAGTGGTGGATGAATCTGGGAACAGCCGGTTTCCTTGCAACTAAATCAAACCCAATATCATTATGGATTCTTGCATTTCTTTGGCTTTTTTCTCTTTTTTCTTATTTATCATGGTTTGTAATGAATTTTCTGATGTGAGCTTTGGTTTTGAGGCTGCAATATGGAGTTCAGGGCACAAGAGGATGGTTCTTTTTCAAACAGGGCACAGCTGTTGGCTTGCTCCACTTTTGGCTTGCTGTCATTGTTTTGAGTGCCTCAGCCGATTTGTGGTTTCTTGTGTGGCAATTTCCCAAAT
The DNA here is from genome assembly GCF_964237555.1 of Oryctolagus cuniculus. Taxonomy (NCBI): domain Eukaryota; kingdom Metazoa; phylum Chordata; class Mammalia; order Lagomorpha; family Leporidae; genus Oryctolagus; species Oryctolagus cuniculus. Next base: position 881,323 of record NW_027208224.1, on the reverse strand, counting down.
GTTTTCAGGGTCTGAGTTGGCTTTGCCTTCTTCCTTCCCAAATTTTGTATTCTGATGCAATGCAAAGAAGAGTTTGTACAGAATAGCCATTACGAAAGAAAAAACACAACTAATAGGCGTTTGAAGCTTAGAAATCTACAAGTAACACTACCAAGGTGAGTTTTTGTGTTTTGGAAAATCAAATGGAACACTTTGGCTGAGGTGACAGATAGTAATTGCCTCCAAACTGAGTTTCACTGTGATTTTCAGGTTAATTCAGTCAGAATTCCACAGGCAGTCAGCTGGAGGGGTAGATGAATCCAGGAACAGCCGGTTTCCTAGCGACTAAATCAAGCCCTATATCATTATGGATTCTTGCATTTCTTTGGCTTTTTTCTCTTTTTTCTTCTTTATCATGGTTTGTAATGAATTTTCTGATGTGAGCTTTGGTTTTGAGGCTGGCATATTGAGTTCAGGGCACAAGAGGAAGGTTCATTTTCAATCAGGGCACAGCTGTTGGCTTGCTCCTCTTCTGGCTTGCTGTCATTGTTTTGGGTGCCTCAGTGACTTTTGGCTTCTTGAGCGGCAATTTCCTAAATTTTTTCTGGGTCTGATTTGGTGTTGCCTTCTTCCTTCCCAAATTTTGTATTCTGATGCAATACAAACAAGAGTTTGGACAGAGTAGCCATTATGAAATAAAAAACACAACAAATAGGATGTTGAAACTTAGACATCTACAGGTAAAACAACCAAGGTGAGTTTTTCTGTTTTGTAAAATCAAATGGAACACTTTGGCTGAGGTGACAGATATTAATTGCCTCCAAACTGAGTTTCACTGCGATTTTCAGGTTAATTCAGTCAGAATTCCACAGGCCGTCAGCTTGAGGGGCGAATGAATCCGGGAACAGCCGGTTTCCTTGCGACTAAATCAAGCCCAATATAATTAGGGATTCTTGCATTTCTTTGGCTTTTTTCTCATTTTTCTTATGTATCATGGTTTGTAATGAATTTTCTGATGTGAGCTTTGGTTTTGAGGCTGGCATATTGAGTTCAGAGCACAAGAGGAAGGTTCTTTTTCAATCAGGGCACAGCTGTTGGCGTGCTCCAATTCTGGCTTGCTGTCATTGTTTTGGGTGCCTCAGCTGACTTTTGGTTTCTTGAGTGAAAATTTCCTAAATGTTTTCTGGGTCTGAGTTGGTTTTGCCTTCTCCCTTTTGAAATTTTGCATTCTGACACAATACAAACCAGAGTTTGGGCACAGTAGCCATTATGAAATAAACAACACAACAAATTGCGTTTGAAGCTTAGAAATCTGCAGGTAGCATGACCAAGGTGAGTTTTTGTGTATTGGAAAATAAAATGGAACACTTTGGCTGAAGTGACAGATATTAATTGCCTCCAAACCGAGTTTCACTGCGATTTTCATGTTAATTCAGTCAGAAACCACAGACACTCAGCTGGGAGTTGTTGATGAATCTGCAACCAGCCAGCAATAAGAGAATAAATCAAGCCCAATATCACTAAGAACTCCTGCATTTCTTTGGCTTTTTTCTGATTTTTCTTATTTATCATGGTTTGTGATGAATTTTCTGATGTGAGCTTTGGTTTTGAGGCTGCAATATGGAGTTCAGGGTACAAGAGGAAGGTTCTTTTTCAATCAGGGCACAGCTGTTGGTGTGTTCCAATTCTGGCATCCTGACATTTTTTTGGGTGCCTCAGCTGATTTGTGATTTCTTGAGCGGCAATTTCCTAAATGTTTTCTGGGTCTGAGTTGGTTTTCCCTTCTTCCTTCCCAAATTTTGTATTCTGACGCAATACAAACAAGAGTTTGGCCAGAGCAGCCATTATGAAATAAAAAACACTACACATATGTGTTTGAAGCTTAGAAATCTACAGATAACACGACCAAGGTGAGTTTTTGTGATATGGAAAATAAAATGGAACACTTTGGCTGAGGTGACAGATATTAATTGCCTCCAAACTGAGTTTCACTGCGATTTTCAGGTTAATTCAGTCAGAATTCCACAGGCAGTCAGCTGGAGGGGTGGATGCATCCGGGAACAGCCCGTTTCCTTGCGACTAAATCCAGCTCAATATCATTATGGATTCTTGCATTTCTTGGCTTTTTTCTCATTTTTCTTATGTATCGTGGTTTGTAATGAATTTCCTGATGTCAGCTTTGGATTTGAGGCTGGAATATGGAGTTCAGGGTCCCGGAAGAATGGCCTTTTTCAATCAGGACTCAGCTGATTGCCTCCTCCAATTCTGGCTTGCTGTCATGGTTTTGGGTGCCTCAGCTGACTTTTGGTTTCTTGAGTGGCAATTTCCTAAATGTTTTCTGTGTCTGAGTTGGCTTTGCCTTCTACCTTCCCAAATTTTGTATGTGATGCAATACAAGGAAGATTTTGGACAGAGTAGCCATTATGAAATAAAAAACACAACAAATAGGCGTTTGAAGCTTGGAAATCTATAGGTAACATGACCAAAGTGAGTTTTTTTGTTTTGGAAAATAAAATGGAACACTTTGGCTGAGGTGACAGATATTAATTGTCTCCAAACCGAATTTCACTACCATTTTGAGGTGAATTCAGTCAGAATCCCTATTCACTCAGCTGGGAGTTGTGGATGAATCTGGAAACAGCTGTTTACTTAGGAATAAATCAAGCCCAATATCACTAAGAAAACTTGCATTTCTTTGGCTTTTTTCTGATTCTTCCTATTTATCATGGTTTGAAAAGAATTTTTTGATGTGAGCTTTGGTTTTGTGGCTGGCATATTGAGTTTAGGGCACAAGAGGAAGGTTCTTTTTCAATCAGGGCACAGCTGTTGGCTTGCTCCAATTCTGGCTTGCTGTCATGGTTTTGGGTGCCTCAGCTGATTTGTGGATTCTTTTTCTGCAGTTTCCTAAATGTTTTCTGGTTCTGATCGGATTTGCCTTCTTATTCCCAAATTTTGTATTCTGATGCAATACAAGCAAGATTTTGGACAGAGTAGCCATTATGAAAGAAAAAAAAAACACAGTAAATTGCCCTTTCAGGATTAGAAATCTACAGGCAACACGACCAAGATGAGTTTCTGTGTTTTGGAAATTCACATGGAACCCTTCTGCTGAGGGGACAGATACTAATTCCCTCCAAATTGAGTGTGAGTGCGATTTTGAGGTGAATTGAGTCAGAATTCCAAAGTCAGTCTGTGGAAGGGGTTGATGAATCCGGAAACAGCCTGTTTCCTTCTGTCTAAATCCAGCCAAATACCACAAAGGACTCTTGAATTACTTTGGCTTACTCCGATTTCCCTTATTTATCATTGTTTGTAATGATTATTTTTTGTGAGCTTTGGTTTTGAGGCTGGAAGATGGAGTTCAGGGCACTGGATTAATGGTTTTGTTCAATCAGGGCACAGCTGTTGGCTTGCTCCAATTCTGGCTTGCTGTCATTGTTTTGGGTGCCTCAGCCGATTTGTGGTTTCTTGAGCGGTAATTTGCTAAATATTTTCTGGGTCTGAGTCGGTTTTACCTTCTTCCTTCTCAAATTTTGTATTCTGATGCAATACAAGCAAGATTTTGACAGAGTAGCCATTATGAAAGAAAATATAACACAGCAAATTGCCCTTTCAGGATTAGAAATCTGCAGGCAACTCGACCAAGATGAGTTTCTGTGTTTTGGAAAATGACATGATACCCTTCTGCTGAGGGGACAGATCCTAATTCCCTCCAAATTGAGTGTGAGTGCGATTTTGAGGTGAATTCAATCAGAATTCCAAAGTCTGTCTGTGGAAGGGGGTATGAATCTGGGAACAGCCAGTTTCCTTGTGTCTGAATCCAGCCAAATATCACAAAGGACTCCTGCAGTTCTTTGGCTTTTTCACATTTCCCTTATTTATCATGGTTTGTAATGAATTTTCTGCTGTGAGCTTTGGTTTTGAGGCTGGAATATGGAGTTCAGGGCACAGGAGGAATGGTCTTTTTCAAACAGGGCACAGTTGTCGCCTTGCTCCCATTTTGCATTGCTGTCATTGTTTTGGGTGCCTCAGCTGACTTTTCGATTCTTGAGCGGCAATTTCCTAAATGTTTTATGGGTCTGAGTTGGTTTTGGCTTCTTCCTTCCCAAATTTTGTATTCTGACACAATACAAACAAGAGTTTGGGCACGGTAGCCATTATGAAATAAAAAACACAACAAATATGTGTTTAAAGCTTAGAAATCTACAGGTAACACGACCAAGGTGAGTTTTTGTGTTTTGGAAAATAAAATGAAAACTTTGGCTGAGGTGACAGATATTAATTGCCTCCAAACTGAGTTTCACTGCAATTTTCAGGTGAATTCAGTCAGAATTCCACAGGCAGTCAGCTGGAGGGGTGGATGAATCCGGGAACAGCCGGTTTCCTTGCAACTAAATCAAGCCCAATATCATTATGGATTCTTGCATTTCTTTGGCTTTTTTCTCATTTTTCTTATTTATCATGGTTTGTAATGAATTTTCTGATGTGAGCTTTGGTTTTGAGGCGGCAATATGGAGTTCAGGCACTGGATTAATGGTCTTTTTCAATCAGGGCACAGCTGTTGGCCTGCTCTAATTCTGGATTGCTGTCATTTTTTTGGTGCCTCAGCTGACTTTAGGTTTCTTGAGCGGCAATTTCCTAAATGTTTTCTGAGTCTCAGTTGGATTTGCCTTCTTCCTTCCCAAATTTTGTATTCTGACGCAATATAAACAAGAGTTTGGACAGAGTAGCCATTATGAAATAAACAACACAACAAATATGCATTTGAAGCTTAGAAATCTACAGGTAACACGACCAAGGTGAGTTTTTGTGTTTTGGAAAATCAAATGGAACACTTTGGCTGAGGTGACAGATAGTAATTGCCTCCAAACCGAGTTTCACTGCGATTTTCATGTTAATTCAGTCAGAAACCACAGACACTCAGCTGGGAGGTATGGATGAATCTGGAAACAGCCATTAACAAGGGAATGATTCAAGCCCAATATTACTAAGAACTCCTGCATTTCTTTGGCTTTTTTCTCATTTTTCTTATTTATCATGGTTTGTAATAAATTTTCTGATGTGAGCTTTCGTTTTGAACCTGCAAGATGGAGTTCAGGGCACTGGATTAATGGTCTTGTTCAATCAGGGCACAGCTGTTGGCTTGCTCCAATTCTGTCTTCCTTTCAAGGTTTTGGGTGCCTCAGTGTCCTTCAGTTTCTTGAGCGGCAATTTCCTAAATGTTTTCTGATTCTCAGTTGGTTTTGCCTTCTTCCTTCCCAAATTTTGTATTCTTACGCAATAGAAACAAGAGTTTGGGCACAGTAGCCATTATGAAGTAAACAACACAGCAAATAGGCATTTGAAGCTTAGAAATCTACAGGTAACATGACCAAGGTGAGGTTTTGTGTTTTGGAAAATCAAATGAAACACTTTGGCTGAGGTGACAGATATTAATTGCCTCCAAACTGAGTTTCACTGCGATTTTCAGGTTAATTCAGTCAGAATTCCACAGGTAGTCAGCTGGACTGGTGGATGAATCCGGGAACAGCCGGTTTCCTTGTGTCTAAATCCAGCCAAATATCACAAAGGACTCTTGCATTTCTTTGTTTTTTTCACATTTCCCTTATTTATCCTGGTTTGTAATGAATTTTCTGATGTGAGCTTTGCTTTTCAGGCGGCAATATGGAGTTCAGGGCACCGGAGGAATGGTCTTTTTCAAACAGGGCACAGCTGTTGGCTTGCTCCACTTCTGGCTTGCTGTCATTGTTTTGGGTGTCTCAGCTGACTTTTGGTTTCTTGAACGGCATTTTCCTAAATGATTACTGGGTCTGAGTTGATTTTGCCTTCTTTCTTCCCAAATTTTGTATTCTGATGCAATACAAACAAGAGTTTGTTTACAGTAGCCATTATGAAATAAGCAACAAAACAAATAGGCGTTTGAAGCTTATACATCTACAGGTAACACGACCAAGGTGAGTTTTTGTGTTTTGGAAAATCAAATGAAACACTTTGGCTGAGGTGACAGATATTAATTGCCTCCAAACTGAGTTTCACTGCAATTTTCAGGTGAATTCAGTCAGAATACCACAGGCAGTCAGCTGGAGGGGTGGATGAATCCGGGAACAGCCGGTTTCCTTGCAACTAAATCAAGCCCAATATCATTATGGATTCTTGCATTTCTTTGGCTTTTTTCTCATTTTTCTTATTTATCATGGTTTGTAATGAATTTTCTGATGTGAGCTTTGGTTTTGAGACTGCAATATGGAGTTCAGGCACTGGATTAATGGTCTTTTTCAATCAGGGCACAGCTGTTGGCCTGCTCTAATTCTGGATTGCTGTCATTTTTTTGGTGCCTCAGCTGACTTTAGGTTTCTTGAGCGGCAATTTCCTAAATGTTTTCTGAGTCTCAGTTGGATTTGCCTTCTTCCTTCCCAAATTTTGTATTCTGACGCAATATAAACAAGAGTTTGGACAGAGTAGCCATTATGAAATAAACAACACAACAAATATGCATTTGAAGCTTAGAAATCTACAGGTAACACGACCAAGGTGAGTTTTTGTGTTTTGGAAAATCAAATGGAACACTTTGGCTGAGGTGACAGATAGTAATTGCCTCCAAACCGAGTTTCACTGCGATTTTCATGTTAATTCAGTCAGAAACCACAGACACTCAGCTGGGAGGTATGGATGAATCTGGAAACAGCCATTAACAAGGGAATGATTCAAGCCCAATATTACTAAGAACTCCTGCATTTCTTTGGCTTTTTTCTCATTTTTCTTATTTATCATGGTTTGTAATAAATTTTCTGATGTGAGCTTTCGTTTTGAACCTGCAAGATGGAGTTCAGGGCACTGGATTAATGGTCTTGTTCAATCAGGGCACAGCTGTTGGCTTGCTCCAATTCTGTCTTCCTTTCAAGGTTTTGGGTGCCTCAGTGTCCTTCAGTTTCTTGAGCGGCAATTTCCTAAATGTTTTCTGATTCTCAGTTGGTTTTGCCTTCTTCCTTCCCAAATTTTGTATTCTTACGCAATAGAAACAAGAGTTTGGGCACAGTAGCCATTATGAAGTAAACAACACAGCAAATAGGCATTTGAAGCTTAGAAATCTACAGGTAACATGACCAAGGTGAGGTTTTGTGTTTTGGAAAATCAAATGAAACACTTTGGCTGAGGTGACAGATATTAATTGCCTCCAAACTGAGTTTCACTGCGATTTTCAGGTTAATTCAGTCAGAATTCCACAGGTAGTCAGCTGGACTGGTGGATGAATCCGGGAACAGCCGGTTTCCTTGTGTCTAAATCCAGCCAAATATCACAAAGGACTCTTGCATTTCTTTGTTTTTTTCACATTTCCCTTATTTATCCTGGTTTGTAATGAATTTTCTGATGTGAGCTTTGCTTTTCAGGCGGCAATATGGAGTTCAGGGCACCGGAGGAATGGTCTTTTTCAAACAGGGCACAGCTGTTGGCTTGCTCCACTTCTGGCTTGCTGTCATTGTTTTGGGTGTCTCAGCTGACTTTTGGTTTCTTGAACGGCATTTTCCTAAATGATTACTGGGTCTGAGTTGATTTTGCCTTCTTTCTTCCCAAATTTTGTATTCTGATGCAATACAAACAAGAGTTTGTTTACAGTAGCCATTATGAAATAAGCAACAAAACAAATAGGCGTTTGAAGCTTATACATCTACAGGTAACACGACCAAGGTGAGTTTTTGTGTTTTGGAAAATCAAATGAAACACTTTGGCTGAGGTGACAGATATTAATTGCCTCCAAACTGAGTTTCACTGTGATTTTCAGGTTAATTCAGTCAGAATACCACAGGCAGTCAGCTGCAGGGGTGGATGAATCCGGGAACAGCCGGTTTCCTTACGACTAAATCAAGCCCAATATCATTATGGATTCTTGCAATTCTTTGGCTTTTTTCTCATTTTTCTTATTTATCATGGTTTGTAATGAATTTTCTGATGTGACCTTTGGTTTTGAGACTGCAATATGGAGTTCAGGGCACTGGATTAATGGTCTTTTTCAATCAGGGCACAGCTGTTGGCTTGCTCAAGTTCTGGCTTGCTGTCATTGTTTTCGGTGCCTCAGCTGACTTTTGGTTTCTTGAGCGGAAATTCGGTAAATGTTTTCTGAGTCTCAGTTGGTTTTGCCTGCTTTCTTCCCAAATTTTGTATTCTGACACAATATAAACAAGAGTTTGGACAGAGTAGCCATTATGAAATAAAAAACACAACAAATATGTGTTTGAAGCTTAGAAATCTACAGGTAACACGACCAAGGTGAGTTTTTGTGTTTTGGAAAATAAAATGGAACACTTTGGCTGTGGTGACAGATATTAACTGCCTCCATTCATCTTAATTCAGTCAGAATTCCACAGTCAGTCAGCTGGATGGGTGGATGAATCCGGTAATAGCCGGTTTCCTTGTGACTAAATGAAGTCCAATATCATTATGGATTCTTGCATTTCTTTGGCTTTTTTCTCATTTTTCTTATTTATCATGGTTTGTAATGAATTTTCTGATGTGAGCTTTGGTTTTTAGGCTGGCATATTGAGTTGAGGTCACAAAAGGAAGGAACTTTTTCAATCAGGGCACAGCTGTTGGCTTGCTCCAATTCTGGCTTGCTGTCATTGGTTTGGGTGCCTCAGCCGATTTGTGGTTTCTTGAGCGGCAATTTCCTAAATGTTTTCTGGGTCTCAGTTGGTTTTGCCTTCTTCCTTCCCAAATTTTGTATTCTGACGCAATACAAACAAGAGTTTGGACAGAGTAGCCATTATGAAATAAAAAACACAACAAATAGGCATTTGAAGCTACAGGTAACACGACCAAGGTGAGATTTTGTGTTTTGGAAAATCAAATGAAACACTTTGGCTGAGGTGACAGATAGTAATTGCCTCCAAACTGAGTTTCACTGCAATTTTCAGGTTAATTCAGTCGGAATTCCACAGGCAGTCAGCTGGAGGGGTGGATGCATCCGGGAACATCTGGTTTCCTTGTGACTAAATCAAGGCCAATATCATTATGGATTCTTGCATTGTTTTGGATTTTTCTCATTTTTCTTTTGTATCATGGTTTGTAATGAATTTTCTGATGTGAGCTTTGGTTTTGAGGCTGCAATATGGAGTTCAGGGCACAAGAGGATGGTTCTATTTCAAACAGGGCACAGCTGTTGGCTTGCTCCAATTCTGGCTTGCTGTCATTGTTTTGGGTGCCTCAGCTGATTTTGGTTTCTTGAGCGGCAATTTCCTAAATGTTTTATGGGTCTGAGTTGGTTTTGCCTTCTTGCTTCCCAAATTTTGTATTCTGAGGCAATACAAACAAGAGTTTTGACAGAGTAGCCATTATGAAATAAAAAACACAACAAATAGGCGTTTGAAGCTTATACATCTACAGGTAACAAGACCAAGTGAGTTTTTGTGTTTTGGAAAATAAAGTGGAACACTTTGGCTGAGGTGACAGATAGTAATTGCCTCCAAACTGATTGTCACTGCGATTTTCAGGTTAATTCAGTCAGAATTCCACAGGCAGTCAGCTGGAGGGGGGGATGAATCTTGGACGAGCCGATTTCCTTGCGACTAAATCAAGCCCAATATCATTATGGATTCTTGCATTTCTTTGGCTTTTTCTCATTTTTCTTATTTATCATGGTTTGTAATGAATTTTCTGATGTGAGCTTTGGTTTTAAGCTGGCATATTGAGTTCAGGGCACAAGAGGAGGGTTGTTTATCAATCAGGGCACAGCTGTTGGGTTGCTCCAATTCTGGCTTGCTGTCATTGTTTTGGGTGCCTCAGCTGATTTGTGGATTCTTGAGTGGCAATATCCTAAATGCTTTCTGGGTCTGAGTTACTTTTGCCTTCTTATTCCCAAATTTTGTATTCTGATGCAATACAAGCAAGATTTTTACAGAGTAGCCATTATGAAAGAAAAAAAAAAAAAAGCAAATTGGCCTTTCAGGATTAGAACTGTACAGGCAACACAATCAAGATGAGTTTCTTTGTTTTGGATAGTGACATGGACCCCTTCTGCTGAGGGGACAGATACTAATTTCCTCCAAATTGAGTGTGAGTGCAATTTTGAGGTGAATTCAATCAGAATTCCAAAGTCAGTCTGTTTAAGGGTGGGATGAATCCTGAAACAGCCAGTTTCCTTGTGTCTAAATCCAGCCAAATATCACAAAGGACTCTTGCATTTCTTTGGCTTTTTCACATTTCCCTTATTTATCATGGTTTGTTATGAATTTTCTGATGTGAGCTTTGGTTTTGAGGCTGCAAAATGGATTTCAGGGTACAAGAGAATGGTTCTTTTTCAATCAGGGCACAGCTGTTGGCTTGCTCCAATTCTGTCTTGCTGTCATTGTTCTGCATGCCTCAGCTTACTTTTGGTTCCTTGAGCAGTAATTTCCTAAATATTTTCTGGGTCTGAGTTGGTTTTGCCTTCTTCCTTCCCAAATTTTGTATTCTGACGCAATACAAACAAGAGTTTGGACAGAGTAGCCATTATGAAATAAAAAACACAACAAATAGGCATTTGAAGCTACAGGTAACACGACCAAGGTGAGATTTTGTGTTTTGGAAAATCAAATGGAACACTTTGGCTGAGGTGACAGATAGTAATTGCCTCCAAACTGAGTTTCACTGCAATTTTCAGGTTAATTCAGTCGGAATTCCACAGGCAGTCAGCTGGAGGGGTGGATGCATCCGGGAACATCTGGTTTCCTTGTGACTAAATCAAGGCCAATATCATTATGGATTCTTGCATTGCTTTGGATTTTTCTCATTTTTCTTTTGTATCATGGTTTGTAATGAATTTTCTGATGTGAGCTTTGGTTTTGCGGCTGGCATATTGAGTTCAGGGCACAAGAGGATGGTTCTATTTCAAACAGGGCACAGCTGTTGGCTTGCTCCAATTCTGGCTTGCTGTCATTGTTTTGGGTGCCTCAGCTGATTTTGGTCTCTTGAGCGGCAATTTCCTAAATGTTTTATGGGTCTGAGTTGGTTTTGCCTTCTTGCTTCCCAAATTTTGTATTCTGAGGCAATACAAACAAGAGTTTTGACAGAGTAGCCATTATGAAATAAAAAACACAACAAATAGGCGTTTGAAGCTTATACATCTACAGGTAACAAGACCAAGTGAGTTTTTGTGTTTTGGAAAATAAAGTGGAACACTTTGGCTGAGGTGACAGATAGTAATTGCCTCCAAACTGAGTTTCACTGTGATTTTCAGGTTAATTCAGTCAGAATACCACAGGCAGTCAGCTGCAGGGGTGGATGAATCCTGGAACAGCCTGTTTCCTTCGAGTGAATCAAGCCCAATATCATTATGGATTCTTGCATTTCTTTGGCTTTTTCTCATTTTTCTTATTTATCATGGTTTGTAATGAATTTTCTGATGTGAGCTTTGGTTTTGAGGCTGGCATATTGAGTTCAGGGCACAAGAGGATGGTTCTATTTCAAACAGGGCACAGCTGTTGGCTTGCTCCAATTCTGGCTTGCTGTCATTGTTTTGGTTGCCTCAGCTGATTTTGGTTTCTTGAGCGGCAATTTCCTAAATGTTTTATGGGTCTGAGTTGGTTTTGCCTTCTTGCTTCCCAAATTTTGTATTCTGAGGCAATACAAACAAGAGTTTTGACAGAGTAGCCATTATGAAATAAAAAACACAACAAATAGGCGTTTGAAGCTTATACATCTACAGGTAACAAGACCAAGTGAGTTTTTGTGTTTTGGAAAATAAAGTGGAACACTTTGGCTGAGGTGACAGATAGTAATTGCCTCCAAACTGATTGTCACTGCGATTTTCAGGTTAATTCAGTCAGAATTCCACAGGCAGTCAGCTGGAGGGGGGGATGAATCTTGGACGAGCCGATTTCCTTGCGACTAAATCAAGCCCAATATCATTATGGATTCTTGCATTTCTTTGGCTTTTTCTCATTTTTCTTATTTATCATGGTTTGTAATGAATTTTCTGATGTGAGCTTTGGTTTTAAGCTGGCATATTGAGTTCAGGGCACAAGAGGAGGGTTGTTTATCAATCAGGGCACAGCTGTTGGGTTGCTCCAATTCTGGCTTGCTGTCATTGTTTTGGGTGCCTCAGCTGATTTGTGGATTCTTGAGTGGCAATATCCTAAATGCTTTCTGGTTCTGAGTTACTTTTGCCTTCTTATTCCCAAATTTTGTATTCTGATGCAATACAAGCAAGATTTTTACAGAGTAGCCATTATGAAAGAAAAAAAAAAAAAAAAAGCAAATTGGCCTTTCAGGATTAGAACTGTACAGGCAACACAATCTAGATGAGTTTCTTTGTTTTGGATAGTGACATGGACCCCTTCTGCTGAGGGGACAGATACTAATTTCCTCCAAATTGAGTGTGAGTGCAATTTTGAGGTGAATTCAATCAGAATTCCAAAGTCAGTCTGTTTAAGGGTGGGATGAATCCTGAAACAGCCAGTTTCCTTGTGTCTAAATCCAGCCAAATATCACAAAGGACTCTTGCATTTCTTTGGCTTTTTCACATTTCCCTTATTTATCATGGTTTGTTATGAATTTTCTGATGTGAGCTTTGGTTTTGAGGCTGCAAAATGGATTTCAGGGTACAAGAGAATGGTTCTTTTTCAATCAGGGCACAGCTGTTGGCTTGCTCCAATTCTGTCTTGCTGTCATTGTTCTGCATGCCTCAGCTTACTTTTGGTTCCTTGAGCAGTAATTTCCTAAATATTTTCTGGGTCTGAGTTGGTTTTGCCTTCTTCCTTCCCAAATTTTGTATTCTGACGCAATACAAACAAGAGTTTGGACAGAGTAGCCATTATGAAATAAAAAACACAACAAATAGGCATTTGAAGCTACAGGTAACACGACCAAGGTGAGATTTTGTGTTTTGGAAAATCAAATGGAACACTTTGGCTGAGGTGACAGATAGTAATTGCCTCCAAACTGAGTTTCACTGCAATTTTCAGGTTAATTCAGTCGGAATTCCACAGGCAGTCAGCTGGAGGGGTGGATGAATCCGGGAACAGCCGTTTTCCTTGAAACTAAATCAAGCCCAATATCATTATGGATTCTTGCATTGCTTTGGATTTTTCTCATTTTTCTTTTGTATCATGGTTTGTAATGAATTTTCTGATGTGAGCTTTGGTTTTGCGGCTGGCATATTGAGTTCAGGGCACAAGAGGATGGTTCTATTTCAAACAGGGCACAGCTGTTGGCTTGCTCCAATTCTGGCTTGCTGTCATTGTTTTGGGTGCCTCAGCTGATTTTGGTTTCTTGAGCGGCAATTTCCTAAATGTTTTATGGGTCTGAGTTGGTTTTGCCTTCTTGCTTCCCAAATTTTGTATTCTGAGGCAATACAAACAAGAGTTTTGACAGAGTAGCCATTATGAAATAAAAAACACAACAAATAGCCGTTTGAAGCTTAGAAATCTACAGGTAACAAGACCAAGTGAGTTTTTGTGTTTTGGAAAATAAAGTGGAACACTTTGGCTGAGGTGACAGATAGTAATTGCCTCCAAACTGAGTTTCACTGTGATTTTCAGGTTAATTCAGTCAGAATACCACAGGCAGTCAGCTGCAGGGGTGGATGAATCCTGGAACAGCCTGTTTCCTTCGAGTGAATCAAGCCCAATATCATTATGGATTCTTGCATTTCTTTGGCTTTTTCTCATTTTTCTTATTTATCATGGTTTGTAATGAATTTTCTGATGTGAGCTTTGGTTTTAAGCTGGCATATTGAGTTCAGGGCACAAGAGGAGGGTTGTTTATCAATCAGGGCACAGCTGTTGGGTTGCTCCAATTCTGGCTTGCTGTCATTGTTTTGGGTGCCTCAGCTGATTTGTGGATTCTTGAGTGGCAATATCCTAAATGCTTTCTGGGTCTGAGTTACTTTTGCCTTCTTATTCCCAAATTTTGTATTCTGATGCAATACAAGCAAGATTTTTACAGAGTAGCCATTATGAAAGAAAAAAAAAAAAAGCAAATTGGCCTTTCAGGATTAGAACTGTACAGGCAACACAATCAAGATGAGTTTCTTTGTTTTGGATAGTGACATGGACCCCTTCTGCTGAGGGGACAGATACTAATTTCCTCCAAATTGAGTGTGAGTGCAATTTTGAGGTGAATTCAATCAGAATTCCAAAGTCAGTCTGTTTAAGGGTGGGATGAATCCTGAAACAGCCAGTTTCCTTGTGTCTAAATCCAGCCAAATATCACAAAGGACTCTTGCATTTCTTTGGCTTTTTCACATTTCCCTTATTTATCATGGTTTGTTATGAATTTTCTGATGTGAGCTTTGGTTTTGAGGCTGCAAAATGGATTTCAGGGTACAAGAGAATGGTTCTTTTTCAATCAGGGCACAGCTGTTGGCTTGCTCCAATTCTGTCTTGCTGTCATTGTTCTGCATGCCTCAGCTTACTTTTGGTTCCTTGAGCAGTAATTTCCTAAATATTTTCTGGGTCTGAGTTGGTTTTGCCTTCTTCCTTCCCAAATTTTGTATTCTGATGCAATACAAAGAAGAGTTTGGACAGAGTAGCTATTATGAAATAAAAAGTGCAACAAATAGGCGTTTGAAGCTCAGAAATCTACAGGTAACACGACCAAGGTGAGTTTTTGTGTTTTGGAAAAGAAAATGGAACACTTTGGCTGAGGTGACAGATATTAATTGCCTCCAAACTGAGTTTCCCTGCGATTTTCAGGTTAATTCCATCAGAATTCCACAGGCATTCAGCTGCAGGGGTGGATGAATCCAGGAACAGCCGGTTTCCTTGCTACTAAATCAACCCAATATCATTATGGATTCTTGCATTTCTTTGGCTTTTTCTCATTTCTCTCATGTATCATGGTTTGTAATAAATTTTCTGATGTGAGCTCTGGTTTTAAGGCTGGCGTATTGGGTTCAGGGCACAAGAGGATGGTTCTTTTCAATCAGGGCACAGCTGTTGGCCTCCTCCAATTCTGGCTTGCTGTCAATGTTTTGAGTGCTTCAGCAAATTTGTGGATTCTAGTGTGTCAATTTACTAGATGTTTTTTGGGTCTGTGTTGGTTTTGCCTTCTTCCTTCCCAAATTTTGTATTCTGATGCAATACAAACAAGAGTTTGGACAGAGTAGGTATTATGAAATAAAAAACACAACAAATAGCCGTTTGAAGCTTAGAAATCTACAGGTAACACGACCAAGGTGAGTTTTTGTGTTTTGGAAAATCAAATGGAACACTTTGGCTGAGGTGACAGATATTAATTGCCTCCAAACTGAGTTTCACTGTGATTTTCAGGTTAATTCAGTCAGAATACCACAGGCAGTCAGCTGCAGGGGTGGATGAATCCTGGAACAGCCTGTTTCCTTCGAGTGAATCAAGCCCAATATCATAATGGATTCTTGCATTTCTTTGGCCTTTTTCTTATTTTTCTTATTTATCATGGTTTGTAATGAATTTTCTGAGGTGAGCTTTGGTTTTGAAGCTGCAATATGGAGTTCAGGATCCGGGGGAATGGTCTTTTTCCTTTTTTTTTTTTTTTTCTTGACAGGCAGAGTGGACAGTGAGAGAGAGAGACAGGGAGAAATTTCTTCCTTTGCCGTTGGTTCACCCTCCAATGGCCGCCGCGGCCAGTGTGCTGCGGCGGGCGCACCGCGCTGATCAAATTGCAGGAACCAGGAGCCAGGTGCTTTTCCTGGTCTCCCATGGGGGGCAGTGCCCCAGCACTTGGGCCATCCTCCACTGCACTCCCTGGCCACAGCAGAGGGCTGACCTGGAAGAGGGGCAACCGGGACAGAATCCGCACCCAGACCGGGACTAGAACCTGGTGTGCTGGGGCCGCTAGGTGGAGGATTAGCTTTATGAGCCTCGGAGCCGGCTGGGAATGGTCTTTTTCAAACAGGGCACAGCTCTTGGCCTGCTCCAATTCTGGCTTACTGTCATTGTTTTGGGAGCCTCAGATGATTTGTGGTTTCTTGAGCGGCAATATCCTAAATGTTTTCTGCGTCTGAGTTGGTTTTGCCTTCTTCCTTCCCAAATTTTGTATTCTGATGCAATACAAACAAGAGTTTGAGCAGAGTAGCCATTTTGTAATGAAAAACACAGCAAATAGGCGTTTGAAGCTTAGAAATCTACAGGTAACACGACCAAGGTGAGTTTTTGTGTTTTGGAAAATCAAATGGAACACTTTGCCTGAGGAGACAGATATTAATTGCCTCCAAACTGAGTTTCACTGCGATTTTCAGGTGAATTCAGTCAGAATTCCACAGGCAATCAGCAGGAGCGGTGGATGAATCCGGGAATAGCCGGTTTCCTGGCGACTAAATCCAGCCCAATATCATTATGGATTCTTGCATTTCTTTTGCTTTTTTCTCATTTTTCTTATTTATCATGGTTTGTAATGAATTTTTTGATGTGAGCTTTGGTTTTGAGGCTGGCATATTGAGTTCAGGGCACAAGAGGAAGGTTCTTTTTCAATCAGGGCACAGCTGTTGGCATGCTCCAATTCTGGCTTGCTGTCATTGTTTTGGGTACCTCAGCTGTCTTTTGGTTTCTTGAGTGGCAATTTACTAAATGTTTTGTGGATCTTAGTTGGTTTTGCCTTCTTCCTTCCCAAATATTGTATTCTGACACGATACAACCAATAGTTTGGACAGAGTTGCCATTATGAATTAAAAAACATTACAAATAGGCCTTTGAAGCTTAGAAATCTACAAGGAACATAACCAAGGTGAGTTTTTATGTTTTGCAAAATCAAATGGAATACTTTGGCTGAGGTCACAGATATATATTGCCTCCAAAGTGAGTTTCACTGCGATTTTCTGGTTAATTCACTCAGAATTCCACAGGCAGTCAGCAGGAGTGGTGGATGAATCTGGGAACAGCCGGTTTCCTTGCGACTAAATCAAGCCCAATATCATTATGGATTCTTGCATTTCTTTGGCTTTTTTCTCATTTTACTTATTTATCATGGTTTGTAATGAATTTTCTGATGTGAGCTTTGGTTTTGAGGCTGGCATATGGAGTTCAGGGTACCGGAGGAATACTCTTTTTCAAACAGGGCATAGCTGTTGGCCTGCTCCAAATCTGGCTTGCTGTCATTTCTTTGGGTGCCTCAGCTGAATTTTGGTTTCTTGAGCGGCAATTTCCTAAATGTTTGCTGGGTCTGAGTTGGTTTTGCCTTCTTCCTTCCCAAATTTTCTTTTCTGATGGCATGCAAACAAGAGTTTCGGCAGAGTAGCCATTATGAAATAAAAAACACTACAAATATGCGTTTAAAGCTTAGAAATCTACAGGTAATACGACCAAGGTGAGTTTTTGTGTTTTAGAAAATCAAATGGAACACTTTGGCTGAGGTTACAGATAGTAATTGCCTCCAAACTGAGTTTCACTGCGATTTTCAGGTGAATTCCGTCAGAATTCCACAGGCAGTCCGCTGGAGGGGTGGATGAATCCGGGAACAGCCGGTTTCCTTGTGAGGAAATCAAGCTGAATATCATTATTGATTCTTGCATTTCTTTGGCTTTTTTCTTCGTTTTCTTATTTATCATGGTTTGTGATGAATTTTCTGATGTGAGCTTTGGTTTTGAGGCTGGCATATGGAGTTCAGGGCACAAGAGGAATTTTCTTTTTCAAACAGGGCACAGCTGTTGGCCTGCTCCAATTCTTGCTTCCCGTCATTGTTTTGGGTGCCGCGGCTGACTTCAGGTGAATTCAGTCACAATTCCACAGGCAGTCAGCTGTAGGGGTGGATGAATCTGGGCACAGCCGGTATCCTTGCGAATAAATCCAGCCCAATATCATTATGGGTTTTCTGGGTCTGAGTTGGTTTTGCTGTCTGCCTTCCCAAATTATCTTTTCTGATGCCATACAAACAAGAGTTTGGGCAGAGTAGCCATTATGAAATAAAAACCACAGAAATAGGATTTTGAAGCTTAGAAATCTACAGGTAGCACGACCATGGTGAGTTTTTGTGTTTTGGAAAATCAAATGGAACACTTTGGCTGAGGTGACAGTTATTTACTGTCTCCAAACGGAGTTTCACTGCGATATTCAGGTTAATTCAGTCAGAATTCCACAGGCAGTCAGCTGGAGGGGTGGATGAATCCGGGAACAGCCGGTTTCCTTTGCGACTGAACCAAGCCCAATATCATTATGGATTCTTGCATTTCTTTGGCTTTTTTCTCATTTTTTATTTATCAAGGTTTGTAATGAATTTTCTGATGTGAGATTTGGTTTGGAGGCTGCAATATGCAGTTCAGGGCACCGGAGGAATGGCCTTTTTCAAACAGGGCACAGCTGTTGGCCTGCTCGAATTCTGGCTTGCTGTCATTGTTTTAAGTGCCTCAGCTGACTTTTGGTTTCTTGAGCAGCAATTTCCTGCATGTTTTCAGGGTCTGAGTTGGTTTTGCCTTCTTCCTTCCCAAATTTTGTATTCTGACGCCATACAAACAAGAGTTTGGGCAGAGCAGCCATTTTGTAATGAAAAACACAGCAAATAGGCATTTAAAGCTTAGAAATCTACAGGTAACATGACCAAGGTGAGGTTTTGTGTTTTGGAAAATCAAATGGAACACGTTGGCTGAGGTGACAGATATAAATTGCCTCCAAACTGAGTTTCACTGCGATTTTCAGGTGAATTCAGTCACAATTCCACAGGCAGTCAGCTGGAGGGGTGGATGAACTGGGAACAGCCGGTATCCTTGCGAATAAATCCAGCCCAATATCATTATGGATTCTTGCATTTCTTTGTCTTTTTTCTCATTTGTCTTATTTATCATGGTTTGTAATGAATTTTCTGATGTCAGCTTTGGTTTTGAAGCTGCAATATGGAGTTCAGGGCACCGGAGGAATGGCCTTTTTCCATCAGGGCACAGCTGTTGGCTTGCTCCAATTCTGGCTTGCTGTCATTATTTTGGGAGCCTCAGCTGACTTTTGGTTTCTTGAGTGGAAATTTCCTAAATGTTTTCTGGGTCTGAGTTGGTTTTGCCTTCTTCCTTCCCAAATTTTGTATTCTGACGGCATACAAACAAGAGTTTGGACAGAGTAGCCATTATGGAATGAAAAACACAACCAATAGGCGTTTGAAGCTTAGAAATCTACAGGTAACACGACCAAGGTGAGTTTTTGTGTTTTGGAAAGTCAAATGGAACACTTTGGCTAGGTGACAGATATTAATTGCCTCCAAACTGAGTTTCACTGCGATATTCAGGTTAATTCAGTCAGAATTCCACAGGCAGTCACCTGGAGGGGTAGATGAATCTGGGAACAGCCGGTTTCCTTGCGACAGTATCAAGGCCAATATCATTCTGGATTCTTGCATTTCTTTGACTTTTTTTCTCATTTTTCTTATTTATCATGGTTTGTAATGAATTTTCTGATGTGAGCTTTGGTTTTGAGGCTGGCATATTGAGTTCAGGGCACAAGAGGAAGGTTCTTTTTCAATCAGGGCACAGCTGTTGGCTTGCTCCACTTCTGGCTTGCTGTCATTGTTTTGGGTGCCTCAGCCGATTTGTGGTTTCTTGAGCGGCATTTTCCTAAATGTTTTCTGGGTCTGAGTTGGTTTTTCCTTCTTCCTTCCCAAATTTTGTATTCTGATGCAATATAAACAAGAGTTTGGTCAAAGTAGCCATTATGAAATAAAAAACACAACAAACAAGCATTTCAAGGTTATACATGTACAGAAAACACGACCAAGGTGAGTTTTTGTGTTTTGGAAAATCAAATGGAACACTTTGACTGAGGTGACAGATATTAATTGCCTCCAAACTGAGTTTCACTGCGATGTTCAGGTTAATTCAGTCGAATTCCACAGGTAGCCAGATGGAGAGGTGGATGAATCTGGGAACAGCCGGTTTCCTTGCGACTGAATCAAGCCCAATATCATTATGGATTCTTGCATTTCTTTGGCTTTTTTCTCATTTTTCTTATTTATGATGGTTTGTAATGAATTTTCTGATGTGAGCTTTGGTTTTGAGTCTGCAAGATGGAGTTCAGGGCACCGGAGGAATGGCCATATTCAATCAGGGCACAGACCTTTGCTTGCTCCAATTCTGGCTTACTGTCATTGGTTTGGGTGCCTCAGCTGAGTTTGCTTTCTTGAGCGGCAAGTTCCTAAATGTTTTCTGGGTCTGAGTTGGTTTTGCCTTCTTCCTTCAAATGTTGCTTCTGACGCAATACAAACAAGAGTTTAGACAGAGTAGCCATTATGAAACAAAAAACACAACAAATAGGCGTTTGAAGCTTAGACATCTACTGGTAACATGACCAAGGTGAGTTTTTGTGTTTTGGAATATAAAATGGAACACTTTGGCTGTGGTGACAGATATTAATTGCCTCCAAACTGAGTTTCACTGTGATTTTCAGGTTAATTCAGTCAGAATTCCACAGGCAGTCAGTGGAGGGGTGGATGAATCTGGGAACAACCGGTTTCCTTGCGACTAAATCAAGCCTAATATCATTATGGAATCTTGCATTTCTTTGGATTTATTCTCATTTTTCTTATTTATCATGGTGTGTAATGAATTTTCTGATGTGAGCTTTGGTTTTGAGTCTGGAAGATGGAGTTCAGGGCAGAAGAGGTTGGTTCTTTTTCAATCAGGGCACAGCTCTTTGCTTGCTCCATTTCTGGTTTAATGTAATTGGTTTGGGTACCTCAGCTGACTTTTGGTTTCTTGAGTGGCAATTTCCTAAATGTTTTCTGGGTCTGAGTTGGTTTTGCCTTCTTCCTTCCCAAATTTTGTATTCTGACGCCATACAAACAAGAGGTTGGACAGAGTAGCCATTATGAAATAAAAAAAAACACAAGAAATAGGAGTTTGAAGCTTAGAAATCTACAGGTAACGCGACCAAGGTGAGATTTTGTGTTTTGGAAAATCAAATGGAACACTTTGGCTGAGGTGACACATATTAATTGCCTCCAAACTGAGTTTCACTGCGATTTTCAGGTTAATTCATTCAGAATTCCACAAGCAGTCAGCTGGAGGGGTGGATGAATCCGGGAAAGATGGTATCCTTGCGACTAAATCAAGCCCAATATCATTGTGGATTCTTGCATTTCTTTGGCTTTTTTCTCATCTTTCTTATTTATCATGGTTTGTAATGAATTTTCTGATGTGAGCTTTGGTTTTGAGGCTGCAATATGGAGTTCAGGGCACCGGAGGAATGGTCCTTTTCAAACAGGGCACAGCTGTTGGCCTGCTCCAATTCTGGCTTGCTGTCATTTTATTTTGGGTGCCTCAGCTTATTTGTGGTTTCTTGAGCGGCAATTTTCGGAATGTTTTCTGGGTCTGAGTTGCTTTTGCCTTCTTCCTTGTCAAATTTTGTATTCTGACGCAATACAAACAAGAGTTTCAGCAGAGTAGCCATTATGAAATAAAAAACACAACAAATAGGAGTTTGAAGCTTAGAAATCTACAGGTAAAAAGACCAAGGTGAGTTTTTGTGTTTTGGAAAATCAAATGGAACACTTTGGCTGAGGTGACAGATATTAATTGCCTCCAAAAAGAGTTTCAATGCGATTTTCAGGTTAATTCAGTCAGAATTGCACAGGCTGTCAGCTGGAGGGGTGGATGAATCCGGGAACATCTGGTTTCCTTGTGACTCAATCAAGCCCAATAGCATTATGGATTCTTGCATTTCTTTGGCTTTTTTCTTCGTTTTCATATTTATCATCGTTTCTAATGAATTTTCTGATGTGAGTTTTGGTTTTGAGGCTGCAATATGGAGTTCAGAGTAACGGAGGAATGGTCTTTTTCTAACACGGAACAGCTGTTGCCCTGCTCCAATTCTGGTTTGCTGTCATTCTTTTGAGTGCCTCAGCCGATTTGTGGATTCTTGAGCGGCAATTTCCTACATGTTTTCTAGGTCTGAGTTGGTTTTGCCCCCTTCCTTCCCAAATTTTGTATTCTGACGCCATAGAAAGAAGAGTTTGGGTAGAGTAGCCATTATGAAATAAAAAACACAACACATAGGCGTTTGAAGCTTAGAAATCTACAGGTAACACGACCAAGGTGAGTTTTTGTGTTTTGGAAAATAAAATGGAACACTTTGGCTGATTTGAGAGATATTAATTGCCTCCAAACTGAGTTTCACTGCGATTTTCAGGTTAATTCAGTCAGAATTCCACAGGCAGTCAGCTGGAGGGGTGGATGAATCCGGGAACAGCCCGTTTCCTTGCGACTAAATCAAGCCCAATATCATTATGGATTCTTGCATTTCTTTGGATTTTTCGCATTTTTCTTATTTATCATGGTTTGTAATGAATTTTGTGATGTCAGCTTTGGTTTTGAGGCTGCAATATGGAGTTCAGGGCACCGGGGGAATGGTCTTTTTCAATCAGGGCACAGCTGTTAGTCTGCTCTAATTCTGGCTTGCTGTCATTGCTTTGAGTGCCTCAGCCGATTTGTGGTTTCTTGAGCGGCAATTTCCTACATGTTTTCTGGGTCTGAGTTGATTTTGCCTTCTTCCTTCCCAAATTTTGTATTCTGACGCAATACAAACAAGAGTTTTTGCAGAGTAGCCATTTTGTAATGAAAAACATAGCATATAGGCGTTTGAAGCTTAGAAATCTACAGGTAACACGACCAAGGTGAGGTTATGTGTTTTGGATAATAAAATGGTCTGAGGTGACAGATATTAATTGCCTCCAAACTGAGATTCACTGCGATTTTCAGGTGAATTCAGTCAGAATTCCACAGGCAGTCAGCTGCAGTGGTCCATGAATCCAGGAACAGCCGGTTTCCTTGAGACTAAATCAAGCCCAATATCATTATGCATTCTTGGAATTCTTTGGCTTTTTTCTCATTTTCCTTATTTTTCATGGTTTGTAATGAATTTTATGAAGTGAGCTTTGGTTTTGAGGCTGCAATATGGAGTTCAGGGCACCGGAGGAATGGTCTTTTTCAAACACGGCACAGCTGTTGGCCTGCTCCAATTCTGCCTTGCTGTCATTGTTTTGAGTGCCTCAGCCGATTAGTGGTTTCTTGAGCGGCAATTTCCAAAATGTTTTCTGGGTCTGAGTTGGTTTTGCCTTCTTCCTTCCCAAATGTTGTATTCTGACACAATACAAACAAGAGTTTGGGCAGAGTAGCCATTATGAAATAAAAAACACTACAAATAGGCGTTCGAAGCTCAGAAATCTACAGGTAACACGACCAAGGTGAGTTTTTGTGTTTTGGAAAATACAATGGAACACTTTGGCTGAGGTGACAGATATTAATGGCCTCCAAACTGAGTTTCTCTGCGATTTTCAAGTTAATTCAGTCAGAATTCCACAGGCAGTCAGCTGGAGGGGTGGATGAATCTGGGAACAGCCAATTTCCTTGCGACTAAATCAAGCCCAATATCATTATGGATTCTAGCATTTCTTTGGCTTTTTTCTCATTTTTCTTATTTATCATGGTTTGTAATGAATTTTCTGATGTGAGCTTTGGTTTTGAGGCTGCAATATCGAGTTCAGGGCACAAGAGGAAGGTTATTTTTCAAAAAGGGCACAGCTGTTGACTTGCTCCAAGTCTGCCTTGCTGTCATTGTTTTGGGTGCCTTAGTTGACTTTTGGTTTCTTGAGCGGCAATTTCCTAAATGCTTTCTGTGTCTGAGAGGTTTTTGCCTTCTTCCTTCCCAAATTTTGTATTGTGATGCAATACAAACATGAGTTCAGACAGAGTACCGATTATGAAATAAAAAACACAACAAATAGGCGTTTGAAGCTTAGAAATCTACAGGAAACATGACCAAGGTGAGTTTTTGTGTTTTGGAAAATCAAATGGAACACTTTGGCTGAGGTGACAGATATTAATTGCCTCCAAACTGAGGTTCACTGCGATTTTCCGGTTAATTCAGTCATATTTCCACAGGCAGTCAGCTGGAGGGGTGGATGAATCTGGGAACAGCCAATTTCCTTGCGACTAAATCAAGCCCAATATCATTATGGATTCTTGCATTTCTTTGGCTTTTTTCTTCGTTTTCTTATTTATCATGGTTTGTAATGAATTTTCTGATGTGAGCTTCGGTTTTGAGGCTGCAATATGGAGTTCAGGGTAACAGAGGAATGGTCTTTTTCAAACAGGGCACAGCTGTTGGCCTGCTACAATTCTGGCTTGCTGTCATTGTTTTGAGTGCCTCAGCCGATTAGTGGTTCTTGAGCGGCAATTTCCAAAATGTTTTCTGGGTCTGAGTTGGTTTTGCCTTCTTCCTTCCCAAATGTTGTATTCTGACACAATACAAACAAGAGTTTGGGCAGAGTAGCTATTATGAAATAAAAAACACAACAAGTAGGCTTTTGAAGCTTAGAAATCTACAGGTAACACGACCAAGGGGAGTTTTTGTGTTTTGGAAAATCAAATGGAACACTTTGGCTGAGGTGACAGTTATTTACTGCCTCCAAATGGAGTTTCACTGCGATATTCAGGTTAATTCAGTCACAATTCCACGGGCAGTCAGCTGGAGGGGTGGATGAATCCGGGAACAGCCGGTTTCCTTGCGACTGAACCAAGCCCAATATCATTATGGATTCTTGCATTTCTTTGGCTTTTTTCTCATTTTTCTTATTTATCATGGTTTGTAATGAATTTTCTGATGTGAGCTTTGGTTTTGAGGCTGCAATATGGAGTTCAGGGCACCGGAGGAATAGTCTTTTTCAAACAGGGCACAGCTGTTGGCCTGCTCCAATTCTGGCTTGCTGTCATTGTTTTGAGTGCCTCAGCCGATTTGTGGTTTCTTGAGCGGCAATTTCCTAAATGTTTTCTGGGTCTGAGTTGGTTTTGCCTTCTTCCTTCCCAAATTTTGTATTGTGACGCAATACAAACAAGAGTTTGGGCAGAGTAGCCATTATGAAATAAAAAACACTACAAATAGGCGTTTGAAGCTCAGAAATCTACAGGTAACAGGACAAGATGAGGTTTTGTGTTTTGGCAAATAAAATGGAACACTTTGGCTGAGGTGACAGATATTAATGGCCTCCAAACTGAGTTTCACTGCGATTTTCAGGTTAATTCAGTCAGAATTCCACAGGCAGTCAGCTGGAGGGGTGGATGAATCTGGGAACAGCCAATTTCCTTGCGACTAAATCAAGCCCAATATCATTATGGATTCTAGCATTTCTTTGGCTTTTTTCTCATTTTTCTTATTTATCATGGTTTGTAATGAATTTTTGATGTGAGCTTTGGTTTTGAGGCTGCAATATGGAGTTCAGGGCACAAGAGGAAGGTTATTTTTCAAAAAGGGCACAGCTGTTGACTTGCTCCAAGTCTGCCTTGCTGTCATTGTTTTGGGTGCCTTAGCTGAATTTTGGTTTCTTGAGCGGCAATTTCCTAAATGTTTTCTGTGTCTGAGAGGTTTTTGCCTTCTTCCTTCCCAAATTTTGTATTGTGACGCAATACAAACATGTGTTCAGACAGAGTACCGATTATGAAATAAAAAACACAGCAAATAGGCGTTTGAAGGTTATGATTCTACAGGTATCATGACCAAGGTGAATTTTTGAGCTTTGAAAAATCAAATGGAACACTTTGGCTGAGGTGACAGATATTAATTGCCCTCAAACTGAGTTTCACTGCATTTTTCAGGTTGATTCAGTCAGAATTCCACAGGCAGTCAGCTGTAGGGGTGGATGAATGCGGGAACATCCGGTTTCCTTGTGACTAAATCAAGTCCAATATCATTATGGATTCTTGCATTTCTTTGGCTTTTTTCTCATTTTTCTTATTTATCATGGTTTGTAATGCATTTTCTGATGTCAGCTTTGGTTTTGAGGCTGCAATATAGAGTTCAGGGCACTTGTGCAATGGTCTTTTTCAAACACGGCACAGCTGTTGGCCTGCTACAATTCTGGCTTGCTGTCATTGTTTTGAGTGCCTCAGCCGATTAGTGGTTCTTGAGCGGCAATTTCCAAAATGTTTTCTGGGTCTGAGTTGGTTTTGACTTCTTCCTTCCCAAATGTTGTATTCTGACACAATACAAACAAGAGTTTGGGCAGAGTAGCTATTATGAAATAAAAAACACAACAAGTAGGCTTTTGAAGCTTAGAAATCTACAGGTAACACGACCAAGGGGAGTTTTTGTGTTTTGGAAAATCAAATGGAACACTTTGGCTGAGGTGATAGTTATTTACTGCCTCCAAACGGAGTTTCACTGCGATATTCAGGTTAATTCAGTCACAATTCCATGGGCAGTCAGCTGGAGGGGTGGATGAATCCGGGAACAGCCGGTTTCCTTGAGACTAAATCAAGCCCAATATCATTATGGATTCTTGCATTTCTTTGGCTTTTTTCTCATTTTTCTTATTTATCATGGTTTGTAATGAATTTTCTGATGTGAGCTTTGGTTTTGAGGCTGCAATATGGAGTTCAGGGCACCGGAGGAATATTCTTTTTCAAACAGGGCACAGCTGTTGGCCTGCTCCAATTCTGGCTTGCTGTCATTGTTTTGAGTGCCTCAGCCGATTTGTGGTTTCTTGAGCGGCAATTTCCTAAATGTTTTCTGGGTCTGAGTTGGTTTTGCCTTCTTCCTTCCCAAATGTTGTATTCTGACACAATACAAACAAGAGTTTGGGCAGAGTAGCCATTATGAAATAAAAAACACTACAAATAGGCGTTCGAAGCTCAGAAATCTACAGGTAACACGACCAAGGTGAGTTTTTGTGTTTTGGCAAATAAAATGGAACACTTTGGCTGAGGTGACAGATATTAATGGCCTCCAAACTGAGTTTCACTGCGATTTTCAGGTTAATTCAGTCAGAATTCCACAGGCAGTCAGCTGGAGGGGTGGATGAATCTGGGAACAGCCAATTTCCTTGCGACTAAATCAAGCCCAATATCATTATGGATTCTAGCATTTCTTTGGCTTTTTTCTCATTTTTCTTATTTATCATGGTTTGTAATGAATTTTCTGATGTGAGCTTTGGTTTTGAGGCTGCAATATGGAGTTCAGGGCACAAGAGGAAGGTTATTTTTCAAAAAGGGCACAGCTGTTGACTTGCTCCAAGTCTGCCTTGCTGTCATTGTTTTGGGTGCCTTAGCTGAATTTTGGTTTCTTGAGCGGCAATTTCCTAAATGTTTTCTGTGTCTGAGAGGTTTTTGCCTTCTTCCTTCCCAAATTTTGTATTGTGACGCAATACAAACATGTGTTCAGACAGAGTACCGATTATGAAATAAAAAACACAACAAATAGGCGTTTGAAGGTTATGATTCTACAGGTATCATGACCAAGGTGAGTTTTTGAGCTTTGAAAAATCAAATGGAACACTTTGGCTGAGGTGACAGATATTAATTGCCTTCAAACTGAGTTTCACTGCATTTTTCAGGTTAATTCAGTCAGAATTCCACAGGCAGTCAGCTGTAGGGGTGGATGAATGCGGGAACAGCCGGTTTCCTTGCGACTAAATCAAGTCCAATATCATTATGGATTCTTGCATTTCTTTGGCTTTTTTCTCATTTTTCTTATTTGTAATGGTTTGTAATGCATTTTCAGATGTCAGCTTTGGTTTTGAGGCTGGCATATTGAGTTCAGGGCACAAGAGGATGGTTCTGTTTCAATCAGGGCACAGTTGTTGATTTGCTCCAATTCCGGTTTGCTGTCATTGTTTTGGATGCCTCAGAAGATTCGTGGTTTCTTTTGTGGCAATTTCATAAATGTTTTCTGTGTCTGAGTTGGATTTGCCTTCTTATTCCCAAATTTTGTATTCTGATGCAATGCAAAGAAGAGTTTGGACAGAGTAGCCATTATGAAATAAACAACACAACAAATAGGCATTTGAAGCTTGGAAATCTACAGGTAACAAGACCAAGGTGAGTTTTTGTGTTTTGGAAAATAAAATGGAACACTTTGGCTGAGGTGACAGATATTAATTGCCTCCAAACTGAGTTTCACTGCGATTTTCAGGGTAATTCAGTCAGAATTCCACAGGCAGACAGCTGGAGGGGTGGATGAATCTGGGGACAGCCGGTTTCCTTGCGACTAAATCAAGCCCAATATCATTAAGGATTCTTGCATTTCTTTGGCTTTTTTCTCTTTTTTCTTATTTATCATGGTTTGTAATGAATTTTCTGATGTGAGCTTTGGTTTTGAGGCTGGCATATTGACTTCAGGGCACAAGAGGATGGTTCTTTTTCAATCAGTGCACAGCTGTTGGCTTGCTCCAATTCTGGCTTGCTGTCATTGTTTTGGGTGCCTCAGCTGATTTGTGGTTTCTTGAGCGGCAATTTCCTTAATGTTTTCTGGGTCTGAGTCGGTTTTGCCTTCTTATTCCCATATTTTGTATTCTGATGCAATACAAGGAAGATTTGGACAGAGTAGCCATTATGAAAGAAAAAAAAAACACAGAAATTGCCCTTTCAGGATTAGAAATCTACTGGCAACATGATCAACATTAGTTTCTGTGTTTTGGAAAATGACATGGAACCCTTCTGCTGAGGGGACAGATTCTAATTCCCTCCAAAATGAGTGTGAGTGCAATTTTGAGGTGAAATCAATCAGAATTCCAAAGTCAGTCAGTGGAAGGGGGGATGAATCTTTAAACAGCCAGTTTCCTTGTGTCTAAATCCAGCCAAATATCACTAAGAACTCGTGCATTTCTTTGGCTTTTGTCTCATTTTTCTGATTTATCATGGTTTGTAATGAATTTTCTGATGTGAGCTTTGGTTTTGAGGCTGGCATATTGAGTTCAGGGCACCGGATCAATGGTCTTTTTCAAACAGGACACAGCTGTTGGCTTGTTGCAATTCTGGCTTGCTGTCATTGTTTTGCGTGCCTCAGCTGTTTTTGGTTTCTTTAGCGGCAATTTCCTACATGTTTTCTGGGTCTGAGTTGGTTTTGCCTTCTTCCTTTCCAAATTTTCTATTCTGACGTAATACAAACAAGAGTTTGGACAGAGTAGCCATTATGAAATAAAAAACACAACAAATATGCGTTTGAAGCTTATATATGTAGAGGTAACACGAGCAAGGTAAGTTTTTGTGTTTTTGAAAGTAAAATTGAACACTCTGGCTGAGGTAACAGATATTAATTGCCTCCAAAACCGAGTTTCACTGCAATTTTTTTGTTAATTCATTCAGAAACCAAAGACACTCAGTTGGGAGGTGTGGATGAATCTGGAAACAGCCGTTTACATGGCCATAATTCAAGCCCAATATCCCTAAGAACTCCTGCATTTCTTTGGCTTTTTTCTCATTTTTCTTATTATCATGGTTTGTAATGAATTTTCTGATGTGAGCTTTGGTTTTGAGGCTGGCATATTGAGTTCAGGGCACAAGAGGAAGGTTCTCTTTCAATCAGGGCACAGCTGTTGGCTTTCTCCAATTCTGGCTTGCTGTCATTGTTGTGGGTTCCTCAGCTGACTTTTGGTTTCTTGAGTGGCAATTTCCTAAATGTTTTCTGGGTCTGACACGGTTTTTCCTTCTTAATCCCAAATTTTGTATTCTGACGCAATACAAACAAGAGTTTGGACAGAGTAGCAATGATGAAATAAAAAACAAAACAAATAGGCATTTGAAGCTTAGAAATCTACAGGTAACACGACCAAGGTGAGTTTTTGAGTTTTGGAAAATAAAATGTTACACTTTGGCTGAGGTGACAGATATTAATTGCCTCCAAACCGAGTTTCACTGCGATTTTCAGGTTAATTCAGTCAGAAACCACAGACACTCAGCTGGGAGGTGTGGATGAATCTGGAAACAGCCGTTTACATGGCAATAAATCAAGCCCAATATTACTAAGAACTCCTGCATTTCTTTGGCTTTTTTCTCATTTTTCTGATTTATAATTGTTTGTAATGAATTTTCTGATGTGAGCTTTGGTTTTGAATCTGCTATATTGAGCTCAGGGCACAAGAGGAAGGTTCTTTTTCAATCAGGGCACAGCTGTTGGCTTGCTCCAATTCTGGCTTGCTGTCATTGTTGTAGGTTCCTCAGCTGACTTTTGGATTCTTGAGTGGCAATTTCCTAAATGTTTTCTGGGTCTGAGTCGGTTTTGCCTTCTTCCTTGCCAAATTTTGTATTCTGACGCAATACAAACAAGAGCTTGGGCAGAGTAGCCATTATGAAATAAAAAACAAAACAAATAGGCATTTGAAGTTTTGAAATCTACAGGTAAGAAGACTAAGGTGAGTTTTTGAGTTTTGGAAGATAAAATGGAACACTTTGGCTGAGGTGACAGATATTAATTGCCTCCAAACCGAGTTTCACTGCGATTTTCATGTTAATTCAGTCAGAAACCACAGACATTCAGCTGGGAGGTGTGGATGAATCTGGAAACAGCCGTTTACATGGCAATAAATCAAGCCCAATATTACTAAGAACTCCTGCATTTCTTTGCCTTTTTTCTCTTTTTTCTTATTTATCATGCTTTGTAATGAATTTTCTGATGTGAGCTTTGGTTTTGAGTCTGGCACATTGAGTTCAGGGCACAAGAGGAAGGTTCTTTTTCAATCAGGGCACAGCTGTTGGCTTGTTCCAATTCTGTCTTGTTTTAAGTTTTTGGGTGCCTCAGCGGTGTTTGGTTTCTTGAGTGGCAATTTTCTAAATGTTTTCTGGGTCTGAGTTGTTTTTGCCTTCTTCCTTCCCAAATTTTGTATTCTGACGCAATACAAACAAGAGTTTGGACAGAATAATGAATTTTCTGATGTGAGCTTTGGTTTTGAGCCTGCAATATGGAGTTCAGTGCACAAGAGAATGGTTCTTTTTCAATCAGGGCACAGCTGTTGGCTTGCTCCAATTCTGGCTTCCTGTCATTGGTTTAGGTGCCCCAGCCGATTTGAGGTTTCTTGAGCAGCAATTTCCTAAATGTTTTCTGGGTCTGAGTTGGTTTTGCCTTCTTCCTCCCCAAATTTTGTATTCTGATGCAATACAAACAAGAGTTTGGACAGAGTAGCCATTATGAAATAAGAAACACAACACATAGGCATTTGAAGCTTATAAATCTACAGGTAACACGAACAAGGTGAGTTTTTGTGTTTTGGAAAATAAAATGGAACACTGTGGCTGAGGTGACAGTTATATATTGCCTCCAAACTGAGTTTCACTGCGAATTTCAGGTTAATTTAGTCAGAAGTCTACAGGCAGTCAGCTTTAGGGTTGGATGAATCCGGGAACTGCCGGTTTCCTTGAGACTAAATCAAGCCCAATATCATTATGGATTCTTGCATTTCTTCGGCTTTTTTCTCATTTTTCTTATTCATCATGGTTTGTAATGAATTTTCTTGTGTGATCTTTGGTTTTGAGGCTGGCATATTGAGTTCAGGGCACCAGAGGAATGGTCTTTTTCAAACAGGGCTCAGCTGTTGGCTTGCTCCAATTCTGGCTTGCTGTCGTTTTTTTGTGTCCCTCAGCCAATTTGTGGATTCTTGAGTGGTAATTTCCTAAATGTTTTCTGGGTCTGAGTTGGTTTTGCCTTCTTATTCCCTAATTTTGTATTCTGATGCAATACAAGCAAGATTTTGGACAGAGTAGCCCTTATGAAAGAAAAAAAAAAACACCAAATTACCCTTTCAGGATTAGAAATCTACAGGCAACATGAGCAAGATGAGTTTCTGTGTTTTGGAAAATGACATGGAACACTTCTGCTGAGGGGACAGATAGTAATTCCCTCCAAATTGAGTGTGAGTGCGATTTTGAGGTGAATTGAGTCAGAATTCCAAACTCAGTCTGTGGAAGGGGGGGATGAATCTTTAAACAGCCAGTTTCCTTCTGTCTAAATCCAGCCAAATATCACAAAGGACCCTTGCATTTCTTTGGCTTTTTCACATTTCCCTTATTTATCATGGTTTGTAATGAAATTTGTGATGTGAGCTTTAGTTTTGAGGCTGGCATATTGAGTTCAGGGCACAAGAGGAAGGTTCTTTTTCAATCAGGGCACAGCTGTTGGCTTGCTCCACTTCTGGCTTGCTGTCCTTGTTTTGTGTGCCTCAGCTGACTTTTGGTTACTTGAGCGGCAATTTCCTAAATGTTTTCTGGGTCTGAGTTGGTTTTGCCTTCTTCCTTCCCAAATTTTGTATTCTGACGCCATACAAACAAGAGTTTGGGCAGAGTAGCCATTATGAAATAAAAAACACAACAAATAGGCGTTGGAAGCTTAGAAATCTACAGGTAACTCAACCAAGGTGAGGTTTTGTGTTTTGGAAAATGAAATGGAAGACTTTGGCTGAGGTGACAGATATTAATTGCCTCCAAACTGAGTTTCACTGTGATTTTCAGGTGAATTCAGTGAGAATTCCACAGGCAGTCAGCTGGAGGGGTGGATGAATCCGGGAACAGCCGGTTTCCTTGCGACTAAATCCAGCCCAATATCATTATGGATTCTTGCATGTCTTTGTCTATTTTCTCATTTTTCTTATTTATCATGGTTTGTAATGAATTTGCTGATGTGTTCTTTGGTTTTGAGGCTGCAATATGGAGTTCAGGGAACCTGAGGAATGGTCTTTTTTAATCAGGGCACAGCTGTTGCCTTGCTCAAATTCTGGCTTGCTGTCATTGGTTTGGGTGCCTCAGCCAATTTGTCGTTTCCTCAGTGGCAATTTCCTAAATGTTTACTGGTTCTGAGTTGGTTTTGCCTTCTTCCTTCCCAAATTTTGTATTCTGAAGAAATATAAACAAGAGTTTAGACAGAGTAGCCATTATGAAATTAAAAGCACAACAAATAGGCGTTTGAAGCTTAGAAATCTACAGGTAACACGACTAAGGTGAGTTTTTGTGTTTTGGAAAATAAAATGGAACACTTTGGCTGAGGTGACAGATATTAATAGTCTCCAAACTGAGTTTCACTGTGATTTTCAGGTTAATTCATTCAGAAGTCCACAGGCAGTCAGCTGGAAGGGTGGATCGATCTGGGAACAGTCGGTTTCGTTGTGACTGAATCAAGCCCAATATCATTATGGATTCTTGCATTTCCTTGGCTATTTTCTCATTTTTCTTTTTATCATGGTTTGTAATGAATTTTCTGATGTGAGCTTTGGTTTTGATGCTGGCATATTGGGTTCAGGGCACAAGAGGAAGGTTCTTTTTCAATCAGGGCACAGCTATTGGTTTGCTACAATTCTGTCTTGCTTTAAAGGTTTTGGGTGCCTCAGCGTTGTTGTTTTTTGATCCACATTTTCTGAATGTTTTCTGGGTCTGAGTTGGTTTTGCCTTCTTCCTTCCCAAATTTTCTATTCTGACGCAATACAAACAAGAGTTTGGACAGAGTAGCCATTATGAAATGAAAAACACAACATTACGCGTTTGAAGCTTAGAAATCGATAGGTAACACGACCAAGGTGAGTTTTTGTGTTTTAGAAAATGTCATGGAACACTTCTGCTGAGGGGACAATTTCTAATTCCCTCCAAAGTGAGTTTCACTGCGATTTCCAGGTTAATTCAGTCAGAATACACATTCACTCAGCTGGGAGGTGTGGAAGAATCTGGAAACAGCAGTTTACATGGGAATACATGAAGCCCAATATCACTAAGAACTCCTGCATTTCTTTGGCTTTTTTCTCATTTTTCTTATTATCATGGTTTGTAATGAATTTTCTGATGTGAGCTTTGGTTTTGAGGCTGGCATATTGAGTTCAGGGC
Organism: Oryctolagus cuniculus; assembly: GCF_964237555.1. Lineage (NCBI taxonomy): Eukaryota > Metazoa > Chordata > Mammalia > Lagomorpha > Leporidae > Oryctolagus > Oryctolagus cuniculus. The sequence goes on along the minus strand of NW_027208224.1, from coordinate 847,854 downwards.
ACAAGAGGAAGGTTCTTTTTCAATCAGGGCACAGCTGTTGGCTTGCTCCAATTCTGGCTTGCTGTCCTTGTTTTGGGTGCCTCAGCTGACTTTTGGTTTCTTGAGCGGCAATTTCCTAAATGTTTTCTTGGTCGGAGTTGGTTTTGCCTTCTTCCTTCCCAAATTTTGTATTCTGACGCAATATAAACTAGAGTTTGGACAGAGTAGCCATTATGAAATAAAAAACACAACACATAGGCGTTTGAAGCTTAGAAATCTACAGGTAACACGACCAAGGTGAGTTTTTGTGTTTTGGAAAATCAAATGGAACACTTTGGCTGAGGTGACAGATATTAATTGCCTCCAAACTGAGTTTCACTGTGATTTTCAGGTTAATTCAGTGAGAATTGCACAGGCAGTCCCCTGGAGGGGTGGATGAATCCAGGACTAGCCAGATTTCTTACGACTAAATCAAGCCCAATATCATTATGGATTCTTGCATTTCTTTGGCTTTTTTCTCTTTTTTCTTATTTATCATGGTTGGTTATGAATTTTTGATGTGAGCTTTGAATTTGAGGCTGCAATAAGAACTTCCGGGCACAAGAGAAATGTTCTTTTTCAATCAGGGCACAGCTGTTGGCTTGCTCTAATTGTGGCTTGTTGTCATTGTTTTGGGTGCCTCAGCAAATCTGAGGTTTCTTGAGTGGCAATTTCCTAAATGTTTTCTGGGTCTGACACGGTTTTTTCTTCTTATTCCCAAATTTTTTATTCTGACTCAATACAAACAAGAGTTTGGACAGAGTAGCCATTATGAAATAAAAAACACAACAAATAGGCGTTTGAAGCTTAGAAATCTACAGGTAACACGACCAAGGTGAGTTTTTGTGTTTTGGAAAATAAAATGGAACACTTTGGCTCAGGTGACATATATTAATTGCCTGCAAACTGAGTTTCCCTGTGATTTTCAGGTTAATTCAGTGAGAATTGCACAGGCAGTCACCTTGAGGGGTGGACGAATCCAGGAATAGCCGGATTCCTTACAACTAAATCAATCCCAATATCATTATGGATTCTTGCATTTCTTTGGCTTTTTTCTCATTTTTGTTAAATGATGGTTTGTAATGAATTTTCTGATGTGCGCTTTGTTTTTGAGGTTGGCATATTGAGTTCAGAGCACAAGAGGATGGTTCTTTTTCAATCAGGGCACAGCTGTTGGCTTGCTCCAATTCTGGCTTGCTGTCATTGTTTTGGGTGCTTCAGCTGATTTGTGGTTACTTGAGTGGTAATTTACTAAATGTTTTCTGGGTCTGAGTTGGTTTTGCCTTGTTATTCCCAAATTTTGTATTCTGATGCAATACAAGCAAGATTTTGGACAGAGTAGCTATTATGAAAAAAAAGAAAATACGGCAAAAAGCCCTTTCAGGATTCAAAAGCTACAGGGAACAAGACCAAGATGAGTTTCTGTGTTTTGGATAATGACTTGGAACACTTCTGCTGAGGGGACAGATTCTAATTACCTTCCAATTGAGTGTGAGTGCGATTTTGAGGTGAATTCCATCAGAATTCCAAAGTCAGTCTGTGGAAGGGGTTGATGAATCTGGAAACAGCCAGTTTCCTTGTGTCTAAATCCAACCAAATATCACAAAGGACTCTTGCATTTATTTGACTTTTTCACATTTCCCTTATTATCAAGGTTTGTAATGAATATTCTGATGTGAGCTTTGGTTTTGAGACGGCAATATGGAGTTCAGGGCACCGGAAGAATGGTCTTTTTAAAACAGGGCACAGCTGTTAGCTTGCTCCAGTTCTGGGTTGCTGTCATTGGTTTTGGGGTTTCAGCTGACTTTTGGTTTCTTGAGCGGCAATTTTCTAAATTTTTTCTGGGTCTGAGTTAGTTTTGCCTTATTCCTTCCCAAATTTTGTATTCTGACACAATGCAACAAATAGACATTTACAGATTATAAATCTGCTGGTAACACGCCAATATGATTTTTTTTGTTTTGGAAAATAAAATGGAACACTTTGGCTGAGGTGACAGATATTAATTGCCTCCAAACTGAGTTTCACTGCGATTTTCTGATAAATTCAGTCCGAATTCCACAGGCAGTCAGCTGGAGCTGTGGATGAATCTGGGAACAGCCGATTTCCTTGCGACTAAATCAAGCCCAATATCATTATGGATTCTTGCATTTCTTTGGCTTTTTTCTCATCTTTCTTATTTATCATGGATTGTAATGAATTTTCTGGTGTGAGCTTTGGTTTTGAGGCTGGCATATTGTGTTCAGGGCACAAGTGGAAGGTTCTTTTTCAATCAGGTCACAGCTGTTGGCCCGCTCCAATTCTGGCTTGCTGTCATTGTTTGGGTGCCTCAGGAGATTTGTGGTTTCTTGAGTGCCAATATCCTAAATGTTTTCTGGGTCTGAGTCGGTTTTGCCTTCTTATTCCCAAATTTTGTATTCTGATGCAATACAAGCAAGATTTTGGACAGAGTAGCCATTACGAAAGAAAAAAAAAAACACATCAAATTGCCCTTTCAGAATGAGAAATGTAGGCAATATGAACAAGATGTGTTTCTGTGTTTTGGAAAATGACATGGAACCCTTTTGCTGAGGGGACAGATTCTAATTCCCTCCAAATTTGGTTTCTTGTGTGGCATTTTCCTGAAAGTTTTCTGGGTCTGTGTTGGTTTTGCCTTTTTCCTTCCCAAATTTTGTATTCTGCCGCAGTAGAAACAAGAGTTTGGACAGAGTAGCCATTTTGTAATGAAAAACACAACAAATAGGCATTTGTAGCTTAGAAATCTACAGGTAACACGACCAAGGTGAGCTTTTGTGTTTTGAAAAATAAAATGGAACACTTTGGCTGAGGTGACAGATAGTAATTGCCTCCAAACAGAGTTTCACTGCGATTTTCAGGTTAATTCAGTCAGAATTCCACAGGCAGTCAGATGGAGGGGTGGATGAATCCGGGAACAGCCAGTTTCCTTGCAACTGAATCAAGCCCAATATCATTCTGGATTCTTGCATTTCTTTGCCTTTTTTCTCATTTTTGTTATTTATCATGATTTGTAATGAATTTTCTGATGTGAGCTTTGGTTTTGAGGCTGCAATATGGAGTTCAGGCCACCGGGGGAATGGTCTTTTCCAAACAGGGCACAGCTGTTGGCCTGCTCCAATTCTGGCTTGCTGTCATTGTTTTCGGTGCCTCAGCTGAATTTGGATTTTTGAATGGCAATTTCCTAAACGTTTTCTGGGTCTGAGTTGGTTTTGCCTTCTCCCTTCCCAAATGTTGTATTCTGACGCAATACAAACAAGAGTTTGGGCGGAGTAGCCATTATGAAATAAAAAACACATCAAATAGGTGTTTTAAGCTACAGGTAACACGACCAAGGTGAGATTTTGTGTTTTGAAAAAATAAAATGGAACACTTAGGCTGTGGTGACAGATATTAACTGCCTTCGTTCAGGTTAATTCAGTCAGAATTCCACAGGCTGTCAGCTGGAGGGGTGGATGAATCTGGGAACAGCCGGTTTCCTTGCGACAGTATCAAGGCCAATATCATTCTGGATTCTTGCATTTCTTTGACTTTTTTTCTCATTTTTCTTATTTATCATGGTTTGTAATGAATTTTCTGATGTGAGCTTTGGTTTTGAGGCTGGCATAGTGAGTTCAGGGCACAAGAGGAAGGTTCTTTTTCAATCAGGGCACAGCTGTTGGCTTGCTCCAATTCTGGCTTGCTGTCATTGTTTTGGGTGCCTCAGCCGATTTGTGGTTTCTTGAGTGGCAATTTCCTAAATGTTTTCTGGGTCTGAGTTGGTTTTCCTTCTTCCTTCCCAAATTTTGTATTCTGACACAATACAAACAAGAGTTTGGACAGAGTAGCCATTAGGAAATAAAAAACACAACAAATAGGCTTTTGAAGATACAGGTAACACGACCAAGGTGAGATTTTGTGTTTTGGAAAATAAAATGGCACACTTTGGCTGTGGTGACAGATATTAACTGCCTCCGTTCAGGTTAATTCAGTCAGAATTCCACAGGCAGTCAGCTGGATGGGTGGATGAATCCGGGAACAGCCGGTTTCCTTGCAACTAAATCCAGCCCAATATCATTCTTGATTCTTGCATTTCTTTGTCTATTTTCTCATTTTTCTTATTTATCATGGTTTGTAATGAATTTTCTGATGTGAGCTTTGGTTTTGAGGCTGCAGTATGGAGTTCAGGGCACCGGAGGAATGGTCTTTTTCTTTTTTTTTTTTTTTTTTTTTTTTTTTTTTTTTTTTGACAGGCAGAGTGGACAGTGAGAGAGAGAGACAGAGAGAAAGGTCTTCCTTTTGCCGTTTGTTCACCCTCCAATGGCCGCCGCGGCAGGCGCGCTGCGGCCAGTGCACCGCGCTGATCCGATGGCAGGAGCCAGGAGCCAGGTGCTTTTCCTGGTCTCCCATGGGGTGCAGGGCCCAAGCACCTGGGCCATCCTCCACTGCACTCCCGGGCCACAGCAGAGGGCTGGCCTGGAAGAGGGGCAACCGGGACAGAATCCGGCGCCCCGACCGGGACTAGAACCCGGTGTGCCGGCGCCGCTAGGTGGAGGATTAGCCTAGTGAGCCGCAGCGCCGGCGGAATGGTCTTTTTCAATCAGGGTACAGCTGTTGGCCTGCTCCAATTCTGGCTTGCTGTCATTGTTTTGGGTGCCTCCGCCGATTTGAGGTTTCTTGAGTGGCAATTTCCTAAACGTTTTCTGAGTCTCAGTTGGTTTTGTCCTCTTCCTTCCCAAATTTTGTATTCTGACGCAACAGAAACAAGAGTTTGGACAGAATAGCCATTATGAAATAAAAAACACATCAAATAGGCTTTTGAAAGCTACAGGTAACACGACCAAGGTGAGATTTTGTTTTGAAAAATGAAATGGAACACTTTGGCTGTGGTGACAGATATTAACTGCCTCCGTTCAGGTTAATTCAGTCAATATTCCTCAGCCATCAGCTGGAGAGGTGGATGAATCTGGGAATATACGGTTTCCTTGCGACTAAATCAAGCCCAATATCATTATGAAATCTTGAATTTCTTTGGCCTTTTTCTCATTTTTCTTAATTTTAGTGGTTTGTAATGAATTTTCTGATGTGAGCTTTGGTTTTGAGGCTGGCATATGGAGTTCAGGGCACAAGAGGAAGGTTCTTATTCAATCAGGTCACAGCTGTTGGCTTGCTCCAATTCTGGCTTGCCGTCATTGTTTTGGGTGCCTCCGCCGATTTGAAGTTTCTTGAGCATCAATATCCTAAATGTTTTCTTGGTCTGAGTTGGTTTTCCTTCTTCCTTCCCAAATTTTGTATTCTGACACAATACAAACAAGAGTTTGGACAGAGTTGCCATTAGGAAATAAAAAACACAACAAATAGGCTTTTGAAGCTACAGGTAACACGACCAAGGTGAGATTTTGTGTTTTGGAAAATCAAATGGAACAAGTTGGCTGTGGTGACAGATATTAACTGCCTCCGTTCAGGTTAATTCAGTCAGAATTCCACAGGCAGTCAGCTGGAGGGGTGGATGAATCTGGGAACAGCCGGTTTCCTTGCGACTCAATCAAGCCCAATATCATTATGGATTCTTGCATTTCTTTGGCTTTTTTCTCATTTTACTTATTTATCATGGTTTGTAATGAATTTTCTGATGTGAGCTTTGGTTTTGAGGCTGGCATATGGAGTTCAGGGTACCGGAGGAATACTCTTTTTAAAACAGGGCATAGCTGTTGGCCTGCTCCAAATCTGGCTTGCTGTCATTTCTTTGGGTGCCTCAGCTGACTTTTGGTTTCTTGAGCGACAATTTCCTAAATGTTTGCTGGGTCTGAGTTGGTTTTGCCTTCTTCCTTCCCAAATTTTCTTTTCTGATGGCATGCAAACAAGAGTTTCGGCAGAGTAGCCATTATGAAATAAAAAACACTACAAATATGCGTTTAAAGCTTAGAAATCTACAGGTAATACGACCAAGGTGAATTTTTTTGTTTTAGAAAATCAAATGGAACACTTTGGCTGAGGTTACAGATAGTAATTGCCTCCAAACTGAGTTTCACTGCGATTTTCAGGTGAATTCCGTCAGAATTCCACAGGCAGTCCGCTGGAGGGGTGGATGAATCCGGGAACAGCCGGTTTCCTTGTGATGAAATCAAGCTGAATATCATTATGGATTCTTGCATTTCTTTGGCTTTTTTCTCCTTTTTCTTATTTATCATGGTTCGTGATGAATTTTCTGATGTGAGCTTTGGTTTTGAGGCTGGCATATGGAGTTCAGGGCACAAGAGGAATGGTCTTTTTCAAACAGGGCACAGCTGTTGGCCTGCTCCAATTCTTGCTTCCCGTCATTGTTTTGGGTGCCGCGGCTGACTTCAGGTGAATTCAGTCACAATTCCACAGGCAGTCAGCTGTAGGGGTGGATGAATCTGGGCACAGCCGGTATCCTTGCGAATAAATCCAGCCCAATATCATTATGGGTTTTCTGGGTCTGAGTTGGTTTTGCTGTCTGCCTTCCCAAATTATCTTTTCTGATGCCATACAAACAAGAGTTTGGGCAGAGTAGCCATTATGAAATAAAAACCACAAGAAATAGGATTTGGAAGCTTAGAAATCTACAGGTAGCACGACCATGGTGAGTTTTTGTGTGTTGGAACATAAAATGGAACGCTTTGGCTGAGGTGACAGATATTAATTGCTACCAAACTGAGTTTCACTGCGATTTTCAGGTTAATTCAGTCAGAATTCCACAGGCAGTCAGCTGGAGGGGTGGATGAATCCAGGAACAGCCGGTTTCCATGCGAATAAAACAAGCCTAATATCATTATGGATTCTTGCATTTCTTTGGCTTTTTTCTCATTTTTTATTTATCAAGGTTTGTAATGAATTTTCTGATGTGAGATTTGGTTTTGAGGCTGCAATATGCAGTTCAGGGCACCGGAGGAATGGCCTTTTTCAAACAGGGCACAGCTGTTGGCCTGCTCCAATTCTGGCTTGCTGTCATTGTTTTGAGTGCCTCAGCTGACTTTTGGTTTCTTGAGCAGCAATTTCCGGCATGTTTTCAGGGTTTGAGTTGGTTTTGCCTTCTTCCTTCCCAAATTTTGTATTCTGACGCCATACAAACAAAAGTTTGGGCAGAGCAGCCATTTTGTAATGAAAAACACAGCAAATAGGCATTTGAAGCTTAGAAATCTACAGGTAACATGACCAAGGTGAGGTTTTGTGTTTTGGAAAATCAAATGGAACACGTTGGCTGAGGTGACAGATATAAATTGCCTCCAAACTGAGTTTCACTGCGATTTTCAGGTGAATTCAGTCACAGTTCCACAGCCAGTCAGCTGGAGGGGTGGATGAACTGGGAACAGCCGGTATCCTTGCGAATAAATCCAGCCCAATATCATTATGGATTCTTGCATTTCTTTGTCTTTTTTCTCATTTTTCTTATTTATCATGGTTTGTAATGAATTTTCTGATGTCAGCTTTGGTTTTGAAGCTGCAATATGGAGTTCAGGGCACCGGAGGAATGGCCTTTTTCCATCAGGGCACAGCTGTTGGCTTGCTCCAATTCTGGCTTGCTGTCATTATTTTGGGAGCCTCAGCTGACTTTTGGTTTCTTGAGTGGAAATTTCCTAAATGTTTTCAGGGTCTGAGTTGGTTTTGCCTTCTTCCTTCCCAAATTTTGTATTCTGACGGCATACAAACAAGAGTTTGGACAGAGTAGCCATTATAGAATGAAAAACACAACCAATAGGCGTTTGAAGCTTAGAAATCTACAGGTAACACGACCAAGGTGAGTTTTTGTGTTTTGGAAAGTCAAATGGAACACTTTGGCTAGGTGACAGATATTAATTGCCTCCAAACTGAGTTTCACTGCGATATTCAGGTTAATTCAGTCAGAATTCCACAGGCAGTCACCTGGAGGGGTAGATGAATCCGGGAACAGCCAGTTTCCTTGCGACTAAATCAAGCCCAATATCATTATGGATTCTTGCATTTCTTTGGCTCTTATTTTTCTTATTTATCATGGTTTGTAATGAATTTTCTGATGTGCGCTTTGGTTTTTAGGCTGGCATATGGAGTTCAGGGCACAAGAGGAATGGTCATTTTCAATCAGGGCATAGCTGTTGGCTTGCTCCAATTCTGGCTTGCTGTCATTGTTTTGGGTGCCTCAGCCGATTTGTGGTTTCTTGAGCGACATTTTCCTAAATGTTTTCTGGGTCTGAGTTGGTTTTGCCTTCTTATTCCCAAATTTTGTATTCTGATGCAATACAAACAAGAGTTTCGGCAGAGTAACCATTATGAAATAAAAAACACAACAAACAAGCATTTCAAGGTTATACATGTACAGAAAACACGACCAAGGTGAGTTTTTGTGTTTTGGAAAATCAAATGGAACACTTTGACTGAGGTGACAGATATTAATTGCCTCCAAACTGAGTTTCACTGCGATGTTCAGGTTAATTCAGTCGAATTCCACAGGTAGCCAGATGGAGGGGTGGATGAATCTGGGAACAGCCGGTATCCTTGCGAATAAATCCAGCCCAATATCATTATGGATTCTTGCATTTCTTTGTCTTTTTTCTCATTTTTCTTATTTATCATGGTTTGTAATGAATTTTCTGATGTCAGCTTTGGTTTTGAGTCTGCAATATGGAGTTCAGGGCACCGGAGGAATGGCCTTTTTCCATCAGGGCACAGCTGTTGGCTTGCTCCAATTCTGGCTTGCTGTCATTATTTTGGGAGCCTCAGCTGAATTTTGGTTTCTTGAGTGGAAATTTCCTAAATGTTTTCAGGGTCTGAGTTGGTTTTGCCTTCTTCCTTCCCAAATTTTGTATTCTGACGGCATACAAACAAGAGTTTGGACAGAGTAGCCATTATGGAATGAAAAACACAACCAATAGGCGTTTGAAGCTTAGAAATCTACAGGTAACACGACCAAGGTGAGTTTTTGTGTTTTGGAAAGTCAAATGGAACACTTTGGCTAGGTGACAGATATTAATTGCCTCCAAACTGAGTTTCACTGCGATATTCAGGTTAATTCAGTCAGAATTCCACAGGCAGTCACCTGGAGGGGTAGATGAATCCGGGAACAGCCGGTTTCCTTGCGACTAAATCAAGCCCAATATCATTATGGATTCTTGCATTTCTTTGGCTCTTATTTTTCTTATTTATCATGGTTTGTAATGAATTTTCTGATGTGCGCTTTGGTTTTTAGGCTGGCATATGGAGTTCAGGGCACAAGAGGAATGGTCATTTTCAATCAGGGCATAGCTGTTGGCTTGCTCCAATTCTGGCTTGCTGTCATTGTTTTGGGTGCCTCAGCCGATTTGTGGTTTCTTGAGCGGCATTTTCCTAAATGTTTTCTGGGTCTGAGTTGGTTTTGCCTTCTTATTCCCAAATTTTGTATTCTGATGCAATACAAACAAGAGTTTCGGCAGAGTAGCCATTATGAAATAAAAAACACAACAAACAAGCATTTCAAGGTTATACATGTACAGAAAACACGACCAAGGTGAGTTTTTGTGTTTTGGAAAATAAAATGGAACACTTTGGCTGAGGTGACAGATATTAATTGCCTCCAAACTGAGTTTCACTGCGATGTTCAGGTTAATTCAGTCGAATTCCACAGGTAGCCAGATGGAGGGGTGGATGAATCTGGGAACAGCCGGTTTCCTTGCGACTGAATCAAGCCCAATATCATTATGGATTCTTGCATTTCTTTGGCTTTTTTCTCATTTTTCTTATTTATCATGGTTTGTAATGAATTTTCTGATGTCAGCTTTGGTTTTGAGTCTGCAAGATGGAGTTCAGGGCACCGGAGGAATGGCCATATTCAATCAGGGCACAGACCTTTGCTTGCTCCAATTCTGGCTTACTGTCATTGGTTTGGGGGCCTCAGCTGAGTTTGCTTTCTTGAGCGGCAAGTTCCTAAATGTTTTCTGGGTCTGAGTTGGTTTTGCCTTCTTCCTTCAAATGTTGCTTCTGACGCAATACAAACAAGAGTTTAGACAGAGTAGCCATTATGAAATAAAAAACACAACAAATAGGCGTTTGAAGCTTAGACATCTACTGGTAACATGACCAAGGTGAGTTTTTGTGTTTTGGAATATAAAATGGAACACTTTGGCTGTGGTGACAGATATTAATTGCCTCCAAACTGAGTTTCACTGGGATTTTCAGGTTAATTCAGTCAGAATTCCACAGGCAGTCAGTGGAGGGGTGGATGAATCTGGGAACAACCGGTTTCCTTGCGACTAAATCAAACCTAATATCATTATGGAATCTTGCATTTCTTTGGATTTATTCTCATTTTTCTTATTTATCATGGTGTGTAATGAATTTTCTGATGTGAGCTTTGGTTTTGAGTCTGGAAGATGGAGTTCAGGGCAGAAGAGGATGGTTCTTTTTCAATCAGGGCACAGCTCTTTGCTTGCTCCAATTCTGGTTTAATGTAATTGGTTTGGGTACCTCTGCTGACTTTTGGTTTCTTGAGCGGCAATTTCCTAAATGTTTTCTGGGTCTGAGTTGGTTTTGCCTTCTTCCTTGTCAAATTTTGTATTCTGACGCAATACAAAAAAGAGTTTGGTTAAAGTAGCCATTATGAAATAAAAACCACAACAAATATGCTTTTGAAGCTTAGAAATCTACAGGTAACTCGACCATGGTGAGTTTTTGTGTTTTGGAAAATCAAATGGAACACTTTGGCTGAGGTGACAGATATTAATTGCTTCCAAACTGAGTTTCACTGTGATTTTCAGGTTAATTCAGTCAGAATTCCACAGGTAGTCAGCTGGAGGGGGGGATGAATCTGGGAAGAGCTGATTTCCTTGAGACTAAATCAAGCCCAATATCATTATGGATTCTTGCATTTCTTTGGCTTTTTTCTCATTTTTCTTATGTATCATGGTTTGTAGTGAATTTTCTGATGTGAGCTTTGGTTTTGAGTCTGCAATATGGAGTTCAGGGCACAAGAGGAAGGTTCTTTTTCAAACAGGTCACAGCCATTTGCTTGCTCCAGTTCTGGCTTGCTGTCATTGTTTTGGGTGCCTCAGCTGATTTTTGGTGTGTTGAGTGGCAATTTCCTAAATGTTTTCTGGGTCAGAGTTGGTTTTGCCTGCTTCCTTCCCAAATTTTGTATTCTGACGCCATACAAACAAGAGGTTGGACAGTGTAGCCATTATGAAATAAAAAAAAAAAACACAAGAAATAGGAGTTTGAAGCTTAGAAATCTACAGGTAACACGACCAAGGTGAGATTTTGTGTTTTGGAAAATCAAATGGAACACTTTGGCTGAGGTGACACATATTAATTGCCTCCAAACTGAGTTTCACTGCGATTTTCAGGTTAATTCTGTCAGAATTCCACAGGCAGTCAGCTGGAGGGGTGGATGAATCCGGGAAAGATGGTTTCCTTGCGACTAAATCAAGCCCAATATCATTGTGGATTCTTGCATTTCTTTGGCTTTTTTCTCATCTTTCTTATTTATCATGGTTTGTAATGAATTTTCTGATGTGAGCTTTGGTTTTGAGGCTGGCATATTGAGTTCAGGGCACCGGAGGAATGGTCCTTTTCAAACAGGGCACAGCTGTTGGCCTGCTCCAATTCTGGCTTGCTGTCATTGTTTTAAGTACCTCAGCCGATTTGTGGCTTCTTGAGCGGAAATTTTAAATGTTTTCTGGACAGAGTAGCCATTATGAAATAAAAAATACAACTAATAGGCGTTTGAATCTTAGAAATCTACAGGTAACACGAGCAAGGTGAGTTTTTGTGTTTTGGATAATAAAATGGTCTGAGGTGACAGATATTAATTGCCCCCAAACTGAGTTTCACTGTGATTTTCAGGTCAATTCAGTCAGAATTCCACAGGCAGTCAGCTGGAGGGGTGGATGAATCCAGGAACAGCCGGTTTCCTTGCGACTAAATCAAGCCCAATATCAATATGGATTCTTGCATTTCTTTGGCTTTTTTCTCATTTTTCTTATTTATCATGGTTTGTAATGCATTTTCTGATGTCAGCTTTGGTTTTGAGGCTGCAATATGGAGTTCAGGGCACCGGGGCTATGGTCTTTTTCAAACACGGCACAGCTGTTGGCCTGCTCCAATTCTGGCTTGCTGTCATCGTTTTGAGTGCCTCAGCCGATTAGTGGTTTCTTGAGCGGCAATTTCCAAAATGTTTTAAGGGTCTGAGTTGGTTTTGCCTTCTTCCTTCCCAAATGTTGTATTCTGACACAATACAAACAAGAGTTTGGGGAGAGTAGCTATTATGAAATAAAAAATATAACAAATAGGCTTTTGAAGCTTAGAAATCTACAGGTAACACGACCAAGGGGAGTTTTTGTGTTTTGGAAAATACAATGGAACACTTTGGCTAGGCGACAGATATTAATTGCCTCCAAACTGAGTTTCACTGCGATATTCAGGTTAATTCAGTCAGAATTCCACAGGCAGTCCGCTGAAGGGGTGGATGAATCCGGGAACAGCCGGTTTCCTTGCGACTAACTCAAGCCCAATATCATTATGGATTCTTGCATTTTTTGGCTTTTTTCTCTGTTTTCTTATTTATCATGGTTTGTAATGAATTTTCTGATGTGAGCTTTGGTTTTGAGGCTGGAATATTGAGTTCAGGGCACCAGAGGAATGGTCTTTTTCAAACAGGGCACAGCTGTTGGCCTGCTCCAATTCTGGCTTGCTGTCATTGTTTTAAGTACCTCAGCCGATTTGTAGCTTCTTGAGCAGAAATTTTAAATGTTTTCTGCACAGAGTAGCCATTATGAAATAAAAAATACAACTAATAGGCGTTTGAATCTTAGAAATCTACAGGTAACACGAGCAAGGTGAGTTTTTGTGTTTTGGATAATAAAATGGTCTGAGGTGACAGATATTAATTGCCCCCAAACTGAGTTTCACTGCGATTTTCAGGTGAATTCAGTCAGAATTCCACAGGCAGTCAGCTGGAGGGGTGGATGAATCTGGGAATAGCCGGTTTCCTTGCGATTGAATCAAGCCCAATATCATTATAGATTCTTGCATTTTTTTGGCTTTTTTCTCATTTTTCTTATTTATCATGGTTTGTAATGAATTTTCTGATGTGAGCTTTATTTTGAGGCTGCAATATAGACTTCAGTGCAGAAGAGAATGGTTCTTTTTCAATCAGGGCACACCTCTTTGCTTGCTCCAATCTGGTTTAATGTCATTGCTTTGGGTACCTCTGCTGACTTTTGGTTTCTTGAGCGGCAATTTCCTAAATGATTTCTGGGTGTGAGTTGGTTTTGCCTTCTTCCTTCCCAAATGTTGTATTCTGATGCAATACAAACAAGAGTTTGGTTAAAGTAGCCATTATGAAATAAAAAACACAACAAATAGTCGTTGAAAGCTTAGAACTCTACAGGTAACACGACCAAGGTGAGTTTTTGTGTTTTGGAAAATCAAATGGAACACTTTGGCTGAGGTGACAGATATTAATTGCCTCCAATCTGAGTTTCACTGCGATTTTCAGCTGAATTTAGTCAGAATTCCACAGGCAGTCAGCTGCAGTGGTCGATGAATCCTGGAACAGCCGGTTTCCTTGAGACTAAATCAAGCCCAATATCATTATGCATTCTTGGAATTCTTTGGCTTTTTTCTCATTTTCCTTATTTTTCATGGTTTGTAATGAATTTCCTGATGTGAGCTTTGGTTTTGAGGCTGCAATATGGAGTTCAGGGCACCGGAGGAATGGTCTTTTTCAAACAGGGCACAGCTTTTGGCCTGCTCCAATTCTGGCTTGCTGTTATTGTTTTGAGTGCCTCAGCTGACTTTTGGTTTCTTGAGCTGCAATTTCCTACATGTTTTCTGAGTCTGAGTTGGTTTTGCCTTTTTCCTTCCCAAATTTTGTATTCTGACGCCATACAAACAAGAGTTTGGGGCGAGTAGCCAGTGTGAAATACAAAACACAACAAATAGTCTTTTGAACCTTAGAAATCTACAGGTAACACGACCAAGGTGAGTTTTTGTGTTTTGGAAAATCAAATGGAACACTTTGGCTGAGGTGACAGATATTAATTGCCTCCAAACTGAGTTTCACTGCGATTTTCAGGTAAATTCAGTCAGAATTCCACAGGCAGTCAGCTGGAGGGGTTGATGAATCCGGGAACAGCCGGTTTCCTTGCAACTCAATCAAGCCCAATATCATTATGGATTCTTGCATTTCTTTGGCTTTTTTCTCATCTTTCTTATTTATCATGGTTTAAATGAATTTTCTGATGTGAGCTTTGGTTTTTAGGCTGCAATATGGAGTTCAGGGCACCGGAGGAATGGTCTTTTTCAAACAGGACACAGCTGTTGGCCTGCTCCAATTCTGCCTTGCTGTCATTGTTTTGAGTGCCTCAGCCGATTAGTGGTTTTTTGAGCGGCAATTTCTTAAATGTTTTCTGGGTCTGAGTTGGTTTTGCCTTCTTCCTTCCCAAATTTTGTATTCTGACGCAATACAAACAAGAGTTTGTTTAAAGTAGCCATTATGAAATAAAAAACACTACAAATAGGCGTTTTAAGCTTAGAAATCTACAGGTAACACGACCAAGGGGAGTTTTTGTGTTTTGGAAAATACAATGGAACACTTTGGCTAGGTGACAGATATTAATTGCCTCCAAACTGAGTTTCACTGCGATATTCAGGTTAATTCAGTCAGAATTCCACAGGCAGTCCGCTGAAGGGGTGGATGAATCCGGGAACAGCCGGTTTCCTTGCGACTAACTCAAGCCCAATATCATTATGGATTCTTGCATTTTTTGGCTTTTTTCTCCGTTTTCTTATTTATCATGGTTTGTAATGAATTTTCTGATGTGAGCTTTGGTTTTGAGGCTGGCATATTGAGTTCAGGGCACCGGAGGAATGGTCTTTTTCAAAAAGGGCACAGCTGTTGGCCTGCTCCAATTCTGGCTTGCTGTCATTATTTTAAGTACCTCAGCCGATTTGTGGTTTCTTGAGCGGAAATTTTAAATGTTTTCTGGACAGAGTAGCCATTATGAAATAAAAAATACAACAAATAGGCATTTGAATCTTAGAAATCTACAGGTAACACGAGCAATGTGAGTGTTTGTGTTTTAGATAATAAAATGGTCTGAGGTGACAGATATTAATTGCCTCCAAACTGAGTTTCACTGCGATTTTCAGGTTAATTCTGTCAGAATTCCACAGGCAGTCCGCTGGAGGGGTGGATGAATCCAGGAACAGCCGGTTTCCTTTAGACTAAATCAAGCCCAATATCATTATGGATTCTTGCATTTCTTTGGTTTTTTTCTCATTTTTCTTATTTATCATGGTTTGTAATGCATTTTCTGATGTCAGCTTTGGTTTTGAGGCTGCAATATAGAGTTCAGGGCACCGGGGCAATGGTCTTTTTCAAACAGGACACAGCTGTTGGCTTGTTGCAATTCTGGCTTGCTGTCATTGTTTTGCATGCCTCAGCTGTTTTTGGTTTCTTGAGCGGCAATTTCCTAAATGTTTTCTGGGTCTTGAGTTGGTTTTGCCTTCTTCCTTCCCAAATGTTGTATTCTGACACAATACAAACAAGAGTTTGGGCAGAGTAGCTATTATGAAATAAAAAACACAACAAATAGGCTTTTGAAGCTTAGAAATCTACAGGTAACACGACCAAGGGGAGTTTTTGTGTTTTGGATAATAAAATGGTCTGAGGTGACAGATATTAATTGCCCCCAAACTGAGTTTCACTGCGATTTTCAGGTTAATTCAGTCAGAATTCCACAGGCAGTCAGCTGGAGGGGTGGATGAATCCAGGAACAGCCGGTTTCCTTGCGACTAAATCAAGCCCAATATCATTATGGATTCTTGCATTTGTTTGGCTTTTTTCTCATTTTTCTTATTTATCATGGTTTGTAATGCATTTTCTGATGTCAGCTTTGGTTTTGAGGCTGCAATATGGAGTTCAGGGCACCGGGGCAATGGTCTTTTTCAAACATGGCACAGCTGTTGGCCTGCTCCAATTCTGGCTTGCTGTCATTGTTTTGAGTGCCTCAGCCGATTAGTGGTTTCTTGAGCGGCAATTTCCAAAATGTTTTCTGGGTCTGAGATGGTTTTGCCTTCTTCCTTCCCAAATGTTGTATTCTGACACAATACAAACAAGAGTTTGGGCAGAGTATCTATTATGAAATAAAAAACACAACAAATAGGCTTTTGAAGCTTAGAAATCTACAGGTAACACGACCAAGGGGAGTTTTTGTGTTTTGGAAAATCAAATGGAACACTTTGGCTGAGGTGACAGTTATTTACTGCCTCCAAACGGAGTTTCACTGCGATATTCAGGTTAATTCAGTCAGAATTCCACAGGCAGTCAGCTGGAGGTGTGGATGAATCCGGGAACAGCCGGTTTCCTTTGCGACTGAACCAAGCCCAATATCATTATGGATTCTTGCATTTCTTTGGCTTTTTTCTCATTTTTCTTATTTATCATGGTTTGTAATGAATTTTCTGATGTCAGCTTCGGTTTTGAGGCTGCAATATGGAGTTCAGGGCACCGGAGGAATAGTCTTTTTCAAACAGGGCACAGCTGTTGGCCTGCTCCAATTCTGGCTTGCTGTCATTGTTTTGAGTGCCTCAGCCGATTTGTGGTTTCTTGAGCGTCGATTTCCTAAATGTTTTCTGGGTCTGAGTTGGTTTTGCCTTCTTCCTTCCCAAATTTTGTATTCTGACGCAATACAAACAAGAGTTTGGGCAGAGTAGCCATTATGAAATAAAAAACACTACAAATAGGCGTTTGAAGCTCAGAAATCTACAGGTAACAGGACAAGATGAGGTTTTGTGTTTTGGCAAATAAAATGGAACACTTTGGCTGAGGTGACAGATATTAATGGCCTCCAAACCGAGTTTCACTGCGATTTTCAGGTTAATTCAGTCAGAATTCCACAGGCAGTCAGCTGGAGGTGTGGATGAATCTGGGTACAGCCAATTTCCTTGCGACTAAATCAAGCCCAATATCATTATGGATTCTAGCATTTCTTTGGCTTTTTTCTCATTTTTCTTATTTATCATGGTTTGTAATGAATTTTCTGATGTGAGCTTTGGTTTTGCGGCTGCAATATGGAGTTCAGGGCACAAGAGGAAGGTTATTTTTCAAAAAGGGCACAGCTGTTGGCTTGCTCCAATTCTGCCTTGCTGTCATTGTTTTGGGTGCCTTAGCTGACTTTTGGTTTCTTGAGCGGCAATTTCCTAAATGTTTTCTGTGTCTGAGAGGTTTTTGCCTTCTTCCTTCCCAAATTTTGTATTGTGACGCAATACAAACATGAGTTCAGACAGAGTACCGATTATGAAATAAAAAACACAACAAATAGGCGTTTGAAGCTTAGAAATCTACAGGTAACATGACCAAGGTGAGTTTTTGTGTTTTGAAAAATCAAATGGAACACTTTGGCTGAGGTGACAGATATTAATTGCCTCCAAACTGAGGTTCACTGCGATTTTCCGGTTACTTCAGTCATATTTCCACAGGCAGTCAGCTGGAGGGGTGGATGAATCTGGGAACAGCCAATTTCCTTGCGACTCAATCAAGCCCAATATCAATATGGATTCTTCCATTTCTTTGGCTTTTTTCTTCGTTTTCTTATTTATCATGGTTTGTAATGAATTTTCTGATGTGAGCTTTGGTTTTGAGGCTGCAATATGGATTTCAGGGTAACAGAGGAATGGTCTTTTTCAAACAGGGCACAGCTGTTGGCCTGCTCCAATTCATGCTTGCTGTCATTGTTTTGGGTGCCTCAGCCGATTATTGGTCTTTTGAGCGGCAATTTACTACATGTTTTCTGGGCCTGAATTGGTTTTGCCTTCTTCCTTCCCAAATTTTGTATACTGACGCAATACAAACAAGAGTTTCGGCAGAGTAGCCATTATGAAATAAAAAACACAACAAATAATCATTTGAAGCTTAGAAATCGACAGGTAACACGAGCAAGGTGAGTTTTTGTGTTTTGGAAAATAAAATGGAACACTTTGGCTGAGGTGACAGATATTAATTGCCTCCAAACTGAGTTTCACTGCAATTTTCAGGTGAATTCAGTCAGAATTCCACAGGCTGTCAGCTGGAGGGGTGGATGAATCTGGGAATAGCCGGTACCTTGCGATTAAATCAAGCCCAATATCATTATAGATTCTTGCATTTCTTTGGCTTTTTTCTCATTTTTCTTATTTATCATGGTTTGTAATGAATTTTCTGATGTGAGCTTTATTTTGAGGCTGCAATATAGACTTCAGTGCAGAAGAGAATGGTTCTTTTTCAATCAGGGCACACCTCTTTGCTTGCTCCAATCTGGTTTAATGTCATTGCTTTGGGTACCTCTGCTGACTTTTGGTTTCTTGAGCGGCAATTTCCTAAATGATTTCTGGGTGTGAGTTGGTTTTGCCTTCTTCCTTCCCAAATGTTGTATTCTGATGCAATACAAACAAGAGTTTGGTTAAAGTAGCCATTATGAAATAAAAAACACAACAAATAGTCGTTTAAAGCTTAGAACTCTACAGGTAACACGACCAAGGTGAGTTTTTGTGTTTTGGAAAATCAAATGGAACACTTTGGCTGAGGTGACACACATTAATTGCCTCCAAACTGAGTTTCACTGCGATTTTCAGCTGAATTCAGTCAGAATTCCACAGGCAGTCAGCTGTAGTGGTCGATGAATCCTGGAACAGCCGGTTTCCTTGAGACTAAATCAAGCCCAATATCATTATGCATTCTTGGAATTCTTTGGCTTTTTTCTCATTTTCCTTATTTTTCATGGTTTGTAATGAATTTCCTGATGTGAGCTTTGGTTTTGAGGCTGCAATATGGAGTTCAGGGCACCGGAGGAATGGTCTTTTTCAAACAGGTCACAGCTTTTGGCCTGCTCCAATTCTGGCTTGCTGTTATTGTCTTGAGTGCCTCAGCTGACTTTTGGTTTCTTGAGCTGCAATTTCCTACATGTTTTCTGAGTCTGAGTTGGTTTTGCCTTTTTCCTTCCCAAATTTTGTATTCTGACGCCATACAAACAAGAGTTTGGGGCGAGTAGCCAGTGTGAAATACAAAACACAACAAATAGTCTTTTGAACCTTAGAAATCTACAGGTAACACGACCAAGGTGAGTTTTTGTGTTTTGGAAAATCAAATGGAACACTTTGGCTGAGGTGACAGATATTAATTGCCTCCAAACTGAGTTTCACTGCGATTTTCAGGTAAATTCAGTCAGAATTCCACAGGCAGTCAGCTGGAGGGGTTGATGAATCCGGGAACAGCCGGTTTCCTTGCAACTCAATCAAGCCCAATATCATTATGGATTCTTGCATTTCTTTGGCTTTTTTCTCATCTTTCTTATTTATCATGGTTTAAATGAATTTTCTGATGTGAGCTTTGGTTTTTAGGCTGCAATATGGAGTTCAGGGCACCGGAGGAATGGTCTTTTTCAAACAGGACACAGCTGTTGGCCTGCTCCAATTCTGCCTTGCTGTCATTGTTTTGAGTGCCTCAGCCGATTAGTGGTTTTTTGAGCGGCAATTTCTTAAATGTTTTCTAGGTCTGAGTTGGTTTTGCCTTCTTCCTTCCCAAATTTTGTATTCTGACGCAATACAAACAAGAGTTTGTTTAAAGTAGCCATTATGAAATAAAAAACACTACAAATAGGCGTTTTAAGCTTAGAAATCTACAGGTAACACGACCAAGGGGAGTTTTTGTGTTTTGGAAAATGCAATGGAACACTTTGGCTAGGTTACAGATATTAATTGCCTCCAAACTGAGTTTCACTGCGATATTCAGGTTAATTCAGTCAGAATTCCACAGGCAGTCCGCTGAAGGGGTGGATGAATCCGGGAACAGCCGGTTTCCTTGCGACTAACTCAAGCCCAATATCATTATGGATTCTTGCATTTTTTGGCTTTTTTCTCCGTTTTCTTATTTATCATGGTTTGTAATGAATTTTCTGATGTGAGCTTTGGTTTTGAGGCTGGCATATTGAGTTCAGGGCACCGGAGGAATGGTCTTTTTCAAAAAGGGCACAGCTGTTGGCCTGCTCCAATTCTGGCTTGCTGTCATTGTTTTAAGTACCTCAGCCGATTTGTGGTTTCTTGAGCGGAAATTTTAAATGTTTTCTGGACAGAGTAGCCATTATGAAATAAAAAATACAACAAATAGGCGTTTGAATCTTAGAAATCTACAGGTAACACGAGCAAGGTGAGTGTTTGTGTTTTAGATAATAAAATGGTCTGAGGTGACAGATATTAATTGCCTCCAAACTGAGTTTCACTGCGATTTTCAGGTTAATTCAGTCAGAATTCCACAGGCAGTCAGCTGGAGGGGTGGATGAATCCAGGAACAGCCGGTTTCCTTTAGACTAAATCAAGCCCAATATCATTATGGATTCTTGCATTTCTTTGGCTTTTTTCTCATTTTTCTTATTTATCATGGTTTGTAATGCATTTTCTGATGTCAGCTTTGGTTTTGAGGCTGCAATATAGAGTTCAGGGCACCGGGGCAATGGTCTTTTTCAAACAGGACACAGCTGTTGGCTTGTTGCAATTCTGGCTTGCTGTCATTGTTTTGCATGCCTCAGCTGTTTTTGGTTTCTTGAGCGGCAATTTCCTAAATGTTTTCTGGGTCTTGAGTTGGTTTTGCCTTCTTCCTTCCCAAATGTTGTATTCTGACACAATACAAACAAGAGTTTGGGCAGAGTAGCTATTATGAAATAAAAAACACAACAAATAGGCTTTTGAAGCTTAGAAACCTACAGGTAACACGACCAAGGGGAGTTTTTGTGTTTTGGAAAATACAATGGAACACTTTGGCTGAGGTGACAGTTATTTACTGCCTCCAAACGGAGTTTCACTGCGATATTCAGGTTAATTCAGTCAGAATTCCACAGGCAGTCAGCTGGAGGGGTGGATGAATCCGGGAACAGCCGGTTTCCTTGTGACTGACCCAAGCCCAATATCATTATGGATTCTTGCATTTCTTTGGCTTTTTTCTCATTTTTCTTATTTATTATGGTTTGTAATGAATTTTCTGATGTCAGCTTTGGTTTTGAGGCTGCAATATGGAGTTCAGGGCACCGGAGGAATAGTCTTTTTCAAACAGGGCACAGCTGTTGGCCTGCTCCAATTCTGGCTTGCTGTCATTGTTTTGAGTGCCTCAGCCGATTTGTGGTTTCTTGAGCGGCAATTTCCTAAACGTTTTCTGGGTCTGAGTTGGTTTTGCCTTCTTCCTTAACAAATTTTTTATTCTGACGCAATACAAACAAGAGTTTGGGCAGAGTAGCCATTATGAAATAAAAAACACTACAAATAGGCGTTTGAAGCTCAGAAATCTACAGGTAACAGGACAAGATGAGGTTTTGTGTTTTGGGAAATAAAATGGAACACTTTGGCTGAGGTGACAGATATTAATGGCCTCCAAACTGAGTTTCACTGCGATTTTCAGGTTAATTCAGTCAGAATTCCACAGGCAGTCAGCTGGAGGGGTGGATGAATCTGGGAACAGCCAATTTCCTTGCGACTAAATCAAGCCCAATATCATTATGGATTCTAGCATTTCTTTGGCTTTTTTCTCATTTTTCTTATTTATCATGGTTTGTAATGAATTTTCTGATGTGAGCTTTGGTTTTGAGGCTGCAATATGGAGTTCAGGGCACAAGAGGAAGGTTATTTTTCAAAAAGGGCACAGCTGTTGACTTGCTCCAATTCTGCCTTGCTGTCATTGTTTTGGGTGCCTTAGCTGACTTTTGGTTTCTTGAACTGCAATTTCCTAAATGTTTTCTGTGTCTGAGAGGTTTTTGCCTTCTTCCTTCCCAAATTTTGTATTGTGACGCAATACAAACATGTGTTCAGACAGAGTACCGATTATGAAATAAAAAACACAACAAATAGGCGTTTGAAGGTTATGATTCTACAGGTATCATGACCAAGGTGAGTTTTTGAGTTTTGAAAAATCAAATGGAACACTTTGGCTGAGGTGACAGATATTTATTGCCTTCAAACTGAGTTTCACTGCATTTTTCAGGTTAATTCAGTCAGAATTCCACAGGCAGTCAGCTGTAGGGGTGGATGAATGCGGGAACATCCGGTTTCCTTGCGACTAAATCAAGTCCAATATCATTATGGATTCTTGCATTTCTTTGGCTTTTTTCTCATTTTTCTTATTTATCATGGTTTGTAATGCATTTTCTGATGTGAGCTTTGGTTTTGAGGCTGGCTTATTGAGTTCAGGGCACAAGAGGATGGTTCTGTTTCAATCAGGGCACAGTTGTTGATTTGCTCCAATTCCGGCTTGCTGTCATTGTTTTGGATGCCTCAGAAGATTCGTGGTTTCTTGAGTGGCAATTTCATAAATGTTTTCTGTGTCTGAGTTGGATTTGCCTTCTTATTCCCAAATTTTGTATTCTGATGCAATGCAAAGAAGAGTTTGGACAGAGTAGCCATTATGAAATAAACAAAACAACAAATAGGCATTTGAAGCTTGGAAATCTACAGGTAACAAGACCAAGGTGAGTTTTTGTGTTTTGGAAAATCAAATGGAACACTTTGGCTGAGGTGACAGATATTAATTGCCTCCAAACTGAGTTTCACTGCAATTTTCAGGTTAATTCAGTCAGAATTCCACACGCAGTCAGCTGGAGTATTGGATGAATCTGGGAACAGCCCGTTTCCTTGCAACTATATCCAGCTCAATATCATTATGGTTTCTTGCATTTCTTGGCTTTTTTCTCATTTTTCTTATGTATCGTGGTTTGTAATGAATTTCCTGATGTGAGCTTTGGTTTTGAGGCTGGAATATGGAGTTCAGGGTACCGGAAGAATGGCCTTTTTCAATCAGGACTCAGCTGATTGCCTGCTCCAATTCTGGCTTGCTGTCATGGTTTTGGGAGCCTCAGCTGACTTTTGGTTTCTTGAGTGGCAATTTCCTAAATGTTTTCTGGGTCTGAGTTGGCTTTGCCTTCTACCTTCCGAAATTTTGTATGTTGATGCAATACAAGCAAGATTTTGGACAGAGTAGCCATTATGAAATAAAAAACACAACAAATAGGCGTTTGACGCTTTGAAATCTATAGGAAACATGACCAAAGTGAGTTTTTTTGTTTTGGAAAATAAAATGGAACACTTTGGCTGAGGTGACAGATATTAATTGTCTCCAAACCGAATTTCACTGCTATTTTGTGGTTAATTCAGTCAGAATCCCTATTCACTCAGCTGGGAGTTTTGGATGAATCTGGAAACAGCTGTTTACTTAGGAATAAATCAAGCCCAATATCACTAAGAAAACTTGCATTTCTTTGGCTTTTTTCAGATTTTTCCTATTTATCATGGTTTGAAATGAATTTTCTGATGTGAGCTTTGGTTTTGTGGCTGGCATATTGAGTTTAGGGCACAAGAGGAAGGTTCTTTTTCAATCAGGGCACAGCTGTTGGCGTGCTCCAGTTCTGCTTGCTGTCATTGTTTTGGATTCCTTAGCTGATTTGTGGATTCTTTTTCTGCAGTTTCCTAAATGTTTTCTGGGTCTGAGTCGGATTTGCCTTCTTATTCCCAAATTTTGTATTCTGACGCAATACAAGCAAGATTTTGGACAGAGTAGCCATTATGAAAGAAAAAAAAAACACAGTAAATTGCCCTTTCAGGATTAGAAGTCTACAGGCAACACGACTAAGATGAGTTTTTGTGTTTTGGAAAATGACATGGAACACTTCTGCTGAGGGGACAGATACTAATTCCCTCCAAATTGAGTGTGAGTGCGATTTTGAGGTGAATTGAGTCAGAATTCCAAAGTCAGTCTGTGGAAGGGGGGGATGAATCCGGAAACAGCCTGTTTCCTTCTGTCTGAATCCAGCCAAATACCACAAAGGACTCTTGAATTACTTTGGCTTTCTCAGATTTCCCTTATTTATCATTGTTTGTAATGATTTTTTTTTTGTGAGCTTTGGTTTTGAGGCTGGAATATGGAGTTCAGGGCACTGGATTAATGGTCTAGTTCAATCAGGGCACAGCTGTTGGCTTGCTCCAATTCTGGCTTGCTTTCAAGGTTTTGGGTGCCTCAGCCCATTTGTGGTTTCTTGAGCGGCAATTTCCTACATGTTTTCTGGCTCTGAGTAGGTTTTGCCTTCTTCCTTCCCAAATTTTGTATTCTGGCGTAATACAAACAAGAGTTTGGACAGAGTAGCCATTATGAAATAAAAAACACAACAAATATGCGTTTGAAGCTTATATATGTACTGGTCACAAGACCAAGGTATGATTTTTTGTTTTCGAAATTAAAATTGAACACTCTGGCTGAGGTGACAGATATTAATTGCCTCCAAAACCGAGTTTCACTGCGATTTTCAGATTAATTCAGTTAATTCAGTTAGGATTCCACAGGCTTGCATTTCTTTGGTTTTTTCTCATTTCCCTTATTTATCATGGTTTGTAATGAATTTTCTGATGTGAGCTTTCGTTTTGAGGCTGGAATATGGAGTTCAGGGTACTGGAGGAATGGTCTTTTTCAAACAGGGCACAGCTGTTGGCTTGCTCCAATTCTGGCTTGCTGTCATTGTTTTGGGTGCCTCAGCTCAATTTTGGTTTGTTGAGCGGCAATTTCCTAAATGTTTTCTTGGTC
This sequence comes from Oryctolagus cuniculus, assembly GCF_964237555.1. Taxonomy (NCBI): domain Eukaryota; kingdom Metazoa; phylum Chordata; class Mammalia; order Lagomorpha; family Leporidae; genus Oryctolagus; species Oryctolagus cuniculus. The sequence continues at coordinate 823,283 of NW_027208224.1, read as the reverse complement.
TGATTTGGTTTTGCCTTCCTCCTTCCCAAATTTTGTATTCTGACGCCATACAAACATGAGTTTGGGCAGAGTACCGATTATGAAATACAAAACACAACAAATGGGCATTTGAAGCTTAAAAATCTACAGGTTACATGACCAAGGTGAGTTTTTGTGTTTTGCAAAAAAAAATGTTACACTTTGGCTGAGGTCACAGATATTAATTGACTCCAAACTGAGTTTCACTGCGATTTTCAGGGTAATTCAGTCAGAATTCCACAGGCAGACAGCTGGAGGTATGGATGAATCTGGGGACAGCCGGTTTCCTTGCGACTAAATCAAGCCCAATATCATTCTTGATTCTTGCATTTCTTTGGCTTTTTTCTCTTTTTTCTTATTTATCATGGTTTGTAATGAATTTTCTGATGTGAGCTTTGGTTTGGAGGCTCGCATATTGAATTCAGGGCACAAGAGGAAGGTTCTTTTTCAATCAGGGCACAGCTGTTGGCTTGCTCCAATTCTGGCTTGCTGTCATTGTTTTGGGTGCCTCAGCTGATTTGTGGATTCTTGAGCGGCAATTTCCTTAATGTTTTCTGGGTCTGAGTCGGTTTTGCCTTCTTATTCCCATATTTTGTATTCTGATGCAATACAAGCAAGATTTGGACAGAGTAGCCATTATGAAAGAAAAAAAAAACACAGAAATTGCCCTTTCAGGATTAGAAATCTACTGGCAACATGATCAACATTAGTTTCTGTGTTTTGGAAAATGACATGGAACCCTTCTGCTGAGGGGACAGATTCTAATTCCCTCCAAATTGAGTGTGAGTGCGATTTTGAGGTGAAATCAATCAGAATTCCAAAGTCAGTCAGTGGAAGGGGGGATGAATCTTTAAACAGCCAGTTTCCTTGTGTCTAAATCCAGCCAAATATCACTAAGAACTCGTGCATTTCTTTGGCTTTTGTCTCATTTTTCTGATTTATCATGGTTTGTAATGAATTTTCTGATGTGAGCTTTGGTTTTGAGGCTGGCATATTGAGTTCAGGGCACCGGATCAATGGTCTTTTTCAAACAGGACACAGCTGTTGGCTTGTTGCAATTCTGGCTTGCTGTCATTGTTTTGCGTGCCTCAGCTGTTTTTGGTTTCTTTAGTGGCAATTTCCTAAATGTTTTCTGGGTCTGAGTTGGTTTTGCCTTCTTCCTTTCCAAATTTTGTATTCTGGCGTAATACAAACAAGAGTTTGGACAGAGTACCCATTATGAAATAAAAAACACAACAAATAGGCGTTTGAAGCTTATATATGTACAGGTAACACGAGCAAGGTAAGTTTTTGTGTTTTCGAAAGTAAAATTGAACACTCTGGCTGAGGTGACAGATATTAATTGCCTCCAAAACCGAGTTTCACTGCATTTTTTTTTTAATTCATTCAGAAACCAAAGACACTCAGTTGGGAGGTGTGGATGAATCTGGAAACAGCCGTTTACATGGCCATAATTCAAGCCCAATATCCCTAAGAACCCCTGCATTTCTTTGGCTTTTTTCTCATTTTTCTTATTTATCATGGTTTGTAATGAATTTTCTGATGTGAGCTTTGGTTTTGAGGCTGGTATATTGAGCTCAGGGCACAAGAGGAAGGTTCTTTTTCAATCAGGGCACAGCTGTTGGCTTGCTCCAATTCTGGCTTGCTGCCATTGTTGTAGGTTCCTCAGCTGACTTTTGGATTCTTGAGTGGCAATTTCCTAAATGCTTTCTGGGTCTGAGTTGGTTTTGCCTTCTTCCTTGCCAAATTTTGTATTCTGACGCAATACAAACAAGAGCTTGGGCAGAGTAGCCATTATGAAATAAAAAACAAAACAAATAGGCATTTGAAGTTTTGAAATCTACAGGTAAGAAGACTAAGGTGAGTTTTTGAGTTTTGGAAGATAAAATGGAACACTTTGGCTGAGGTGACAGATATTAATTGCCTCCAAACCGAGTTTCACTGCGATTTTCAGGTTAATTCAGTCAGAAACCACAGACATTCAGCTGGGAGGTGTGGATGAATCTGGAAACAGCCGTTTACATGGCAAAAAATCAAGCCCAATATTACTAAGAACTCCTGCATTTCTTTGGCTTTTTTCTCATTTTTCTTATTTATCATGGTTTGTAATGAATTTTCTGATGTGAGCTTTGGTTTTGAGTCTGGCATATTGAGTTCAGGGCACTAGAGGAAGGTTCTTTTTCAATCAGGGCACAGCTGTTGGCTTGTTCCAATTCTGTCTTGTTTTAAGTTTTTGGGTGCCTCAGCGGTGTTTTGTTTCTTGAGAGGCAATTTTCTAAATGTTTTCTGGGTCTGAGTTGGTTTTGCCTTCTTCCTTCCCAAATTTTGTATTCTGACGCAATACAAACAAGAGTTTGGACAGAATAATGAATTTTCTGATGTGAGCTTTGGTTTTGAGGCTGCAATATGGAGTTCAGTGCACAAGAGAATGGTTCTTTTTCAATCAGTGCACAGCTGTTGGCTTGCTCCAATTCTGTCTTGCTTTCAAGGTTTTGGGTGCCTCAGCTGATTTGTGGTTTCTTGAGCGGCAATTTCCTAAATGTTTTCTGGGTCTGAGTTGGTTTTGCCTTCTTCCTTCCCAAATGTTGTATTCTGACACAATACAAACAAGAGTTTGGACAGAGTAGCCATTATGAAATAAAAAACACAACAAATATGCGTTTGAAGCTTATATATGTATAGGTAACACGAGCAAGGTAAGTTTTTGTGTTTTCGAAAGTAAAATTGAACACTCTGGCTGAGGTGACAGATATTAATTGCCTCCAAAACCGAGTTTCACTGCGATTTTTTTGTTAATTCATTCAGAAACCAAAGACACTCAGTTGGGAGGTGTGGATGAATCTGGAAACAGCCATTTACATGGCCATAATTCAAGCCCAATATCCCTAAGAACTCCTGCATTTCTTTGGCTTTTTTCTCATTTTTCTTCTTTATCATGGTTTGTAATGAATTTTCTGATGTGAGCTTTGGTTTTGAGGCTGGTATATTGAGTTCAGGGCACAAGAGGAAGGTTCTTTTTCAATCAGGGCACAGCTGTTGGCTTTCTCCAATTCTGGCTTGCTGTCATTGTTGTGGGTTCTTCAGCTGACTTTTGGTTTCTTGAGTGGCAATTTCCTAAATGTTTTCTGAGTCTGAGTTGGTTTTGCCTTCTTCCTTCCCAAATTTTGTATTCTGACGCAATACAAACAAGAGTTTGGACAGAGTAGCAATTATGAAATAAAAAAACAAAACAAATAGGCATTTGAAGTTTTGAAATCTACAGGTAAGAAGACTAAGGTGAGTTTTTGAGTTTTGGCAAATAAAATGGAACACTTTGGCTGAGGTGACAGATATTAATTGCCTCCAAACCGAGTTTCACTGCGATATTCAGGTTAATTCAGTCAGAAACCACAGACACTCAGCTGGGAGGTGTGGATGAATCTGGAAACAGCCGTTCACATGGCAATAAATCAAGCCCAATATTACTAAGAACTCCTGCATTTCTTTGGCTTTTTTCTCATTTTTCTTATTCATCATGGTTTGTAATGAATTTTCTGATGTGAGCTTTGGTTTTGAGGCTGGTATATTGAGTTCAGGGCACAAGAGGAAGGTTCTTTTTCAATCAGGGCACAGCTGTTGGCTTGCTCCAATTCTGGCTTGCTGTCATTGTTTTGGGTGCCTCAGCCGATTTGTGGTTTCTTGAGCGGCAATTTCCTAAATGTTTTCTGGGTCTGAGTCGGTTTTGCCTTCTTATTCCCAAATTTTGTATTCTGATGCAATACAAGCAAGATTTTGGCAGAGTAGCCATTATAAAAGAAAAAAAAAAAAAACACAGCAAATTGCCCTTTCAGGATTAGAAATCTACAGGCAACGCGACCAAGATGAGTTTCTGTGTTTTGGAAAATGACATGGAACACTTCTGCTGAGGGGACAGATTCTAATTCCCTCCAAATTGAGTGTGAGTGCGATTTTGAGGTGAATTCAATCAGAATTCCAAGGTCTGTCTGTGGAAGGGGGGGATGAATCTGGAAACAGCCAGTTTCTTTCTGTCTAAATCCAGCCAAATACCACAAAGGACTCTTGAATTTCTTTGGCTTTCTCAGATTTCCCTTATTTTTCATGGTTTGTAATGAATTTTCTGATGGGAGCTTTGGTTTTGAGGCTGCAATATGGAGTTCTGGGCACTGGATTAATGGTCTTGTTCAATCAGGGCACAGCTGTTGGCTTGCTCCAATTCTGTCTTGCTTTCAAGGTTTTGGGTGCCTCAGCTGATTTGTGGTTTCTTGAGCGGCAATTTCCTAAATGTTTTCTGGGTCTGAGTTGGTTTTGCCTTCTTCCTTCCCAAATTTAGTATTCTGATGCTATGCAAAGAAGAGTTTGTACAGAGTAGCCATTATGAAATAAACAACACAACAAATAGGCGTTTCAAGATTTTAAATCTGCAGGTAACACGACCAAAGTGAGTTTTTTTGTTTTGGAAAATAAAATGGAAAACTTTGGCTGAGGTGACAGATATTAATTGCCTCCAAACGGAGTTTCACTGTGATTTTCGGGTTCATTCTGTGAGAATTCCACAGGCAGTCAGCTTTAGGCGTGGATGAATCTGGGAACTGCTGGCTTCCTTGCGACTAAATCAAGCCCAATATCATTATGGATTCTTGCATTTCTTTGGCTTTTTTTCTGATTTTTCTTATTTATCATGGTTTGTAATGAATTTTCTGATGTGAGCTTTGGTTTTGAGGCTGCAATATGGAGTTCAGGGCAGAAGAGGAAGGTTCTTTTTCAATCAGGGCACAGCTGTTGTCTTGCTGCAATTCTGCTTGCTGTCATTGTTTTGGGTGCCTCAGCTGATTTGTGGATTCTTGTGTTGCAGTTTCCTAAAGGTTTTCTGGGTCTGAGTCGGATTTGCCTTCTTATTCCCAAATTTTGTATTCTGATGCAACATAAGCAAGATTTTGGACAGAGTAGCCATTATGAAAGAAAAAAAAAAAAAACACAGCAAATTGCCCTTTCAGGATTAGAAATCTATAGGCAACACGACCAAGATGAGTTTCTGTGTTTTGGAAAATGACATGGAACCCTTCTGCTGAGGGGACAGATTCTAATTCCCTCCAAATTGAGTGTGAGTGCGATTTTGAGGTGGATTCAATCAGAATTCCAAGGTCTGTCTGTGGAAGGGGGGGATGAATCCGGAAACAGCCAGTTTCCTTCTGTCTAAATCCAGCCAAATACCACAAAGGACTCTTGAATTTCTTTGGCTTTCTCAGATTTCCCTTATTTATCATGGTTTCTAATGAATTTTCTGATGTGAGCTTTGGTTTTGAGGATGGAATATGGAGTTCAGGGCACTGGATTAATGGTCTTGTTCAATCAGGGCACAGCTGTTGGCTTGCTCCAATTCTGTCTTGCTTTCAAGGTTTTGGGTGCCTCAGCCGATTTGTGGTTTCTTGAGCTGCAATTTCCTAAATGTTTTCTGGGTCTGAGTTGGTTTTCCCTTCTTCCTTCCCACATTTTGTATTCTGACGCAATACAAACAAGAGTTTTGACAGAGTAGCCATTATGAAATAAAAAAAAAAAAAACAACAAATTAGCGTTTGAAGCTTATAAATCTAAGGGTAACATGACCAAGGTGAGTTTTTGTGATTTGGAAAATAAAATGGAACACTTTGGCTGAGGTGACTGATATTATTGCCTCCAAACTGAGTCTTACTGCGATTTTCAGGTTAATTCAGTCGGAATTCCACAGGCAGTCAGCTGGAGCTGTGGATGAATCTGGGAACAGCCGGTTTCCTTGCAACTAAATCAAGCCCACTATCATTATGGATTCTTGCATTTCTTTGGCTTTTTCTCCATTTTCTTATTTATCATGGTTTGTTATGAATTTTCTGATGTGAGCTTTGGTTTTGAGGCTGCAATATTGAGTTCAGGGCACAAGAGGGAGGTTCTTTTTCAATCAGGGCACAGCTGTTGGCTTGCTCCAATTCTGGCTTGCTGTCATTGTTTTGGGTGCCTCAGCCGATTTGTGGTTTCTTGAGCGGCAATTTCCTTATTGTTTTCTGGGTCTGAGTCAGTTTTGCCTTCTTATTCCCATATTTTGTATTCTGATGCAATACAAGCAAGATTCGGACAGAGTAGCCATTATGAAAGAAAAAAAAAAACACAGAAATTGCCCTTTCAGGATTAGAAATCTGCTGGCAACATGATCAAGATTAGTTTCTGTGTTTTGGAAAATGACATGGAACCCTTCTGCTGAGGGGACAGATTCTAATTCCCTCCAAATTGAGTGTGAGTGCAATTTTGAGGTGAAATCAATCAGAATTCCAAAGTCAGTCAGTGGAAGGGGGGGATGAATCTTTAAACAGCCAGTTTCCTTGTGTCTAAATCCAGCCAAATATCACTAAGAACTCGTGCATTTCTTTGGCTTTTGTCTCATTTTTCTGATTTATCATGGTTTCTAATGAATTTTCTGATGTGAGCTTTGGTTTTGAGGCTGGCATATTGAGTTCAGGGCACCGGATCAATGGTCTTTTTCAAACAGGACACAGCTGTTGGCTTGTTGCAAGTCTGGCTTGCTGTCATTGTTTTGCGTGCCTCAGCTGTTTTTGGTTTCTTTAGTGGCAATTTCCTACATGTTTTCTGGGTCTCAGTTGGTTTTGCCTTCTTCCTTCCCAAATTTTCTATTCTGACGTAATACAAACAAGAGTTTGGACAGAGTAGCCATTATGAAATAAAAAACACAACAAATATGCGTTTGAAGCTTATATATGTACAGGTAACACGAGCAAGGTAAGTTTTTGTGTTTTCGAAAGTAAAATTGAACACTCTGGCTGAGGTGACAGATATTAATTGCCTCCAAAACCGAGTTTCACTGCGATTTTTTTGTTAATTCATTCAGAAACCAAAGACACTCAGTAGGGAGGTGTGGATGAATCTGGAAACAGCCGTTTACATGGCCATAATTCAAGCCCAATATCCCTAAGAACTCCTGCATTTCTTTGGCTTTTTTCTCATTTTTCTTATTTATCATGGTTTGTAATGAATTTTCCGATGTGAGCTTTGCTTTTGAGGCTGGCATATTGAGTTCAGGGCACAAGAGGAAGGTTCTTTTTCAATCAGGGCACAGCTGTTGGCTTTCTCCAATTCTGGCTTGCTGTCATTGTTGTGGGTTCCTCAGCTGACTTTTGGTTTCTTGAGTGGCAATTTCCTACATGTTTTCTGGGTCTGAGTTGGTTTTGCCTTCTTCCTTCCCAAATTTTGTATTCTGACGTAATACAAACAAGAGTTTGGACAGACTAGCAATGATGAAATAAAAAACACTACAAATAGGCGTTTGAAGCTCAGAAATCTACAGGTAAGAAGACTAAGGTGAGTTTTTGAGTTTTGGAAAATAAAATGGAACACTTTGGCTGAGGTGACAGATATTAATTGCCTCCAAACCGAGTTTCACTGCGATTTTCAGGTTAATTCAGTCAGAAACCACAGACACTCAGCTGGGAGGTGTGGATGAATCTGGAAACAGCCGTTTACATGGCCATAATTCAAGCCCAATATTACTAAGAACTCCTGCATTTCTTTGGCTTTTTTCTCATTTTTCTTATTTATCATGGTTTGTAATGAATTTTCTGATGTGAGCTTTGGTTTTGAGACTGGTATATTGAGCTCAGGGCACAAGAGGAAGGTTCTTTTTCAATCAGGGCACAGCTGTTGGCTTGCTCCAATTCTGGCTTGCTGTCATTGTTGTAGGTTCCTCCGCTGACTTTTGGATTCTTGAGCGGCAATTTCCTAAATGTTTTCTGGGTCTGAGTTGGTTTTGCCTTCTTCCTTGCCAAATTTTGTATTCTGACGCAATACAAACAAGAGCTTGGGCAGAGTAGCCATTATGAAATAAAAAACAAAACAAATAGGCATTTGAAGTTTTGAAATCTACAGGTAAGAAGACTAAGGTGAGTTTTTGAGTTTTGGAAGATAAAATGGAACACTTTGGCTGAGGTGACAGATATTAATTGCCTCCAAACCGAGTTTCACTGCGATATTCAGGTTAATTCAGTCAGAAACCACAGACACTCAGCTGGGAGGTGTGGATGAATCTGGAAACAGCCGTTCACATGGCAATAAATCAAGCCCAATATTACTAAGAACTCCTGCATTTCTTTGGCTTTTTTCTCATTTTTCTTATTCATCATGGTTTGTAATGAATTTTCTGATGTGAGCTTTGGTTTTGAGGCTGGTATATTGAGTTCAGGGCACAAGAGGAAGGTTCTTTTTCAATCAGGGCACAGCTGTTGGCTTGCTCCAATTCTGGCTTGCTGTCATTGTTTTGGGTGCCTCAGCCGATTTGTGGTTTCTTGAGCGGCAATTTCCTAAATGTTTTCTGGGTCTGAGTCGGTTTTGCCTTCTTATTCCCAAATTTTGTATTCTGATGCAATACAAGCAAGATTTTGGCAGAGTAGCCATTATAAAAGAAAAAAAAAAAACACAGCAAATTGCCCTTTCAGGATTAGAAATCTACAGGCAACGCGACCAAGATGAGTTTCTGTGTTTTGGAAAATGACATGGAACCCTTCTGCTGAGGGGACAGATTCTAATTCCCTCCAAATTGAGTGTGAGTGCGATTTTGAGGTGAATTCAATCAGAATTCCAAGGTCTGTCTGTGGAAGGGGGGGGATGAATCTGGAAACAGCCAGTTTCCTTCTGTCTAAATCCAGCCAAATACCACAAAGGACTCTTGAATTTCTTTGGCTTTCTCAGATTTCCCTTATTTATCATGGTTTGTAATGAATTTTCTGATGGGAGCTTTGGTTTTGAGGCTGCAATATGGAGTTCTGGGCACTGGATTAATGGTCTTGTTCAATCAGGGCACAGCTGTTGGCTTGCTCCAATTCTGTCTTGCTTTCAAGGTTTTGGGTGCCTCAGCTGATTTGTGGTTTCTTGAGCGGCAATTTCCTAAATGTTTTCTGGGTCTGAGTTGGTTTTGCCTTCTTCCTTCCCAAATTTAGTATTCTGATGCAATGCAAAGAAGAGTTTGTACAGAGTAGCCATTATGAAATAAACAACACAACAAATAGGCGTTTCAAGATTTTAAATCTGAAGGTAACACGACCAAAGTGAGTTTTTTTGTTTTGGAAAATAAAATGGAAAACTTTGGCTGAGGTGACAGATATTAATTGCCTCCAAACGGAGTTTCACTGTGATTTTCGGGTTCATTCTGTGAGAATTCCACAGGCAGTCAGCTTTAGGCGTGGATGAATCTGGGAACTGCTGGCTTCCTAGCGACTAAATCAAGCCCAATATCATTATGGATTCTTGCATTTCTTTGGCTTTTTTTCTGATTTTTCTTATTTATCATTGTTTGTAATGAATTTTCTGATGTGAGCTTTGGTTTTGAGGCTGCAATATGGAGTTCAGGGCACAAGAGGAAGGTTCTTTTTCAATCAGGGCACAGCTGTTGGCTTGCTCCAATTCTGGCTTGCTGTCATTGTTTTGGGAACCTCAGCCGATTTGTGGTTTCTTGAGCGGCAATTTCCTAAATGTTTTCTGGGTCTGAGTCGGTTTTGCCTTTTTCCTTCCCAAATTTTGTATTCTGATGCAATACAAGCAAGATTTTGGCAGAGTAGCCATTATGAAAGAAAAAAAAAAAAAACACAGAGCATTGCCCTTTCAGGATTAGAAATCTACAGGCAACTCGACCAACATGAGTTTCTATGATTTGGAAAATGACATGGAACCCTTCTGCTGAGGGGACAGATTCTAATTCCCTCCAAATTGAGTGTGAGTGCGATTTTGAGGTGAATTCAATCAGAATTCCAAAGTCTGTCTGTGGAAGGGGGGGATGAATCTTTAAACAACCAGTTTCTTTGTGTCTAAATCCAGCCAAATACCACAAAAGACTCTTGAATTTCTTTGGCTTTCTCAGATTTCCCTTATTTATCATGGTTTGTAATGAATTTTCTGATGTGAGCTTTGGTTTTGAGGCTGGCATATTGAGTTCAGGGCACAAGAGGAAGGTTCTTTTTCAATCAGGGCACAGCTGTTGTCTTCCTGCAATTCTGCTTGCTGTCATTGTTTTGGGTGCCTCAGCTGATTTGTGGATTCTTGTGTTGCAGTTTCCTAAATGTTTTCGGGGTCTGAGTCGGATTTGCCTTCTTATTCCCAAATTTTGTATTCTGATGCAACATAAGCAAGATTTGGACAGAGTAGCCATTATGAAAGAAAAAAAAAAAACAGCAAATTGCCCTTTCAGGATTAGAAATCTATAGGCAACACGACCAAGATGAGTTTCTGTGTTTTGGAAAATGACATGGAACCCTTCTGCTGAGGGGACAGATTCTAATTCCCTCCAAATTGAGTGTGAGTGCGATTTTGAGGTGAATTCAATCAGAATTCCAAAGTCTGTCTGTGGAAGGGGGGGATGAATCCGGAAACAGCCAGTTTCTTTGTGTCTAAATCCAGCCAAGTACCAAAAAGGACTCTTGAATTTCTTTGGCTTTCTCAGATTTCCCTTATTTATCATGGTTTCTAATGAATTTTCTGATGTGAGCTTTGGTTTTGAGGATGGAATATGGAGTTCAGGGCACTGGATTAATGGTCTTGTTCAATCAGGGCACAGCTGTTGGCTTGCTCCAATTCTGTCTTGCTTTCAAGGTTTTGGGTGCCTCAGCCGATTTGTGGTTTCTTGAGTGGCAATTTCCTAAATGTTTTCTGGGTCTGAGTTGGTTTTCCCTTCTTCCTTCCCACATTTTGTATTCTGACGCAATACAAACAAGATTTTGGACAGAGTAGCCATCATGAAATAAAAAAAAAAAAAAAACAAATTAGCGTTTGAAGCTTATGAATCTAAGGGTAACACGACCAAGGTGAGTTTTTGTGATTTGGAAAATCAAATGGAACACTTTGGCTGAGGTGACTGATATTATTGCCTCCAAACTGAGTCTTACTGCGATTTTCAGGTTAATTCAGTCAGAATTCCACAGGCAGTCAGCTGGAGGGGTGGATGAATCCGGGAACAGCAGGTTTCCTTGCAACTAATTCAAGCCACTATGATTATGGATTCTTGCATTTCTTTGGCTTTTTTCTCTTTTTTCTTATTTATGATGATTTGTAATGAATTTTCTGATGTGAGCTTTGGTTTTGAGGCTGGCATATTGAGTTCAGGGCACAAGAGGAAGGTTCTTTTTCAATCAGGGCACAGCTGTTGGCTTGCTCCAATTCTGGCTTGCTGTCATTGTTTTGGGAACCTCAGCCGATTTGTGGTTTCTTGAGCGGCAATTTCCTTAATGTTTTCTGGGTCTGAGTCAGTTTTGCCTTCTTATTCCCATATTTTGTATTCTGATGCAATACAAGCAAGATTTGGACAGAGTAGCCATAATGAAAGAAAAAAAAAAAAACACAGAAATTGCCCTTTCAGGATTAGAAATCTACTGGCAACGTGATCAAGATTAGTTTCTGTGTTTTGGAAAATGACATGGAACCCTTCTGCTGAGGGGACAGATTCTAATTCCCTCCAAATTGAGTGTGAGAGCAATTTTGAGGTGAAATCAATCAGAATTCCAAAGTCAGTCAGTGGAAGGGGGGGATGAATCTTTAAACAGCCAGTTTCCTTGTGTCTAAATCCAGCCAAATATCACTAAGAACTCGTGCATTTCTTTGGCTTTTGTCTCATTTTTCTGATTTATCATGGTTTGTAATGAATTTTCTGATGTGAGCTTTGGTTTTGAGGCTGGCATATTGAGTTCAGGGCACCGGATCAATGGTCTTTTTCAAACAGGACACAGCTGTTGGCTTGTTGCAATTCTGGCTTGCTGTCATTGTTTTGCGTGCCTCAGCTGTTTTTGGTTTCTTTAGTGGCAATTTCCTAAATGTTTTCTGGGTCTGAGTTGGTTTTGCCTTCTTCCTTTCCAAATTTTGTATTCTGGCGTAATACAAACAAGAGTTTGGACAGAGTAGCCATTATGAAATAAAAAACACAACAAATAGGCGTTTGAAGCTTATATATGTACAGGTAACATGAGCAAGGTAAGTTTTTGTGTTTATGAAAATAAAATTGAACACTCTGGCTGAGGTGACAGATATTAATTGCCTCCAAAACCGAGTTTCACTGCGATTTTTTTGTTAATTCATTCAGAAACCAAAGACACTCAGTTGGGAGGTGTGGATGTATCTGGAAACAGCCGTTTACATGGCCATAATTCAAGCCCAATATCCCTAAGAACTCCTGCATTTCTTTGGCTTTTTTCTCATTTTTCTTATTTATCATGGTTTGTAATGACTTTTCTGATGTGAGCTTTGCTTTTGAGGCTGGCATATTGAGTTCAGGGCACAAGAGGAAGGTTCTCTTTCAATCAGGGACAGCTGTTGGCTTTCTCCAATTCTGGCTTGCTGTCATTGTTGTGGGTTCCTCAGCTGACTTTTGGTTTCTTGAGTGGCAATTTCCTAAATGTTTTCTGGGTCTGACACGGTTTTTCCTTCTTATTCCCAAATTTTGTATTCTGACGCAATACAAACAAGAGTTTGGACAGAGTAGCAATGATGAAATAAAAAACACAACAAATAGGCATTTCAAGCTTAGAAATCTACAGGTAAGAATACTAAGGTGAGTTTTTGAGTTTTGGAAAATAAAATGGAACACTTTGGCTGAGGTGACAGATATTAATTGCCTCCAAACCAAGTTTCACTGCGATATTCAGGTTAATTCAGTCAGAAACCACAGACACTCAGCTGGGAGGTGTGGATGAATGTGGAAACAGCCGTTTACATGGCAATAAATCAAGCCCAATATTACTAAGAACTCCTGCATTTCTTTGGCTTTTTTCTCATTTTCTTATTTATCATGGTTTGTAATGAATTTTCTGATGTGAGCTTTGGTTTTGAATCTGCTATATTGAGCTCAGGGCACAAGAGGAAGGTTCTTTTTCAATCAGGGCACAGCTGTTGGCTTGCTCCAATTCTGGCTTGCTGTCATTGTTGTAGGTTCCTCCGCTGACTTTTGGATTCTTGAGTGGCAATTTCCTAAATGTTTTCTGGGTCTGAGTCGGTTTTGCCTTATTCCTTGCCAAATTTTGTATTCTGACGTAATACAAACAAGAGCTTGGGCAGAGTAGCCATTATGAAATAAAAAACAAAACAAATAGGCATTTGAAGTTTTGAAATCTACAGATAAGAAGACTAAGGTGAGTTTTTGAGTTTTGGAAGATAAAATGGAACACTTTGGCTGAGGTGACAGATATTAATTGCCTCCAAACCGAGTTTCACTGCGATTTTCAGGTTAATTCAGTCAGAAACCACAGACATTCAGCTGGGAGGTGTGGATGAATCTGGAAACAGCCGTTTACATGGCAATAAATCAAGCCCAATATTACTAAGAACTCCTGCATTTCTTTGGCTTTTTTCTCATTTTTCTTATTCATCATGGTTTGTAATGAATTTTCTTGTGTGATCTTTGGTTTTGAGGCTGGCATATTGAGTTCAGGGCACCAGAGGAATGGTCTTTTTCAAACAGGGCTCAGCTGTTGGCTTGCTCCACTTCTGGCTTGCTGTCATTTTTTTGTGTCCCTCAGCCAATTTGTGGATTCTTGAGTGGCAATTTCCTAAATGTTTTCTGGGTCTGAGTTGGTTTTGCCTTCTTATTCCCAAATTTTGTATTCTGATGCAATACAAGCAAGATTTTGGACAGAGTAGCCATTATGAAAGAAAAAAAAAAAACACACCAAATTACCCTTTCAGGATTAGAAATCTACAGGCAACATGAGCAAGATGAGTTTCTGTGTTTTGGAAAATGACATGGAACACTTCTGCTGAGGGGACAGATAGTAATTCCCTCCAAATTGAGTGTGAGTGCGATTTTGTGGTGAATTGAGTCAGAATTCCAAACTCAGTCTGTGGAAGGGGGGGATGAATCTTTAAACAGCCAGTTTCCTTCTTTCTAAATCCAGCCAAATATCACAAAGGACTCTTGCATTTCTTTGGCTTTTTCACATTTCCCTTATTTATCATTGTTTGTAATGAAATTTCTGATGTGAGCTTTAGTTTTGAGGCTGGCATATTGAGTTCAGGGCACAAGAGGAAGGTTCTTTTTCAATCAAGCTGTTGGCTTGCTCCACTTCTGGCTTGCTGTCCTTGTTTTGGGTGCCTCAGCTGATTTTGGTTACTTGAGCGGCAATTTCCTAAATGTTTTCTGGGTCTGAGTTGGTTTTGCCTTCTTCCCAAATTTTGTATTCTGACGCCATACAAACAAGAGTTTGGGCAGAGTAGCCATTATGAAATAAAAAACACAACAAATAGGCGTTTGAAGCTTGGAAATCTACAGGTAACACAACCAAGGTGAGTTTTCTGGGTCTGAGTTAGTTTTGCCTTATTCCTTCCCAAATTTTGTATTCAGACACAATGTAACAAATAGACATTTACAGATTATAAATCTGCTGGTAACACGCCAATATGATTTTTTTTGTTTTGGAAAATAAAATGGAACACTTTGGCTGAGGTGACAGATATTAATTGCCTCCAAACTGAGTTTCACTGCGATTTTCTGATAAATTCAGTCGGAATTCCACAGGCAGTCAGCTGGAGGGGTGGATGAATCTGGGAACAGCCGATTTCCTTGCGACTAAATCAAGCCCAATATCATTATGGATTCTTGTATTTCTTTGGCTTTTTTCTCATCTTTCTTATTTATCATGGTTTGTAATGAATTTTCTGGTGTGAGCTTTGGTTTTGAGGCTGGCATATGGAGTTCAGGGCACAAGTGGAAGGTTCTTTTTCAATCAGGTCACAGCTGTTGGCCTGCTCCACTTCTGGCTTGCTGTCATTGTTTGGGTGCCTCAGGAGATTTGTGGTTTCTTGAGTGCCAATTTCCTAAATGTTTTCTGGGTCTGAGTCGGTTTTGCCTTCTTATTCCCAAATTTTGTATTCTGATGCAATACAAGCAAGATTTTGGACAGAGTAGCCATTATGAAAGAAAAAAAAAAACACATCAAATTGCCGTTTCAGAATGAGAAATGTAGGCAATATGAACAAGATGTGTTTCTGTGTTTTGGAAAATGACATGGAACCCTTTTGCTGAGGGGACAGATTCTAATTCCCTCCAAATTTGGTTTCTTGTGTGGCATTTTCCTGAAAGTTTTCTGGGTCTGTGTTGGTTTTGCCTTTTTCCTTCCCAAATTTTGTATTCTGCCGCAGTAGTAACAAGAGTTTGGACAGAGTAGCCATTTTGTAATGAAAAACACAACAAATAGGCATTTGTAGCTTAGAAATCTACAGGTAACACGACCAAGGTGAGCTTTTGTGTTTTGGAAAATAAAATGGAACACTTTGGCTGAGGTGACAGATATTAATTGCCTCCAAACAGAGTTTCACTGCAATTTTCAGGTTAATTCAGTCAGAATTCCACAGGCAGTCAGATGGAGGGGTGGATGAATCCGGGAACAGCCAGTTTCCTTGCAACTGAATCAAGCCCAATATCATTCTGGATTCTTGCATTTCTTTGCCTTTTTTCCCATTTTTGTTATTTATCATGATTTGTAATGAATTTTCTGATGTGAGCTTTGGTTTTGAGGCTGCAATATGGAGTTCAGGCCACCGGGGGAATGGTCTTTTCCAAACAAGGCACAGCTGTTGGCCTGCTCCAATTCTGGCTTGCTGTCATTGTTTTGGGTGCCTCAGCTGAATTTGGATTTTTGAATGGCAATTTCCTAAACGTTTTCTGGGTCTGAGTTGGTTTTCCCTTCTTCCTTCCCACATTTTGTATTCTGACGCAATACAAACAAGAGTTTGGACAGAGTAGCCATTATGAAATAAAAAACACATCAAATAGGTGTTTTAAGCTACAGATAACACGACCAAGGTGAGATTTTGTATTTTGAAAAAATAAAATGGAACACTTAGGCTGTGGTGAATGATATTAACTGCCTTCGTTCAGGTTAATTCAGTCAGAATTCCACAGGCTGTCAGCTGGAGGGGTGGATGAATCTGGGAACAGCCGGTTTCCTTGCGACAGTATCAAGGCCAATATCATTCTGGATTCTTGCATTTCTTTGACTTTTTTTCTCATTTTTCTTATTTATCATGGTTTGTAATGAATTTTCTGATGTGAGCTTTGGTTTTGAGGCTGGCATAGTGAGTTCAGGGCACAAGAGGAAGGTTCTTTTTCAATCAGGGCACAGCTGTTGGCTTGCTCCAATTCTGGCTTGCTGTCATTGTTTTGGGTGCCTCAGCCGATTTGTGGTTTCTTGAGTGGCAATTTCCTAAATGTTTTCTGGGTCTGAGTTGGTTTTCCTTCTTCCTTCCCAAATTTTGTATTCTGACACAATACAAACAAGAGTTTGGACAGAGTAGCCATTAGGAAATAAAAAACACAACAAATAGGCTTTTGAAGATACAGGTAACACGACCAAGGTGAGATTTTGTGTTTTGGAAAATCAAATGGAAACTTTGGCTGTGGTGACAGATATTAACTGCCTCCGTTCAGGTTAATTCAGTCAGAATTCCACAGGCAGTCAGCTGGATGGGTGGATGAATCCGGGAACAGCCGGTTTCCTTGCAACTAAATCCAGCCCAATATCATTCTTGATTCTTGCATTTCTTTGTCTATTTTCTCATTTTTCTTATTTATCATGGTTTGTAATGAATTTTCTGATGTGAGCTTTGGTTTTGAGGCTGCAGTATGGAGTTCAGGGCACCGGAGGAATAGTCTTTTTCAATCAGGGCACAGCTGTTGGCCTGCTCCAATTCTGGCTTGCTGTCATTGTTTTGGGTGCCTCTGCCGATTTGAGGTTTCTTGAGTGGCAATTTCCTAAACGTTTTCTGAGTCTCAGTTGGTTTTGTCCTCTTCCTTCCCAAATTTTGTATTCTGACGCAACAGAAACAAGAGTTTGGACAGAATAGCCATTATGAAATAAAAAAACACATCAAATAGGCTTTTGAAAGCTACAGGTAACACGACCAAGGTGAGATTTTGTTTTGGAAAATGAAATGGAACACTTTGGCTGTGGTGACAGATATTAACTGCCTCCGTTCAGGTTAATTCAGTCAATATGCCTCAGGCATCAGCTGGAGAGGTGGATGAATCTGGGAACAGCCGGTTTCCTTGCGACAGTATCAAGGCCAATATCATTATGAATTCTTGAATTTCTTTGGCCTTTTTCTCATTTTTCTTAATTTTAGTGGTTTGTAATGAATTTTCTGATGTGAGCTTTGGTTTTGAGGCTGGCATATGGAGTTCAGGGCACAAGAGGAAGGTTCTTATCCAATCAGGTCACAGCTGTTGGCTTGCTCCAATTCTGGCTTGCTGTCATTGTTTTGGGTGCCTCCGCCGATTTGAAGTTTCTTGAGCATCAATATCCTAAATGTTTTCTTGGTCTGAGTTGGTTTTCCTTCTTCCTTCCCAAATTTTGTATTCTGACACAATACAAACAAGAGTTTGGACAGAGTAGCCATTAGGAAATAAAAAACACAACAAATAGGCTTTTGAAGCTACAGGTAACACGACCAAGGTGAGATTTTGTGTTTTGGAAAATCAAATGGAACAAGTTGGCTGTGGTGACAGATATTAACTGCCTCCGTTCAGGTTAATTCAGTCAGAATTCCACAGGCAGTCAGCTGGAGGGGTGGATGAATCCGGGAATAGCCGGTTTCCTTGCAACTAAATGAAGCCCAATATCATTGTGGATTCTTGCATTTCTTTGGCTTTATTCTGATATTTCTTATTTATCATGGTTTGTAATGAATTTTCTGATGTCAGCTTTGCTTTTGAGGCTGGCATACGGAGTTCAGGGCACCGGAGGAATGGTCTTTTTCAATCAGGGCACAGCTGTTGGCTTGCTCCAATTCTGGCTTGCTGTCATTGTTTTGGGTGCCTCCGCCGATTTTAGGTTTCTTGAGTGGCAATTTCCTAAACGTTTTCTGAGTCTCAGTTGTTTTTGTCCTCTTACTTCCCAAATTTTGTATTCTGACGTAATACCAGCAAGATTTTGGACAGAATAGACATTATGAAATAAAAAACACATCAAATAGGCTTTTGAAAGCTACAGGTAACCCGACCAAGGTGAGATTTTGTGTTTTGGAAAAAGATATGGAACACTTTTGCTGAGGTGACAGATATTAATTGCCTCCAAACCGAGTTTCACAGCGAATTTCATTTTAATTCAGTCAGAAACCACAGACACTCAGCTGGGAGGTATAGAAGAATCTGGAAACAGCCATTAACAAGGGAATAAATCAAGCCCAATATCACTAAGAACTCCTGCATTTCTTTGGATTTTTTCTGATTTTTCTTATTTATCATGGTTTGTAATGAATTTTCTGATCTGAGGTTTGGTTTTGAGGTTGCAATATCGAGTTCAGGACACCGGAGGAATGGTCTTTTTCAATCAGGGCACAGCTGTTGGCTTGCTCCAATTCTGTCTTGCTTTCAAGGTTTTGGCTTCCTCAGCGGCCCTTTGTTTCTTGAGCGGCAATTTCCTAAATGTTTTCTGGGTCTGAGTTGGTTTTGCCTTCTTCCTTCCCAAATTTTGTAATCTGACGCAATAGAAACAAAAGTTTGGGCAGAGTAGCCATTATGAAATAAAAAACACAACAAATAGGCGTTTGAAGCTTAGAAATCTACAGGTAACACAACCAAGGTGAGTTTTTGTGTTTTGGAAAATCAAATGGAACACTTTGGCTGAGGTGACAGATATTAATTGCCTCCAAATTGAGTTTCACTGTGATTTTCAGGTTAATTCAGTCAGAATTCCACAAGCTGTCAGCTGGAGGGGTGGATGAATCCGGGAACAGCCGGTTTCCATGCGACTAAATCCAGCCCAATATCATTATGGATTCTTGCATTTCTTTGGCTTTTTTCTCATTTTTCTTATTTATCATGGTTTGTAATGAATTTTCTGATGTGATCTTTGGTTTTGAGGCTGCAATATGGAGTTCAGGGCACCGGAGGAATGGTCTTTTTCAAACAGGTCACAGCTGTTGGCCTGCTCCAATTTTGGCTTGCTGCCATTTATTTGGGTGCCTCAGCTGACTTTCGGTTTCTTGAGTGGCAATTTCCTAAATGTTTTCTGGGTCTGAGTTGGTTTTGCCGTCTTCCTTCCCAAATTTTCTTTTCTGAGGCATACAAACAAGACTTTGGACAGAGTAGACATTATGAAATAAAAAACACATCAAATAGGCTTTTGAAAGCTACAGGTAACACGACCAAGGTGAGATTTTGTGTTTTGTAAAAAGACATGGAACACTTTTGCTGAGGTGACAGATATTAATTGCCTCCAAACCGAGTTTCACAGCGAATTTCATTTTAATTCAGTCAGAAACCACAGACACTCAGCTGGGAGGTGTAGAAGAATCTGGAAACAGCCATTAACAAGGGAATAAATCAAGCCCAATATCACTAAGAACTCCTGCATTTCTTTGGATTTTTTCTGATTTTTCTTTTTTATCATGGTTTGTAATGAATTTTCTGATCTGAGGTTTGGTTTTGAGGTTGCAATATCGAGTTCAGGACACCGGAGGAATGGTCTTTTTCAATCAGGGCACAGCTGTTGGCTTGCTCCAATTCTGTCTTGCTTTCAAAGATTTGGGTTCCTCAGCGGCCCTTTGTTGCTTGAGCGGCAATTTCCTAAATGTTTTCTGGGTCTGAGTTGGTTTTGCTTTCTTCCTTCCCAATATTTGTATTCTGCCCAAATACAAACAAGAGTTTGGGCAGAGTAGCCATTATGAAATAAAAAACACAACAAAAAGGCGTTTGAAGCTTAGAAAAATACAGGTAACACGACCAAGGTGACTTTTTGTGTTTTGGAAAATAAAATGGAACACTTTGTTGAGGTCACAGATATTAATAGCCTCCAAACTGAGTTTCACTGCGATTTTCAGGTGAATTCAGTCAGAAGTCCACAGGCAGTCAGCTGGAGGTGTGGATGAATCCGGGAACAGCCGGTTTCCTTGCGACTAAATCAAGCCCAATATCATTCTTGATTCTTGCATTTCTTTGGCTTTTTTCTCCTTTTTCTTATTTATCATAGTTTGTAATAAATTTTCTGATGTGAGCTTTGGTTTTGAGGCGGCAATATGGCGTTCAGGGCACCGGAGGAATGGTCTTTTTCAAACAGGGTACAGATGTTGGCTTGCTCCAATTCTGGCTTGCTGTCATTGTTTTGGGTGCCTCAGCCGATTTGTGGTTTCTTGAGCCACAATGTCCTAAATGTTTTCAGGGTCTGAATTGGTTTTGCCTTCTTCCTTCCCAAATTTTGTATTCTGATGGAATACAAACAAGAGTTTGGACAGAGCAGTCATTATGAAATAAAAAACACAACAAATAGGCGTTTGAAGCTTATAACTCTACTCGAAACACGACCAAGGTGAGTATTTGTGTTTTGGAAAATAAAATGGAACACTTTGTTGAGGTCACAGATATTAATGGCCTCCAAACTGAGTTTGACTGCGATTTTCAGGTTAATTCAGTGAGAATTCCACAGGCAGTCAGCAGGAGGGGTGGATGAATCTGGGAGCAGCCGGTTTCCTTGCGACTAAATCCAGCCCAATATCAGAAAGGTCTACTGTATTTCTTTGGCATTTTTCTTATTTTTTGATTTATCCTGCTTTGTAATGAATTTTCTGATGTGAGATTTGGTTTTGAGGCTGCAATATGGAGTTTAGGGCACAAGAGGAAGGTTTTTTTTTTTTAAACAGGGCACAGCTCTTGGCTTGCTCCAATTCTGGCTTGCTGTCATTGTTTTGCATGCCTCAGCTCAATTTTGGTTTGTTGAGTGGCAATTTCCTAAATGTTTTCTGGGTCTGAGTTGGTTTTGCCTTCTTCCTTCCAAAATTTTGTATTCTGTCGCATTACAAACAAGAGTTTGGACAGAGCAGCCATTATGAAATAAAAAACACAACAAATAGGCATTTGAAGCTTAGAAATCTACAGGTAACACGACCAAGGTGATTTTTTGTGTTTTGGAAAATAAAATGGAACACTTTGGCTGAGGTGACAGATATTAATTGCCTCCAAACTGAGTTTCACTGCGATTTTCAGGTTAATTCAGTCAGAATTCCACAGGCAGTCAGCTGGATGGGTGGATGAATCCGGGAACAGCCCATTTCCTTGCGACTGAATCAAGCCCAATGTCATTATGGATTCTTGCGTTTCTTTGGCTTTTTTCTCATTTTTCTTATTTATCATGGTTTGTAATGAATTTTCTGATGTCAGCTTTGGTTTTGAGGCTGTAATATGGCGTTCAGGGCACCAGACGTATGGTCTTTTTCAAACAGGGCACAGCTGTTGTGCTGCTCCAATTCTGGCTTGCTGTCATTGTTTTGAGTGCCTCAGCCGATTTGTGGTTTCTTGAGCGGCAATTTCCTAAAGGTTTTCTGGGTCTGAGTTGGTTTTGCCTTCTTCCTTCCCAAATGTTGTATTCTGACGCAATACAAACAAGAGTTTGGGCGGAGTAGCCATTATGAAATAAAAAACACAACAAAAAGGCGTTTGAAGCTCAGAAAAATACAGGTAACAAGACCAAGGTGAGTTTTTGTGTTTTGGAAAATAAAATGGAACACTTTGTTGAGGTCACAGATATTAATTGCCTCCAAACTGAGTTTCACTGCGATTTTCAGGTGAATTCAGTCAGAAGTCCACAGGCAGTCAGCTGGAGGTGTGGATGAATCCGGGAATAGCCGGTTTCCTTGCGACTAAATCAAGCCCAATATCATTCTTGATTCTTGCATTTCTTTGGCTTTTTTCTCCTTTTTCTTATTTATCATGGTTTGTAATGAATTTTCTGATGTGAGCTTTGGTTTTGAGGTTGCAATATTGAGTTCAGGGCACCTGAGGAATGGTCTTTTTCAAACAGGGTACAGCTGTTGGCTTGCTCCAATTCTGGCTTGCTGTCATTGTTTTGGGAGCCTCAGCTGACTTTTGGTATCTTGAGCGGCAATGTCCTAAATGTTTTCTGGGTCTGAGTTGGTTTTGCCTTCTTCCTTCCCAAATTTTGTATTCTGATGGAATACAAACAAGAGTTTGGACAGAGTAGTCATTATGAAATAAAAAACACAACAAATAGGCGTTTGAAGCTTATAAGTCTACTCGTAATGAGACCAAGGTGAGTTTTTGATTTTGGAAAATAAAACGGAACACTTTGGCTGAGGTGACAGATATTAATTGCCTCCAAACTGAGGTTCACTGCGATTTTCAGGTTAATTCAGTCATAATTCCACAGGCAGTCAGCTGGAGGGGTGGATGAATCTGGGAACAGCCAATTTCCTTGCGACTAAATCAAGCCCAATATCATTATGGATTCTAGCATTTCTTTGGCTTTTGTCTCATTTTTCTTATTTATCATGGTTTGTAATGAATTTTCTGATGTGAGCTTTGGTTTTGAGGCTGCAATATGGAGTTCAGGGCACAAGAGGAAGGTTATTTTTCAAAAAGGGCACAGCTGTTGACTTGCTCCAAGTCTGCCTTGCTGTCATTGTTTTGGGTGCCTTAGCTGACTTTTGGTTTCTTGAGCGGCAATTTCCTAAATGTTTTATGGGTCTGAGAGGTTTTTACCTTCTTCCTTCCCAAATTTTGTATTGTGACGCAATACAAACATGAGTTCAGACAGAGTAGCGATTATGAAATAAAAAACACAACAAATAGGCGTTTGAAGCTTAGAAATCTACAGGTTCACGACCAAGGTGAGTTTTTGTGTTTTGAAAAATCAAATGGAACACTTTGGCTGAGGTGACAGATATTAATTGCCTCCAAACTGAGGTTCACTGCGATTTTCCGGTTAATTCAGTCATAATTCCACAGGCATCAGCTGGAGGGGTGGATGAATCTGGGAACAGCCAATTTCCTTGCGACTCAATCAAGCCCAATATCATTATGGATTCTTGCATTTCTTTGGCTTTTGTCTCATTTTTCTTATTTATCATGGTTTGTAATGAATTTTCTGATGTGAGCTTTGGTTTTGAGGCTGCAATATGGAGTTCAGGGCACCGGAGGAAGGTTATTTTTCAAAAAGTGCACAGCTGTTGACTTGCTCCTATTCTGCCTTGCTGTCATTGTTTTGGGTGCCTCAGCCGATTATTGGTCTTTTGAGCGACAATTTACTACATGTTTTCAGGGTCTGAGTTGGTTTTGCCTTCTTCCTTCCCAAATGTTGTATTCTGACGCCATACAAACAAGAGTTTCGGCAGAGTAGCCATTATGTAATAAAATCACAACGAATAGGTTTTGAAGCTTATAAATCCATAGGTAACACGAGCAAGGTGAGTTTTTGTGTTTTGGAAAATAAAATGGAACACTTTGGCTGAGGTGACAGATATTAATTGCCTCCAAACTGAGTTTCACTGCGATTTTCCGGTTAATTCAGTCAGATCCACAGGCAGTCAGCTGGAGGTGTGGATGAATCCGGGAACAGCCGGTTTCCTTGCGACTAAATCAAGCCCAATATCATTCTTGATTCTTGCATTTCTTTGGCTTTTTTCTCCTTTTTCTGATACAGCATGCTTTGTAATGAATTTTCTGATGTGAGCTTTGGTTTTGAGGCTGCAATATGGAGTTCAGGGCACCGGAGGAATGGTCTTTTTCAAACAGGGCACAGCTGTTGGCCTGCACCAATTCTGGCTTGCTGTCATTGTTTTGAGTGCCTCAGCCGATTTGTGGTTTCTTGAGCGGCAATTTCCTAAATGTTTTCTGGGTCTGAGTTGGTTTTGCCTTCTTCCTTCCCAAATTTTGTATTCTGACGCCATGCAAACAAGAGTTTCGGTAGGGTAGCCATTATGAAATAAAAAACACCACAAATAGGCTTTTGAAGCTTAGAAATCTACAGGTAACACAACAAAGGTGAGTTTTTGTGTTTTGGAAAATCAAATGGAACACTTTGGCTGAGGTGACAGATATTAATTGCCTCCAAACTGAGTTTCACTGCGATTTTCAGGTTAATTCAGTCAGAATTCCACACGCAGTCAGCAGGAGGGGTGGATGAATCCGGGAACAGCCCGTTTTCTTGCGACTAAATGAAGCCCAATATCATTATGGATTCTTGATTTCTTTGGCTTTTTTCTCATTTTTCTTATTTATCATGGTTTGTAATGAATTTTCTGATGTGAGCTTTGTTTTTGAGGCTGTAATATGGAGTTCAGGGCACCGGGGGAACGGTCTTTTTCAAACAGAGCACAGCTGTTGGCCTGCTCCAATTCTGGCTTGCTGTCATTGTTTTGGGTGCCTCTGCCAATTTGAGGTTTTTTGAGCAGCAATTTCTTAAAAGTTTTCTGGGTCTGAGTTGGTTTTGCCTTCTTCCTTCCCAAATTTAGTATTCTGACGCAATACAAACAAGAGTTTGGGCAGAGTGGCCATTATGAAATAAAAAACACAACAAATAGGTTTTGAAGGTTAGAAATCCAGAGGTTACATGACCAAGGTGAGTTTTTGTGTTTTGGAAAATCAAATGGAACAGTTTGGCTGAGGTGACATATATTAATTGCCTCCAAACTGAGTTTCACTGCGATTTTCCGGTTAATTCAGTCAGAATTCCACAGGCAGTCAGCTGGAGGGGTGGATGAATCTGGGAACAGCCAGTTTCCTTAAAACTAAATCCATTCCAACATCATTATGGATTCTTGCATTTCTTTGGCTTTTGTCTCATTTTTCTGATTTATCATGGTTTGTAATGAATTTTCTGATGTGAGTTTCGGTTTTGAGGCTGGCATATGGAGTTCAGGGCATAAGAGGAAGGTTCTTATTCAATCAGGGCACAGCTGCTGGGTTACTCCAATTCTGGCTTACTGTCATTTTTTTGGTTGCCTCCGCCGATTTGAGGTTTCTTGAGCATCAATTTCCTAAATGTTTTGTTCGTCTGAGTTGGTTTTCCTTCTTCCTTCCAAAATTTTGTATTCTGACCCAATACAAAAAAGAGTTTGGACAGACTTGCCATTTTGCCATAAAAAAAAAAACACAATAAATAGGCGTTTGAAGCTTAGAAATCCACAGGTAATACGACCAAGGTGAGTTTTTTTGTTTTGGAAAATAAAATGGGACACTTTGGCTGAGGTGACAGATATTAATTGCCTCCAAACTGAGTTTCCCTGCGATTTTCCGGATAATTCCGTCAGAATTCCAAGGCAGTCAGCTGGAGGGGTGGATGAATCTGGGAATAGCTGGTTTCCTTTTGACTAAATCAAGCCCAATATCATTATGGATTCTTGCGTTTCTTTGGCTTTTTTTCTCATTTTTCTTATGTATCATGGTTTGTAATGAGTTTTCTGATGTGAGCTTTGGTTTTAAGCTGGCATATTCAGTTCAGGGCACCAGAGGAAGGTTGTTTTTCAATCAGGGCACAGCTGTTGGCCTGCTCCAATTCTGGCTTGCTGTCATTGTTTTGGGTGGCTCAGCTGATTTGTGGATTCTTGAGTGGCAATATCCTAAATGTTTTCTGGGTCTGAGTTAGTTTTGCATTCTTATTCCCAAATTTTGTATTCTGATGCAATACAAGCAAGATTTTGACAGAGTAGCCATTATGAAAGAAAAAAAAAAAAACAAAGCAAATTGGCCTTTCATGTTTAGAACTGTACAGGCAACACAATCAAGATGAGTTTCTGTGTTTTGGAAAATGACTTGGACTCCTTCTGCCGAGGGGACAGATACTAATTTCCTCCAAATTGAGTGTGAGTGCAATTTTGAGGTGAATTCAATCAGAATTCCAAAGTCAGTCTGTTTAAGGGTGGGATGAATCCTGAAACAGCCAGTTTCCTTGTGTCTAAATCCAGCCAAATATCACAAAGGACTCTTTCATTTCTTTGGCTTTTTCACATTTCCCTTATTTATCATGGTTTGTAATGAATTTTCTGATGTGAGCTTTGGTTTTGAGGCTGCAATATGGAGTTCATGGCACAAGAGAATGGTTCTTTTTCAATTGGGGCACAGTTGTTGGCTTGCTCCAATTCTGGCTTGCTGTCATTGTTGGGTGCCTCAGCTGACTTTTGGTTTCTTGAGGGTCAGTTTGCTGAATATTTTCTGGGTCTGAGTTGGTTTTCCCTTCTTCATACCCAAATTGTGTATTCTCATGCAATACAAGCAAGATTGTCGACAGAGTAGCCATTATGAAAGAAAACAATAAACACAGCAAATTGGCCTTTCAGGATTAGAAATCTACAGGCAACATGACCAAGATGAGTTTCTGTGGTTTGGAAAATGATATGGAACCCTTCTGCTGAGGGGAGAGATACTAATTCATCCAAATTGAATGTGAGTGGGATTTTGAGGTGAATTCAATCAGAAGTCCAAAGTCAGTCTGTGGATGGGGGGATGAAACTGGAAACAGCCAGGTTCCTTTTGTCTAATCCCGCCAAGTATCACAAGGGACTCTTGCATTTCTTTGGCTTATTCACATTTCCATTATTCATCATGGTTTGTAATGAATTTTCTGATGTGAGCTTTGGTTTTGAGGCTGCAATATGGAGTTCAGGGTAACGGAGGAATGGTCTTTTTCAAACAGGGCACAGCTGTTGGCCTGCTCCAATTCTGGCTTGCTGTCATTGTTTTGGGTGCCTCAGCTGACTTTTAGTTTCTTGAGCGGCAATTTCCTAAATGTTTTCTGGGTCTGAATTGGGTTTGCCTTCTTCCTTCCCAAATGTTGTATTCTGATGCCATACAAACAAGAGTTTGGGGAAAGTAGCCATTATGAAGTAAAACACAACAAATAGGCATTTGAAGCTTTGAAATCTACAGGTAACACGACCAAGGTGAGGTTTTGTGTTTTGGAAAATCAAATGGAACACTTTGGCTGAGGTGACAGATATTAATTGCCTCCAAACTGAGTTTCACTGTGTTTCTCCGGTTAATTCACTCAGAATTCCACAGGCTGTCAGCTGGAGGGGTGGATGTATCTGGGAACAGCCAGTTTCCTTGCGACTAAATCAAGCCCAATATCATTATGGATTCTTGCATTTCTTTGGCTTTTTTATCATTTTTCTTATTTTTTATGGTTTGTAATGAATTTTCTGATGTGAGCTTTGGTTTTGAGGCTGCAATATGGAGTTCATGGCACAAGAGGAAGGTTCTATTTCAATCAGGGCACAGCTGTTGTCTTGCTCCAATTCTGGCTTGCTGTCATTGTTTTCGATACCTCAGCTAATTTGTGGTTTCTTGAGCGGCAATTTCCTAAATGTTTTGTGCATCTGAGTTGGTTTTTCCTTCTTCCTTCCCTAATTTTGTATTCTGAGGCAACACAAACAAGAGTTTGGACAGAGTAGCAATTATGAAATAAAAACCACAACAAATAGGCATTTGAAGCTTAGAAATCTACAGGTAACAAACCAAGGTGAGTTTTTGTGTTTTGGAAAAAAAAAATGGAACACTTTGGCTGAGGTGACAGATAGTAATTGCCTCCAAACTGAGTTTCACTGCGATTTTCAGGTTAATTCAGTCAGAATTCCACAGGCTTTCAGCTGGAGGTGTGGATGAATCCGGGAACAGCCGGTTTCCTTGTGACTATTCAGGCCAAATGTCATTATGGATTCTTGCATTTCTTTGGATTTTTTCTATGTTTTCTTATTTATCATGGATTGTAATGAATTTTCTGATGTGAGCTTTGGTTTTGAGGCTGCAATATGGAGTTCAGGGCACCAGAGGAATGGTCTTTTTCAAACAGGGCACAGCTGTTGGCCTGCTTCAATTCTGGCTTGCTGTCATTGTTTTGGGTGCCTCAGCCGATTTGTGGATTCTGAGCAGCAATTTCCTAAATGTTTTCGGGGTCTGAGTTGGTTTTGCCCTCTTCCTTCTCAAATTTTGTATTCTGACGCCATACAAACAACAGTTTGGGCAGAGTAGCCATTATGAAATAAAAAACACAACAAATAGGCGTTTGAAGGTTAGAAATCTACAGGTAACATGACCAAGGTGAGTTTTTGTGTTTTGGAAAATCAAATGGAACACTTTGGCTGAGGTGACAGATAGTAATTGCCTCCAAACTGAGTTTCACTGGGATTTTCAGGTGAATTCAGTCAGAATTCCACAGGCAGTGAGCTGGAGCAGAGGATGAATCCAGCTACCACCGGTTTCCTTGTGACTAATAAGGCCAAATGTCATTATGGATTCTTGCATTTCTTTGGCTTTTTTCTCTGATTTCCTATTTATCATGGTTTGTAATGAATTTTCTGATGTGAGCTTTGGTTTTGTGGCTGCAATATGGAGTTTAGGGTACCGGGGGAATGGTCTTTTTCAAACAGGGCACAGCTGTTGACCTGCTCCAATTCTGGCTTGCTGTCATTGTTTTGGGTGCCTCAGCCGATATGTGGTTTGTGAGTGGCAATTTCCTAAATGTTTTCTGGGTCTGAGTTGGTTTTGCCTTCTTCCTTCCCAAATTTTGTATGCTGACGCCATACAAATAAGAGTTTCGGCAGAGTAGGCATTATGAAATAGAAAAACACAACAAAAGGGGTTTGAAGCTTAGAAATCTACAGGTAACACGACCAAGGTGAGATTTGTGTTTTGCAAAATCAAATGGAACACTTTGGCTGAGGTGACAGATATTAATTGCCTCCAAACTGAGTTTCCCTGCGATTTTCAGGATAATTCTGTCAGAATTCCACAGGCAGTCAGCTGGAGGGGTGGATGATTCCTGGAACAGCCGGTTTCCTAGCGACTAAATCAAGCCCTATATCATTATGGATTCTTGCATTTCTTTTGCTTTTTTCTCCTTTTTCTTATTTATCATGGTTTGTAATGAATGCTCTGATGTGAGCTTTGGTTCTGAGGCTGGCATATTGAGTACTGGGCAGAAGAGGAAGATTCTTTTTCAAACAGGGCACAGCTGTTGGCTTGCTCCAATTCTGGCTTGCTGTCATTGTTTTGCATACCTCAGCTGACTTGGTTTCTTGAGTGGCAATTTCCTAAATGTTTTCTGGGTCTGAGTTGGTTTTGCCTTCTTCCTTCCCAAATTTTGTATTCTGACGCCAAACAAACAAGAGTTTGGGCAGAGTAGCCATTATGAAATGAAAAACACAACAAATAGGCATTTGAAGCTTAGAAATCTACAGGTAACACGACCAAGGTGATTTTTTGTGTTTTGGAAAATAAAATGGAACACTTTGGCTGAGGTGACAGATATTAATTGCCTCCAAACTGAGTTTCACTGCGATTTTCAGGTTAATTCAGTCAGAATTCCACAGGCAGTCAACTGGAGGGGTGAATGAATCCGCGAACAGCCGGCTTCCATGTGACTAAATCAAGCCCAATAACATTACGGATTCTTGCATTTCTTTGGCTTTTTTCTCCTTTTTCTTATTTATCATGGTTTGTAATGAATTTTCTGATGTGAGCTTTGGTTTTGAGGCTGCAATATGGAGTTCAGGGCACCAGAGGAAGGCTCTTTTTCAAACAGGGCACAGCAATTGGCCTGCCCCAATTCTGGCTTGCTTTCATTGTTTTGGAATCCTCAGCCGATTTGTGGTTTCTTGAGTGGCAATTTCCTAAATGTTTTCTGGGTCTGAGTTGGTTTTGCCTTCTTCCTTCCCAAATTTTGTATTCTGACGCCATACAAACAAGAGTTTGGGCAGAGTAGCTATTATGAAATAAAAAACACAACAAATAGGCATTTGAAGCTTAGAAATCTACAGGTAACATGACCAAGGTGAGTTTTTGTGTTTTGGCAAATAAAATGGAACACTTTGGCTGAGGTGACAGATATTAATTGCCTCCAAACTGAGTTTCACTGCGATTTTCAGGTTAATTCAGTCAGAATTCCACAGGCAGTGAGCTGGAGCAGAGGATGAATCCAGCTACCGCCGGTTTCCTTGTGACTAATAAGGCCAAATGTCATTATGGATTCTTGCATTTCTTTGGATTTCTTCTCTGATTTCCTATTTATCATGGTTTGTAATGAATTTTCTGATGTGAGCTTTGGTTTTATGGCTGCAATATGGAGTTCAGAGCACCGGGGGAATGGTCTTTTTCAAACAGGGCACAGCAGTTGGCCTGCTCCAATTCTGGCTTGCTGTCATTGTTGTGGGTGCCTCAGCCGATATGTGGTTTGTGAGCGGCAATTTCCTAAATGTTTTCTGGGTCTGAGTTGGTTTTGCCTTCTTCCTACCTAAATTTTGTATTCTGATGCCATACAAACAAGAGTTTCGGCAGAGTAGCCATTATGAAATAGAAAAACACAACAAATAGGCTTTTGAAGCTTAGAAATCTACAGGTAACACGACCAAGGTGAGATTTGTGTTTTGCAAAATCAAATGGAACACTTTGGCTGAGGTGACAGATATTAATTGCCTCCAAACTGAGTTTCACTGCGATTTTCAGGTTAATTCAGTCAGAATTCCACAGGCAGTCAACTGGAGGGGTGAATGAATCCGCGAACAGCCGGCTTCCATGTGACTAAATCAAGCCCAATAACATTACGGATTCTTGCATTTCTTTGGCTTTTTTCTCCTTTTTCTTATTTATCATGGTTTGTAATGAATTTTCTGATATGAGCTTTGGTTTTGAGGCTGCAAAATGGAGTTCAGGGAGCAAGAGGAATGTTCTGTTTCAAACAGGGCACAGCTATTGGCCTGCCTCAATTCTGGCTTGCTTTCATTGTTTGGGATCCTCAGCTGATTTGTGGTTTCTTGAGTGGCAATTTGCTAAATGTTTTCTGGGTCTGAGTTGTTTTTCCCTTCTTCCTTCCCAAATTTTGTATTCTGACGCCATACAAACAAGAGTTTGGGTAGAATAGCCATTATGAAATAAAAAACACAACAAATAGGCATTTGAAGTTTAGAAATCTACAGGTAACACGACCAAGGTGAGTTTTTGTGTTTTGGAAAATAAAATGGAACACTTTAGCTGAGGTGACAAATATTAATTGTCTCCAAAATGAGTTTCACTGCTATTTTGAGGTTAATTCAGTCAAAATTCCATAGGCAGTCAGCTGGAGGGGTGGATGAATCCGGGAGCAGCCGGTTTCCTTGCGACGATATCAAGCCCGATATCATTACGGATTCTTGCATTTCTTTGTCTTTTTTCTCCTTTTTCTTATTTATCATGGTTTGTAATGAATTTTCTGATGTGAGCTTTGGTTCTGAGGCTGGCATATTGAGTTCAGGGTAAAAGAGGAAGGTTCTTTTTCAAACAGGGTACAGCTGTTGGCTTGCTCCAATTATGGCTTGCTGTCATTGTTTTGGGTGCCTCAGCCGATTTGTGGTTTCTTGAGTGCCAATTTCCTAAATGTTTTCTGGGTCTGAGTCGGTTTTGCCTTCTTCCTTCCCAAATTTTGTATTCTGACGCCATACAAACAAGGGTTGGTATGATGCAATACAAGCAAGATTTTGGACAGAGTAGCCATTATGAAAGAAAAAAAAAAAACACAGCAAATTGACCTTTCAGGATTAGAAATCCATAGGCAACACAACCAAGGTGAGATTCTGTGTTTTGGAAAATGACATGGAACGCTTCTGCTGAGGGGACAGATTCTAATTCCCTCCAAATGGAGTGTGAGAGCGATTTTGAGGTGAATTCAATCAGAATTCCAAAGTCAGTCTGTGGAAGGGGGGGATGAATCTGGAAACAGCCAGTTTCTTTGTGTCTAAATCCTGCCAAATATCACAAAGGACTCTTGCATTTCTTTGGCTTTTTCACATTTCCCTTATTTATCATGGTTTGTAATGAATTTTCTGATGTGAGCTTTGGTTTTGAGGCTGGCATATTGAGTTCAGGGCACAAGAGGAAGGTTCTTTTTCAATCAGGGCACAGCTGTTGGCTTGCTCCACTTCTGGCTTGCTGTCATTGTTTTGGGTGCCTCAGCCGATTTGTGGTTTCTTGAGTGCCAATTTCCTAAATGTTTTCTGGGTCTGAGTCGGTTTTGCCTTCTTATTCCCAAATTTTGTATTCTGATGCAATACAAGCAAGATTTTGGAGAGTAGCCATTATGAAAGAAAGAAAAAAAAAAAACACAGCGCATTGCCCTTTCAGGATTAGAAATCTACAGGCAACACGACCAAGATGAGTTTCTGTGTTTTGGAAAATGACATAGAACGCTTCTGCTGAGGGGACAGATTCTAATTCCCTCCCAAATGAGTGTGAGTGCGATTTTGAGGTGAATTCAATCAGAATTCCAAAGTCAGTCTGTGGAAGGGGGGGATGAATCTGGAAACAGCCAGTTTCTTTGTGTCTAATTCCAGCCAAATATCACAAAGGACTCTTGCATTTCTTTGGCTTTTTCACATTTCCCTAATTTATCATGGTTTGTAATGAATTTTCTGATGTGAGCTTTGGTTTTGAGGCTGCAATATAGGGTTCAGGGCACCGGAGGAATGGTCTTTTTCAAACAGGGCACAGCTGTTGGTGTGCTCCAATTCTGGCTATTGTCTTTGTTTTGGGTGCCTCAGCTGAAATTTGGTTTCTTGAGTTTCACTGCGATTGTCAGGTTAATTCAGTCAGAATTCCACAGGCAGTCAGCTTTAGTGGTGGATGAATCTGGGAACAGCCGGTTTCCTTGCAACTAAATCAAGCCCTATATCATTATGGATTCTTGCATGTTTTTGGCTTTTTTTTCTTTTTTTCTTATTTATAATGGTTTGTAATGAATTTTCTGATGTGAGCTTTGGTTTTGAGGCTGGCATATTGAGTTCAGGGCACAAGAGGAAGGTTCTTTTTCAATCAGGGCACAGCTGTTGGCTTGCTCCACTTCTGGCTTGCTGTCATTGTTTTGGGTGCCTCAGCTGATTTGTGGTTTCTTGTGTGGCAATTTCCTAAATGTTTTCGGGGTCTGAGTTGGTTTTGCGTTCTTCCTTCCCAATTTTTGTATTCTGATGCAATACAAGCAAGATTTTGGACAGAGTAGCCATTATTAAAGAAAAAAAAAAAAACACAGCAAATTGACCTTTCAGGATTAGAAATCCATAGGCAACACAACCAAGGTGAGATTCTGTGTTTTGGAAAATGACATGGAACGCTTCTGCTGAGGGGACAGATTCTAATGCCCTCCAAATGGAGTGTGAGAGCGATTTTGAGGTGAATTCAATCAGAATTCCAAAGTCGGTCTGTGGAAGGGGGGGATGAATCTGGAAACAGCCAGTTTCTTTGTGTCTAAATCCTGCCAAATATCACAAAGGACTCTTGCATTTCTTTGGCTTTTTCACATTTCCCTTATTTATCTTGGTTTGTAATGAATTTTCTGATGTGAGCTTTGGTTTTGAGGCTGGCATATTGAGTTCAGGGCACAAGAGGCAGGTTCTTTTTCAATCAGGGCACAGCTGTTGGCTTGCTCCAATTCTGGCTTGCTCTCATTGTTTTGGGTGCCTCAGCCGATTTGTGGTTTCTTGAGTGCCAATTTCCTAAATGTTTTCTGGGTCTGAGTCGGTTTTGCCTTCTTATTCCCAAATTTTGTATTCTGATGCAATACAAGCAAGATTTTGGAGAGTAGCCATTATGAAAGAAAAAAAAAAAGCGCATTGCCCTTTCAGGATTAGAAATCTACAGGCAACACGACCAAGATGAGTTTCTGTGTTTTGGAAAATGACATAGAACGCTTCTGCTGAGGGGACAGATTCTAATTCCCTCCAAATTGAGTGTGAGTGCGATTTTGAGGTGAATTCAATCAGAATTCCAAAGTCAGTCTGTGGAAGGGGGGGATGAATCTGGAAACATCCAGTTTCCTTGTGTCTAAATCCAGCGAAATATCACAAAGTACTCTTGCATTTCTTTGGCTTTTTTCTCTTTTTTCTTATTTATCATGGTTTGTAATGAATTTTCTGATGTGAGCTTTGGTTTTGAGGCTGGCATATTGAGTTCAGGGCAGAAGAGGATGGTTCTTTTTCAATCAGGGCACAGCTTGTTGGCTGGCTGCAGTTCTGGCTTGCTGTCCTTATTTTGAGTACCTCAGCCGATTTGTGGTTTCTTGTGTGGCAATTTCCCAAATGTTTTCTGGGTCTGAGTTGGCTTTGCCTTCTTCCTTCCCAAATTTTGTATTCTGATGCAATGCCAAGAAGAGTTTGTACAGAATAGCCATTATGAAATAAAAAACACAACAAATAGGCGTTTGAAGCTTAGAAATCTACAGGTAACATAACCAAGGTGAGTTTTTGTGTTTATGAAAATAAAATGGAACACTTTGGCTGAGGTGACAGATATTAACTGCCTCCAAACTGAGTTTCACTGTGATTTTCAGGTTAATTCAGTCAGAATTCCACAGACAGTCAGCTGGAGGGATGGATGAATCCGGGAACAGCCGGTTTCCTTGTGACTAAATCAAGCCTTATATCATTATGGATTCTTGCATTTTTTTGGCTTTTTTCTCTTTTTTCTTATTTATCATGGTTTGTAATGAATTTTCTGATGTGAGCTTTGGTTTTGAGGCTGGCATATTGAGTTCAGGCACAAGAGGAAGGTTCTTTTTCAATCAGGGCACAGCTGTTGTCTTGCTCCAATTCTGCCTTGCTGTCATTGTTGTGGGTTCCTCAGCTGACTTTTGGTTTCTTGAGTGCCAGTTTCCTAAATGTTTTCTGGGTCTGAGTCGGTTTTGCCTACTTATTCCCAAATTTTGTATTCTGATGCAATACAAGCAAGATTTTGGAGAGTAGCCATTATGAAAGAAAAAAAAAAAAAACACAGAGCATTGCCCTTTCAGGATTAGAAATCTACAGGCTACACGACCAAGATGAGTTTCTGTGTTTTGGAAAATGACAAGGAACCCTTCTGCTGAGGGGACAGATTCTAATTCCCTCCAAATTGAGTGTGAGTGCGATTTTGAGGTGAATTCAATCAGAATTCCAAAGTCAGTCTGTGGAAGGGGGGGATGAATCTGGAAACAGCCAGTTTCCTTGTATCTGAATCCAGCCAAATATCACAAAGGACTCTTGCATTTCTTTGGCTTTTTCACATTTCCCTGATTTATCATGGTTTGTAATGTATTTTCTGATGTGAGCTTGGTTTTGAGGCTGCAATATGGAGTTCAGGGTACTGGAGGACCTGTCTTTTTCAAAGAGGGTACAGTTGTTGGCTTGCTGCAATTCTGGCTTGCTGTCATTGTTTTGGGTTCCTCAGCCAATTTGTGGTTTCCTGTGTGGCAATTTCCTAAATGTTCTCTGGGTCTGAGTTGGCTTTGCCTTCTTCCTTCCCAAATTTTGTATTCTGATGCAATACAAGCGAGATTTTCGACAGAGTAGCCATTATGAAATAAAAAACACAACTAATAGGCGTTTGAAGCTTAGAAATCAACAGGTAACATGACCAAGGTGAGTTTTTGTGTTTTGGAAAATAAAATGGAACACTTTGGCTGAGGTGACAGATATTAATTGCCTCCAAACTGAGTTTCACTGCGATTTTCAGGTTAATTCATTCAGAATTCCACAGGCAGCAGCTGGAGGGGTGGATGAATCCGTGAATAGTTGGTTTCCTAGTGACTAAATCAAGCCCTATATCATTATGGATTCTTGCATTTTTTTGGCTTTTTTCTCTTTTTTCTTATTTATCATGGTTTGTAATGAATTTTCTGATATGAGCTTTGGTTTTGAGGCTGGCATATTGAGTTCAGGGTACAAGAGGAAGGTTCTTTTTCAATCAGGGCACAGCTGTTGGCTTGCTCCAATTCTGGCTTGCTGTCCTTGTTTTGGGTGCCTCAGCTGACTTTTGGTTTTTTGAGCTGCAATTTCCTAAAAGTTTTCTGGGTGTGAGTCAGTTTTGCCTTCTTCCTTCCCAAATTTTGTATTCTGATGCAATACAAGCAAGAATTTGGTCAGAGTAGCCATTATGAAATAAAAAACACAACAAATAGGTGTTTGAAGCATACAAATCTACAGGTAACATGACCAAGCTGTTTTTGTGTTTTGGAAAATGAAATGGAACATTTTGGCTGAGGTGACAGATATTAATTGCCTCCAAACTCAGTTTCACTGCGATTTTCAGGTTAATTCAGTTAATTCAGTTAGGATTCCACAGGCTTGCATTTCTTTGGCTTTTTCACATTTCCCTAATTTATCATGGTTTGTATGAATTTTCTGATGTGAGCTTTGGTTTTGAGGCTGGCGTATTGAGTTCAGGGCACAAGAGGAAGGTTCTTTTTTAATCAGGGCACAGCTGTTGGCTTGCTCCACTGCTGGCTTGCTGTCATTGTTTTGGGTGCCTCAGCTGATTTGTGGTTTCTTGTGTGGCAATTTCCTAAATGTTTTCGGGGTCTGAGTTGGTTTTGCCTTCTTCCTTCCCAATTTTTGTATTCTGATGCAATACAAGCAAGATTTTGGAGAGTAGCCATTATGAAAGAAAAAAAAAAAAACACAGCAAATTGACCTTTCAGGATTAGAAATCCATAGGCAACACAACCAAGATGAGATTCTGTGTTTTGGAAAATGACATGGGACGCTTCTGCTGAGGGGACAGATTCTAATTCCCTCCAAATGGAGTGTGAGAGCGATTTTGAGGTGAATTCAATCAGAATTCCAAAGTCAGTCTGTGGAAGGGGGGGATGAATCTGGAAACAGCCAGTTTCTTTGTGTCTAAATCCTGCCAAATATCACAAAGGACTCTTGCATTTCTTTGGCTTTTTCACATTTCCCTTATTTATCATGGTTTGTAATGAATTTTCTGATGTGAGCTTTGGTTTTGAGGCTGGCATTTTGAGTTCAGGGCACCGGAGGAATGGTCGTTTTCAAACGGGGCACAGCTGTTGGCCTGCTCCAATTCTGGCTATTGTCTTTGTTTTGGGTGCCTCAGCTGAAATTTGGTTTCTTGAGTTTCACTGCGATTGTCAGGTTAATTCAGTCAGAATTCCACAGGCAGTCAGCTTTAGTGGTGGATGAATCTGGGAACAGCCGGTTTCCTTGCAACTAAATCAAACCCAATATCATTATGGATTCTTGCATTTCTTTGGCTTTTTTCTCCTTTTTCTTATTTATCATGGTTTGTAATGAATTTTCTGATGTGAGCTTTGGTTTTGAGGGTGCAATATGGAGTTCAGGGCACAAGAGGATGGTTCTTTTTCAATCAGGGCACAGCTGTTGGCTTGCTCCACTTCTGGCTTGCTGTCATTGTTTTGAGTGCCTCAGCCGATTTGTGGTTTCTTGTGTGGCAATTTCCCAAATGTTTTCAGGGTCTGAGTTGGCTTTGCCTTCTTCCTTCCCAAATTTTGTATTCTGATGCAATGCAAAGAAGAGTTTGTACAGAATAGCCATTACGAAAGAAAAAACACAACTAATACGCGTTTGAAGCTTAGAAATCTACAAGTAACACTACCAAGGTGAGTTTTTGTGTTTTGGAAAATCAAATGGAACACTTTGGCTGAAGTGACAGATATTAATTGCCTCCAAACTGAGTTTCACTGTGATTTTCAGGTTAATTCAGTCAGAATTCCACAGGCAGTCAGCTGGAGGGGTAGATGAATCCAGGAACAGCCGGTTTCCTAGCGACTAAATCAAGCCCTATATCATTATGGATTCTTGAATTTCTTTGGCTTTTTTCTCTTTTTTCTTATTTATCATGGTTTGTAATGAATTTTCTGATGTGAGCTTTGGTTTTGAGGCTGGCATATTGAGTTCAGGGCACAAGAGGAAGGTTCTTTTTCAATCAGGGCACAGCTGTTGGCTTGCTCCTCTTCTGGCTTGCTGTCATTGTTTTGGGTGCTCAGTGACTTTTGGCTTCTTGAGCGGCAATTTCCTAAATGTTTTCTGGGTCTGATTTGGTGTTGCCTTCTTCCTCCCCAAATTTTGTATTCTGATGCAATACAAACAATAGTTTGGACAGAGTAGCCATTATGAAATAAAACACACAACAAATAGGATGTTGAAACTTAGACATCTACAGGTAAAACAACCAAGGTGAGTTTTTCTGTTTTGGAAAATCAAATGGAACACTTTGGCTGAGGTGACAGATATTAATTGCCTCCAAACTGAGTTTCACTGCGATTTTCAGGTTAATTCAGTCAGAATTCCACAGGCTGTCAGCTTGAGGGGCGAATGAATCCGGGAACAGCCGGTTTCCTTGCGACTAAATCAAGCCCAATATAATTAGGGATTCTTGCATTTCTTTGGCTTTTTTCTCATTTTTCTTATGTATCATGGTTTGTAATGAATTTTCTGATGTGAGCTTTGGTTTTGAGGCTGGCATATTGAGTTCAGGGCACAAGAGGAAGGTTCTTTTTCAATCAGGGCACAGCTGTTGGCGTGCTCCAATTCTGGCTTGCTGTCATTGTTTTGGGTGCCTCAGCTGACTTTTGGTTTCTTGAGTGAAAATTTCCTAAATGTTTTCTGGGTCTGAGTTGCTTTTGCCTTCTCCCTTTTGAAATTTTGCATTCTGACACAATACAAACCAGAGTTTGGGCACAGTAGCCATTATGAAATAAACAACACAACAAATTGCGTTTGAAGCTTAGAAATCTGCACGTAGCATGACCAAGGTGAGTTTTTGTGTATTGGAAAATAAAGTGGAACACTTTGGCTGAGGTGACAGATATTAATTGCCTCCAAACCGAGTTTCACTGCGATTTTCATGTTAATTCAGTCAGAAACCACAGACACTCAGCTGGGAGGTGTGGATGAATCTGCAACCAGCCAGCAATAAGAGAATAAATCAAGCCCAATATTACTAAGAACTCCTGCATTTCTTTGGCTTTTTTCTGATTTTTCTTATTTATCATGGTTTGTAATGAATTTTCTGATGTGAGCTTTGGTTTTGAGGCTGGCATATTGAGTTCAGGGCACAAGAGGAAGGTTCTTTTTCAATCAGGGCACAGCTGTTGGCGTGTTCCAATTCTGGCATCCTGACATTTTTTTGGGTGCATCAGCTGATTTGTGATTTCTTGAGCGGCAATTTCCTAAATGTTTTCTGGGTCTGAGTTGGTTTTGCCTTCTTCCTTCCCAAATTTTGTATTCTGACACAATACAAACAAGAGTGTGGCCAGAGCAGCCATTATGAAATAAAAAACACTACACATAGGTGTTTGAAGCTTAGAAATCTACAGATAACACGACCAAGGTGAGTTTTTGTGTTATGGAAAATAAAATGGAACACTTTGGCTGAGGTGACAGATATTAATTGCCTCCAAACTGAGTTTCACTGCGATTTTCAGGTTAATTCAGTCAGAATTCCATAGGCAGTCAGCTGGAGGGGTGGATGAATCCGGGAACAGCCCGTTTCCTTGCGACTAAATCCAGCTCAATATCATTATGGATTCTTGCATTTCTTGGCTTTTTTCTCATTTTTCTTATGTATCGTGATTTGTAATGAATTTCCTGATGTCAGCTTTGGTTTTGAGGCTGGAATATGGAGTTCAGGGTCCCGGAAGAATGGCCTTTTTCAATCAGGACTCAGCTGATTGCCTCCTCCAATTCTGGCTTGCTGTCATGGTTTTGGGTGCCTCAGCTGACTTTTGGTTTCTTGAGTGGCAATTTCCTAAATGTTTTCTGTTTCTGAGTTGGCTTTGCCTTCTACCTTCCCAAATTTTGTATGTGATGCAATACAAGGAAGATTTTGGACAGAGTAGCCATTATGAAATAAAAAACACAACAAATAGGCGTTTGAAGCTTGGAAATCTATAGGTAACATGACCAAAGTGAGTTTTTTTGTTTTGGAAAATAAAATGGAACACTTTGGCTGAGGTGACAGATATTAATTGTCTCCAAACCGAATTTCACTACCATTTTGAGGTGAATTCAGTCAGAATCCCTATTCACTCAGCTGGGAGTTGTGGATGAATCTGGAAACAGCTGTTTACTTAGGAATAAATCAAGCCCAATATCACTAAGAAAACTTGCATTTCTTTGGCTTTTTTCTGATTTTTCCTATTTATCATGGTTTGAAAAGAATTTTTTGATGTGATCTTTGGTTTTGTGGCTGGCATATTGAGTTTAGGGCACAAGAGGAAGGTTCTTTTTCAATCAGGGCACAGCTGTTGGCTTGCTCCAATTCTGGCTTGCTGTCATGGTTTTGGGTGCCTCACCTGATTTGTGGATTCTTTTTCTGCAGTTTCCTAAATGTTTTCTGGTTCTGATCGGATTTGCCTTCTTATTCCCAAATTTTGTATTCTGACGCAATACAAGCAAGATTTTGGACAGAGTAGCCATTATGAAAGAAAAAAAAAACACAGTAAATTGCCCTTTCAGGATTAGAAATCTACAGGCAACACGACCAAGATGAGTTTCTGTGTTTTGGAAATTCACATGGAACACTTCTGCTGAGGGGACAGATAGTAATTCCCTCCAAATTGAGTGTGAGTGCGATTTTGAGGTGAATTGAGTCAGAATTCCAAAGTCAGTCTGTGGAAGGGGGGGATGAATCCAGAAACAGCCTGTTTCCTTCTGTCTAAATCCAGACAAATACCACAAAGGACTCTTGAATTTCTTTGGCTTTCTCAGATTTCCCTTATTTATCATTGTTTGTAATGATAATTTTTTTAGAGCATTGGTTTTGAGGCTGGAATATGGAGTTCAGGGCACTGGATTAATGGTTTTGTTCAATCAGGGCACAGCTGTTGGCTTGCTCCAATTCTGGCTTGCTGTCATTGGTTTGGGTGCCTCAGCCGATTTGTGGTTTCTTGAGCAGTAATTTGTTAAATATTTTCTGGGTCTGAGTCGGTTTTACCTTCTTCCTTCCCAAATTTTGTATTCTGATAAAATACAAGCAAGATTTTGACAGAGTAGCCATTATGAAAGAAAAAATAACACAGCAAATTGCCCTTTCAGGATTAGAAATCTACAGGCAACTCGACCAAGATGAGTTTCTGTGTTTTGGAAAATGACATGATACCCTTCTGCTGAGGGGACAGATCCTGATTCCCTCCAAATTGAGTGTGAGTGCGATTTTGAGGTGAATTCAATCAGAATTCCAAAGTCTGTCTGAGGAAGGGGATATGAATCTGGGAACAGCCAGTTTCCTTGTGTCTGAATCCAGCCTAATATCACAAAGGACTCCTGCATTTCTTTGGCTTTTTCACATTTCCCTTATTTATCATGGTTTGTAATGAATTTTCTGATGTGAGCTTTGGTTTTGAGGCTGGAATATGGAGTTCAGGGCACAGGAGGAATGGTCTTTTTCAAACAGGGCACAGTTGTCGCCTTGCTCCCATTTTGCCTTGCTGTCATTGTTTTCGGTGCCTCAGCTGACTTTTGGTTTCTTGAGCGGCAATTTCCTAAATGTTTTATGGGTCTGAGTTGGTTTTGGCTTCTTCCTTCCCAAATTTTGTATTCTGCCACAATACAAACAAGAGTTTGGGCACGGTAGCCATTATGAAATAAAAAACACAACAAATAGGTGTTTGAAGCTTAGAAATCTACAGGTAACACGACCAAGGTGAGTTTTTGTGTTTTGGAAAATAAAATGGAAGCTTTGGCTGAGGTGACAGATATTAATTGCCTCCAAACTGAGTTTCA
This sequence comes from Oryctolagus cuniculus, assembly GCF_964237555.1. Classification (NCBI taxonomy): domain Eukaryota; kingdom Metazoa; phylum Chordata; class Mammalia; order Lagomorpha; family Leporidae; genus Oryctolagus; species Oryctolagus cuniculus. Next base: position 781,991 of record NW_027208224.1, on the reverse strand, counting down.
CTGCAATTTTCAGGTGAATTCAGTCAGAATTCCACAGGTAGTCAGCTGGAGGGGGGGATGAATCCGGGAACAGCCGGTTTCCTTGCAACTAAATCAAGCCCAATATCATTATGGATTCTTGCATTTCTTTGGCTTTTTTCTCATTTTTCTTATTTATCATGGTTTGTAATGAATTTTCTGATGTGAGCTTTGGTTTTGAGGCTTGAATATGGAGTTCAGGCACTGGATTAATGGTCTTTTTCAATCAGGGCACAGCTGTTGGCTTGCTCAAGTTCTGGATTGCTGTCATTTTTTTGGTGCCTCAGCTGACTTTTGGTTTCTTGAGCAGCAATTTCCTAAATGTTTTCTGAGTCTCAGTTGGATTTGCCTTCTTCCTTCCCAAATTTTGTATTCTGACGCAATATAAACAAGAGTTTGGACAGAGTAGCCATTATGAAATAAACAACACAACAAATATGCATTTGAAGCTTAGAAATCTACAGGAAACACGACCAAGGTGAGTTTTTGTGTTTTGGAAAATCAAATGGAACACTTTGGCTGAGGTGACAGATAGTAATTGCCTCCAAACCGAGTTTCACTGCGATTTTCATGTTAATTCAGTCAGAAACCACAGACACTCAGCTGGGAGGTATGGATGAATCTGGAAACAGCCATTAACAAGGGAATGATTCAAGCCCAATATCACTAAGAACTCCTGAATTTCTTTGGATTTTTTAGGATTTTTCTTATTTTTCATGGTTTGTAATAAATTTTCTGATGTGAGCTTTGGTTTTGAACCTGCAAGATGGAGTTCAGGGCACCAGAGGAATGGTCTTTTTCAATCAGGTAACAGCTGTTGGCTTACTCCAATTCTGTCTTCCTTTCAAGGTTTTGGGTGCCTCAGTGTCCTTCAGTTTCTTGAGCGGCAATTTCCTAAATGTTTTCTGAATCTCAGTTGGTTTTGCCTTCTTCCTTCCCAAATTTTGTATTCTGACGCAATACAAACAAGAGTTTGGACAGAGTAGCCATTTTGAAATAAACAACACAGCAAATAGGCATTTGAAGCTTAGAAATCTGCAGGTAACATGACCAAGGTGAGGTTTTGTGTTTTGGAAAATCAAATGAAACACTTTGGCTGAGGTGACAGATATTAATTGCCTCCAAACTGAGTTTCACTGCGATTTTCAGGTTAATTCAGTCAGAATTCCACAGGCAGTCAGCTGGAGTGGTGGATGAATCCGGGAACAGCCGGTTTCCTTGTGTCTAAATCCAGCCAAATATCACAAAGGACTCTTGCATTTCTTTTTTTTTTCACATTTCCCTTATTTATCCTGGTTTGTATTGAATTTTCTGATGTGAGCTTTGCTTTTGAGGCGGCAATATGGAGTTCAGGGCACCAGAGGAATGGTCTTTTTCAAACAGGGCAGAGCTGTTGGCTTGCTCCACTTCTGGCTTGCTGTCATTGTTTTTGGTGTCTCAGCTGACTTTTGGTTTCTTGAACGGCATTTTCCTAAATGATTACTGGGTCTGAGTTGATTTTGCCTTCTTTCTTCCCAAATTTTGTATTCTGATGCAATACAAACAAGAGTTTGTTTACAGTAGCCATTATGAAATAAGCAACAAAACAAATAGGCGTTTGAAGCTTATACATCTACAGGTAACACGACCAAGGTGAGTTTTTGTGTTTTGGAAAATACAATGGAACACTTTGGCTGAGGTGACAGATATTAATTGCCTCCAAACAGAGTTTCACTGTGATTTTCAGGTTAATTCAGATAGAAATCCACAGGCAGTCAGCTGGAGGGGTGGATGAATCCGGGAACAGCCGGTTTCCTTACGACTAAATCCAGCCCAATATCATTATGGATTCTTGCAATTCTTTGGCTTTTTTCTCATTTTTCTTATTTATCATGGTTTGTAATGAATTTTCTGATGTGAGCTTTGGTTTTGAGACTGCAATATGGAGTTCAGGGCACTGGATTAATGGTCTTTTTCAATCAGGGCACAGCTGTTGGCTTCCTCAAGTTCTGGCTTGCTTTCATTGTTTTCGGTGCCTCAGCTGACTTTTGGTTTCTTGAGCGGAAATTCGGTAAATGTTTTCTGAGTCTCAGTTGGTTTTGCCTGCTTTCTTCCCAAATTTTGTATTCTGACACAATATAAACAAGAGTTTGGACAGAGTAGCCATTATGAAATAAAAAACACAACAAATAGGCGTTTGAAGCTTAGAAATCTACAGGCAACATGACCAAGGTGAGATTTTGTGTTTTGGAAAATAAAATGGAACACTTTGGCTGTGGTGACAGATATTAACTGCCTCCAATCAGCTTAATTCTGTCAGAATTCCACAGGCAGTCAGCTGGATGGGTGGATGAATCCGGTAATAGCCGGTTTCCTTGTGACTAAATGAATTCCAATATCATTATGGATTCTTGCATTTCTTTGGCTTTTTTCTCATTTTTCTTATTTATCATGGTTTGTAATGAATTTTCTGATGTGAGCTTTGGTTTTTAGGCTGGCATATTGAGTTGAGGTCACAAAAGAAAGGAACTTTTTCAATCAGGGCACAGCTGTTGGCTTGCTCCAATTCTGGCTTGCTGTCATTGGTTTGGGTGCCTCAGCCGATTTGTGGTTTCTTGAGCGGCAATTTCCTAAATGTTTTCTGGGTCTCAGTTGGTTTTGCCTTCTTCCTTCCCAAATTTTGTATTCTGACGCAATACAAACAAGAGTTTGGACAGAGTAGCCATTATGAAATAAAAAACACAACAAATAGGCATTTGAAGCTACAGGTAACACGACCAAGGTGAGATTTTGTGTTTTGCAAAATCAAATGGAACACTTTGGCTGAGGTGACAGATAGTAATTGCCTCCAAACTGAGTTTCACTGCAATTTTCAGGTTAATTCAGTCGGAATTCCACAGGCAGTCAGCTGGAGGGGTGGATGCATCCGGGAACATCGGGTTTCCTTGTGACTAAATCAAGGCCAATATCATTATGGATTCTTGCATTGCTTTGGATTTTTCTCATTTTTCTTTTGTATCATGGTTTGTAATGAATTTTCTGATGTGAGCTTTGGTTTTGAGGCTGGCATATTGAGTTCAGGGCACAAGAAAATGGTTCTATTTCAAACAGGGCACAGCTGTTGGCTTGCTCCAATTCTGGCTTGCTGTCATTGTTTTGGGTGCCTCAGCTGATTTTGGTTTCTTGAGCGGCAATTTCCTAAATGTTTTATGGGTCTGAGTTGGTTTTGCCTTCTTCCTTCCCAAATTTTGTATTCTGAGGCAATACAAACAAGAGTTTTGACAGAGTAGCCATTATGAAATAAAAAACACAACAAATAGGCGTTTGAAGCTTATACATCTACAGGTAACAAGACCAAGTGAGTTTTTGTGTTTTGGAAAATAAAGTGGAACACTTTGGCTGAGGTGACAGATAGTAATTGCCTCCAAACTGATTGTCACTGCGATTTTCAGGTTAATTCAGTCAGAATTCCACAGGCAGTCAGTTGGAGGGGGGGATGAATCTTGGACGAGCCGATTTCCTTGCGACTAAATCAAGCCCAATATCATTATGGATTCTTGCATTTCTTTGGCTTTTTTCTCATTTTTCTTATTTATCATGGTTTGTAATGAATTTTCTGATGTGAGCTTTGGTTTTAAGCTGGCATATTGAGTTCAGGGCACAAGAGGAGGGTTGTTTTTCAATCAGGGCACAGCTGTTGGGTTGCTCCAATTCTGGCTTGCTGTCATTGTTTTGGGTGCCTCAGCTGATTTGTGGATTCTTGAGTGGCAATATCCTAAATGTTTTCTGGGTCTGAGTTACTTTTGCCTTCTTATTCCCAAATTTTGTATTCTGATGCAATACAAGCAAGATTTTTACAGAGTAGCCATTATGAAAGAAAAAAAAAAAAAAGCAAATTGGCCTTTCAGGATTAGAACTGTACAGGCAACACAATCAAGATGAGTTTCTTTGTTTTGGATAGTGACATGGACCCCTTCTGCTGAGGGGACAGATACTAATTTCCTCCAAATTGAGTGTGAGTGCAATTTTGAGGTGAATTCAATCAGAATTCCAAAGTCAGTCTGTTTAAGGGTGGGATGAATCCTGAAACAGCCAGTTTCCTTGTGTCTAAATCCAGCCAAATATCACAAAGGACCCTTGCATTTCTTTGGCTTTTTCACATTTCCCTTATTTATCATGGTTTGTTATGAATTTTCTGATGTGAGCTTTGGTTTTGAGGCTGCAAAATGGATTTCAGGGTACAAGAGAATGGTTCTTTTTCAATCAGGGCACAGCTGATGGCTTGCTCCAATTCTGTCTTCCTGTCATTGTTCTGCATGCCTCAGCTTACTTTTGGTTCCTTGAGCAGTAATTTCCTAAATATTTTCTGGGTCTGAGTTGGTTTTGCCTTCTTCCTTCCCAAATTTTGTATTCTGATGCAATACAAACAAGAGTTTGGACAGAGTAGCTATTATGAAATAAAAAGTGCAACAAATAGGCGTTTGAAGCTCAGAAATCTACAGGTAACACGACCAAGGTGAGTTTTTGTGTTTTGGAAAATAAAATGGAACACTTTGGCTGAGGTGACAGATATTAATTGCCTCCAAACTGAGTTTCCCTGCGATTTTCAGGTTAATTCCATCAGAATTCCGCAGGCATTCAGCTGCAGGGGTGGATGAATCCAGGAACAGCCGGTTTCCTTGCGACTAAATCAAGCCCAATATCATTATGGATTCTTGCATTTCTTTGGCTTTTTCTCATTTCTCTTATGTATCATGGTTTGTAATAAATTTTCTGATGTGAGCTCTGGTTTTAAGGCTGGCATATTGGGTTCAGGGAACAAGAGGATGGTTCTTTTCAATCAGGGCACAGCTGTTGGCCTCCTCCAATTCTGGCTTGCTGTCAATGTTTTGAGTGCTTCAGCAAATTTGTGGATTCTAGTGTGTCAATTTACCAGATGTTTTTTGGGTCTCTGTTGGTTTTGCCTTCTTCCTTCCCAAATTTTGTATTCTGATGCAATACAAACAAGAGTTTGGACAGAGTAGGTATTATGAAATAAAAAACACAACAAATAGGCGTTTGAAGCTTAGAAATCCACAGGTAACACGACCAAGGTGAGTTTTTGTGTTTTGGAAAAGAAAATGGAACACTTTGGCTGAGGTGACAGATATTAATTGCCTCCAAACTGAGTTTCACTGTGATTTTCAGGTTAATTCAGTCAGAATACCACAGGCAGTCAGCTGCAGGGGTGGATGAATCCTGGAACAGCCTGTTTCCTTCGAGTGAATCAAGCCCAATATCATAATGGATTCTTGCATTTCTTTGGCCTTTTTGTTATTTTTCTTATTTATCATGGTTTGTAATGAATTTTCTGAGGTGAGCTTTGGTTTTGAAGCTGCAATATGGAGTTCAGGATCCGGGGGAATGGTCTTTTTCCTTTTTTTTTTTTTCTTGACAGGCAGAGTGGACAGTGAGAGAGAGAGACAGGGAGTAATTTCTTCTTTTGCTGTTGGTTCACCCTCCATTGGCCGCCGCGGCCAGTGTGCTGCGGCGGGCGCACCGCGCTGATCCGATTGCAGGAACCAGGAGCCAGGTGCTTTTCCTGGTCTCCCATGGGGTGCAGTGCCCCAGCACTTGGGCCATCCTCCACTGCACTCCCTGGCCACAGCAGAGGGCTGGCCTGGAAGAGGGGCAACCAGGACAGAATCCGCACCCAGACCGGGACTAGAACCTGGTGTGCTGGGGCCGCTAGGTGGAGGATTAGCTTAATGAGCCGCGGAGCCGGCTGGGAATGCTCTTTTTCAAACAGGGCACAGCTCTTGGCCTGCTCCAATTCTGGCTTGCTGTCATTGTTTTGGGAGCCTCAGACGATTTGTGGTTTCTTGAGCGGCAATATCCTAAATGTTTTCTGCGTCTGAGTTGGTTTTGCCTTCTTCCTTCCCAAATTTTGTATTCTGCCACAATACAAACAAGAGTTTGGGCAGAGTAGCCATTTTGTAATGAAAAACACAGCAAATAGGCGGTTGAAGCTTAGAAATCTACAGGTAACACGACCAAGGTGAGTTTTTGTGTTTTGGAAAATCAAATGGAACACTTTGCCTGAGGAGACAGATATTAATTGCCTCCAAACGGAGTTTCACTGCGATTTTCAGGTGAATTCAGTCAGAATTCCACAGGCAATCAGCAGGAGCGGTGGATGAATCCGGGAATAGCCGGTTTCCTGGTGACTAAATCCAGCCCAATATCATTATGCATTCTTGCATTTCTTTCGCTTTTTTCTCATTTTTCTTATTTATCATGGTTTGTAATGAATTTTTTGATGTGAGCTTTGGTTTTGAGGCTGGCATATTGAGTTCAGGTCACCAGAGGAAGGTTCTTTTTCAATCAGGGCACAGCTGTTGGCATGCTCCAATTCTGGCTTGCTGTCATTGTTTTGGGTGCCTCAGCTGTCTTTTGGTTTCTTGAGTGGCAATTTACTAAATGTTTTCTGGATCTTAGTTGGTTTTGCCTTCTTCCTTCCCAAATATTGTATTCTGACACGATGCAACCAATAGTTTGGACAGAGATGCCATTATGAATTAAAAAACATTACAAATAGGCCTTTGAAGCTTAGAAATCTACAGGTAACATAACCAAGGTGAGTTTTTATGTTTTGCAAAATCAAATGGAATACTTTGGCTGAGGTCACAGATATATATTGCCTCCAAAGTGAGTTTCACTGCGATTTTCTGGTTAATTCAGTCAGAATTCCACAGGCAGTCAGCAGGAGTGGTGGATGAATCTGGGAACAGCCGGTTTCCTTGCGACTCAATCAAGCCCAATATCATTATGGATTCTTGCATTTCTTTGGCTTTTTTCTCATTTTACTTATTTATCATGGTTTGTAATGAATTTTCTGATGTGAGCTTTGGTTTTGAGGCTGGCATATGGAGTTCAGGGTTTTGGAGGAATACTCTTTTTCAAACAGGGCATAGCTGTTGGCCTGCTCCAAATCTGGCTTGCTGTCATTTCTTTGGGTGCCTCAGCTGAATTTTGGTTTCTTGAGTGGCAATTTCCTAAATGTTTGCTGGGTCTGAGTTGGTTTTGCCTTCTTCCTTCCCAAATTTTCTTTTCTGATGGCATGCAAACAAGAGTTTCGGCAGAGTAGCCATTATGAAATAAAAAACACTACAAATATGCGTTTAAAGCTTAGAAATCTACAGGTAATACGACCAAGGTGAGTTTTTGTGTTTTAGAAAATCAAATGGAACACTTTGGCTGAGGTTACAGATAGTAATTGCCTCCAAACTGAGTTTCACTGCGATTTTCAGGTGAATTCCGTCAGAATTCCACAGGCAGTCCGCTGGAGGGGTGGATGAATCCGGGAACAGCCGGTTTCCTTGTGACGAAATCAAGCTGAATATCATTATGGATTCTTGCATTTCTTTGGCTTTTTTCTCCTTTTTCTTATTTATCATGGTTCGTGATGAATTTTCTGATGTGAGCTTTGGTTTTGAGGCTGGCATATGGAGTTCAGGGCACAAGAGGAATGGTCTTTTTCAAACAGGGCACAGCTGTTGGCCTGCTCCAATTCTTGCTTCCCGTCATTGTTTTGGGTGCCGCGGCTGACTTCAGGTGAATTCAGTCACAATTCCACAGGCAGTCAGCTGGAGGGGTGGATGAATCTGGGCACAGCCGGTATCCTTGCGAATAAATCCAGCCCAATATCATTATGGGTTTTCTGGGTCTGAGTTGGTTTTGCTGTCTGCCTTCCCAAATTATCTTTTCTGATGCCATACAAACAAGAGTTTGGGCAGAGTAGCCATTATGAAATAAAAACCACAAGAAATAGGATTTTGAAGCTTAGAAATCTACAGGTAGCACGACCATGGTGAGTTTTTGTGTTTTGGAACATAAAATGGAACGCTTTGGCTGAGGTGACAGATATTAATTGCTACCAAACTGAGTTTCACTGCGATTTTCAGGTTAATTCAGTCAGAATTCCACAGGCAGTCAGCTGGAGGGGTGGATGAATCTGGGAACAGCCGGTTTCCATGCGAATAAAACAAGCCTAATATCATTATGGATTCTTGCATTTCTTTGGCTTTTTTCTCATTTTTTATTTATCAAGGTTTGTAATGAATTTTCTGATGTGAGATTTGGTTTTGAGGCTGCAATATGCAGTTCAGGGCACTGGAGGAATGGCCTTTTTCAAACAGGGCACAGCTGTTGGCCTGCTCCAATTCTGGCTTGCTGTCATTGTTTTAAGTGCCTCAGCTGACTTTTGGTTTCTTGAGCAGCAATTTCCTGCATGTTTTCAGGGTCTGAGTTGGTTTTGCCTTCTTCCTTCCCAAATTTTGTATTCTGACGCCATACAAACAAGAGTTTGGGCAGAGCAGCCATTTTGTAATGAAAAACACAGCAAATAGGCATTTGAAGCTTAGAAATCTACAGGTAACATGACCAAGGTGAGGTTTTGTGTTTTGGAAAATCAAATGGAACACGTTGGCTGAGGTGACAGATATAAATTGCCTCCAAACTGAGTTTCACTGCGATTTTCAGGTGAATTCAGTCACAATTCCACAGGCAGTCAGCTGGAGGGGTGGATGAACTGGGAACAGCCGGTATCCTTGCGAATAAATCAAGCCCAATATCATCATGGATTCTTGCATTTCTTTGTCTTTTTTCTCATTTGTCTTATTTATCATGGTTTGTAATGAATTTTCGGATGTCAGCTTTGGTTTTGAAGCTGCAATATGGAGTTCAGGGCACCGGAGGAATGGCCTTTTTCAATCAGGGCACAGCTGTTGGCTTGCTCCAATTCTGGCTTGCTGTCATTATTTTGGGAGCCTCAGCTGACTTTTGGTTTCTTGAGTGGAAATTTCCTAAATGTTTTCTGGATCTTAGTTGGTTTTGCCTTCTTCCTTCCCAAATTTTGTGTTCTGACGGCATACAAACAAGAGTTTGGACAGAGTAGCCATTATGGAATGAAAAACACAACCAATAGGCGTTTGAAGCTTAGAAATCTACAGGTAACACGACCAAGGTGAGATTTTGTGTTTTGGAAAGTCAAATGGAACACTTTGGCTAGGTGACAGATATTAATTGCCTCCAAACTGAGTTTCACTGCGATATTCAGGTTAATTCAGTCAGAATTCCACAGGCAGTCACCTGGAGGGCTAGATGAATCCGGGAACAGCCGGTTTCCTTGCGACTAAATCAAGCCCAATATCATTATGGATTCTTGCATTTCTTTGGCTCTTATTTTTCTCATTTATCATGGTTTGTAATGAATTTTCTGATGTGCGCTTTGGTTTGTAGGCTGGCATATGGAGTTCAGGGCACAAGAGGAATGGCATTTTCAATCAGGGCATAAGTGTTGGCTTCCTCCAATTCTGGCTTGCTGTCATTGTTTTGGGTGCCTCAGCCGATTTGTGGTTTCTTGAGCGGCATTTTCCTAAATGTTTTCTGGGTCTGAGTTGGTTTTTCCTTCTTCCTTCCCAAATTTTGTATTCTGATGCAATATAAACAAGAGTTTGGTCAAAGTAGCCATTATGAAATAAAAAACACAACAAACAAGCATTTAAAGGTTATACATGTACAGAAAACACGACCAAGGTGAGTTTTTGTGTTTTGGAAAATCAAATGGAACACTTTGACTGAGGTGACAGATATTAATTGCCTCCAAACTGAGTTTCACTGTGATGTTCAGGTTAATTCAGTTGAATTCCACAGGTAGCCAGATGGAGGGGTGGATGAATCTGGGAACAGCCGGTTTCCTTGTGACTGAATCAAGCCCAATATCATTATGGATTCTTGCATTTCTTTGGCCTTTTTCTCATTTTTCTTATTTATCATGGTTTGTAAGGAATTTTCTGATGTGAGCTTTGGTTTTGAGTCTGCAAGATGGAGTTCAGGGCACCAGAGGAATGGCCATATTCAATCAGGGCACAGATCTTTGCTTGCTCCAATTCTGGCTTACTGTCATTGGTTTGGGTGCCTTAGCTGAGTTTGCTTTCTTGAGCGGCAAGTTCCTAAATGTTTTCTGGGTCTGAGTTGGTTTTGCTTTCTTCCTTCAAATGTTGCTTCTGACGCAATACAAACAAGAGTTTAGACAGAGTAGCCATTATGAAATAAAAAACACCACAAATAGGCATTTGAAGCTTAGACATCTACTGGTAACATGACCAAGGTGAGTTTTTGTGTTTTGGAATATATAATGGAACACTTTGGCTGTGGTGACAGATATTAATTGCCTCCAAACTGAGTTTCACTGCGATTTTCAGGTTAATTCAGTCAGAATTCCACAGGCAGTCAGCTGGAGGGGTGGATGAATCTAGGAACAACCGGTTTCCTTGCGACTAAATCAAACCTAATATCATTATGGAATCTTTCATTTCTTTGGATTTATTCTCATTTTTCTTATTTATCATGGTGTGTAATGAATTTTCTGATGTGAGCTTTGGTTTTGAGTCTGGAAGATGGAGTTCAGGGCAGAAGAGGATGGTTCTTTTTCAATCAGGGCACAGCTCTTTGCTTGCTCCAATTCTGGTTTAATGTAATTGGTTTGGGTACCTCAGCTGACTTTTGGTTTCTTGAGCGGCAATTTCCTAAATGTTTTCTGGGTCTGAGTTGGTTTTGCCTACTTCCTTGTCAAATTTTGTATTCTGACGCAATACAAAAAAGAGTTTGTTTAAAGTAGCCATTATGAAATAAAAACCACAACAAATAGGCTTTTGAAGCTTAGAAATCTACAGGTAACACGACCATGGTGAGTTTTTGTGTTTTGGAAAATCAAATGGAACACTTTGGCTGAGGTGACAGATATTAATTGCTTCCAAACTGAGATTCACTGTGATTTTCAGGTTAATTCAGTCAGAATTCCACAGGTAGTCAGCTGGAGGGGGGGATGAATCTGGGAAGAGCTGATTTCCTTGAAACTAAATCAAGCCCAATATCATTATGGATTCTTGCATTTCTTTGGCTTTTTTCTCATTTTTCTTATGTATCATGGTTTGTAGTGAATTTTCTGATGTGAGCTTTGGTTTTGAGTCTGCAATATGGAGTTCAGGGCACAAGAGGAAGGTTCTTTTTCAAACAGGGCACAGCCATTTGCTTGCTCCAGTTCTGGCTTGCTGTCATTGTTTTGGGTGCCTCAGCTGATTTTTGGTGTGTTGAGTGGCAATTTCCTAAATGTTTTCTGGGTCAGAGTTGGTTTTGCCTTCTTCCTTCCCAAATTTTGTATTCTGACGCCATACAAACAAGAGGTTGGACAGAATAGCCATTATGAAATAAAAAAAAAACAGAAGAAATAGGAGTTTGAAGCTTAGAAATCTACAGGTAACACGACCAAGGTGAGATTTTGTGTTTTGGAAAATCAAATGGAACACTTTGGCTGAGGTGACACATATTAATTGCCTCCAAACTGAGTTTCACTGCGATTTTCAGGTTAATTCTGTCAGAATTCCACAGGCAGTCAGCTGGAGGGGTGGATGAATCCGGGAAAGATGGTTTCCTTGCGACTAAATCAAGCCCAATATCATTGTGGATTCTTGCATTTGTTTGGCTTTTTTCTAATCTTTCTTATTTATCATGGTTTGTAATGAATTTTCGGATGTGAGCTTTGGTTTTGAGGCTGGCATTTTGAGTTCAGGGCACCGGAGGAATGGTCCTTTTCAAACAGGGCACAGCTGTTGGCCTGCTCCAATTCTGGCTTGCTGTCATTTTATTTTGGGTGCCTCAGCTTATTTGTGGTTTCTTGAGCGGCAATTTTCTGAATGTTTTCTGGGTCTGAGTTGCTTTTGCCTTCTTCCTTGTCAAATTTTGTATTCTGACGCAATAAATACAAGAGTTTGGGCAGAGTAGCCATTATGAAATAAAAAACACAACCAATCGGCGTTTGAAGCTTAGAAATCTACAGGTAACACGACCAAGGTGAGTTTTTGTGTTTTGGAAAATCAAATGGAACACTTTGGCTGAGGTGACAGATATTAATTGCCTCCAAACTGAGTTTCAATGCGATTTTCAGGTTAATTCAGTCAGAATTCCACAGGCTGTCAGCTGGAGGGGTGGATGAATCCGGGAACAACCGGTTTCTTTGCGACTCAATCAAGCCCAATAGCATTATGGATTCTTGCATTTCTTTGGCTTTTTTCTTCGTTTTCATATTTATCATCGTTTCTAATGAATTTTCTGATGTGAGTTTTGGTTTTGAGGCTGCAATATGGAGTTCAGAGTAACGGAGGAATGGTCTTTTTCAAACAGGGCACAGCTGTTGGCCTGCTCCAATTCTGGTTTGCTGTCATTCTTTTGAGTGCCTCAGCCAATTAGTGGTTTCTTGAGCGGCAATTTCCTACATGTTTTCTAGGTCTGAGTTGGTTTTGCCCCCTTCCTTCCCAAATTTTGTATTCTGACGCCATAGAAAGAACAGTTTGGGTAGAGTAGCCATTATGAAATAAAAAACACAACACATAGGCATTTGAAGCTTAGAAATCTACAGGTAACATGACCAAGGTGAGGTTTTGTGTTTTGGGAAATAAAATGGAACACTTTGGCTGAGGTGACAGATATTAATGGCCTCCAAACTGAGTTTCACTGCGATTTTCAGGTTAATTCAGTCAGAATTCCACAGGCAGTCAGCTGGAGGGGTGGATGAATCCGGGAACAGCCCGTTTCCTTGCGACTAAATCAAGCCCAATATCATTATGGATTCTTGCATTTCTTTGGATTTTTTGCATTTTTCTTATTTATCATGGTTTGTAATGAATTTTGTGATGTCAGCTTTGGTTATGAGGCTGCAATATGGAGTTCAGGGCACCGGGGGAATGGTCTTTTTCAATCAGGGCACAGCTGTTGGTCTGCTCTAATTCTGGCTTGCTGTCATTGCTTTGAGTGCCTCAGCCGATTTGTGGTTTCTTGAGCGGCAATTTCCTACATGTTTTCTGGGTCTGAGTTGATTTTGCCTTCTTCCTTCCCAAATTTTGTATTCTGACGCAATACAAACAAGAGTTTTTGCAGAGTAGCCATTTTGTAATGAAAAACATAGCATATAGGCGTTTGAAGCTTAGAAATCTACAGGTAACACGACCAAGGTGAGGTTATGTGTTTTGGATAATAAAATGGTCTGAGGTGACAGATATTAATTGCCTCCAAACTGAGTTTCACTGCGATTTTCAGGTGAATTCAGTCAGAATTCCACAGGCAGTCAGCTGCAGTGGTCGATGAATCCAGGAACAGCCGGTTTCCTTGAGACTAAATCAAGCCCAATATCATTATGGATTCTTGGAATTCTTTGGCTTTTTTCTCATTTTCCTTATTTTTCATGGTTTGTAATGAATTTTCTGAAGTGAGCTTTAGTTTTGAGGCTGCAATATGGAGTTCAGGGCACCGGAGGAATGGTCTTTTTCAAACACGGCACAGCTGTTGGCCTGCTCCAATTCTGCCTTGCTGTCATTGTTTTGAGTGCCTCAGCCGATTTGTGGTTTTTTGAGCGGCAATTTCTTAAATGTTTTCTGGGTCTGAGTTGGTTTTGCCTTCTTCCTTCCCAAATTTTCTATTCTGACGCAATACAAACAAGAGTTTGTTTAAAGTAGCCATTATGAAATAAAAAACACTACAAATAGGCGTTTTAAGCTTAGAAATCTACAGGTAACACGACCAAGGGGAGTTTTTGTGTTTTGGAAAATACAATGGAACACTTTGGCTAGGTGACAGATATTAATTGCCTCCAAACTGAGTTTCACTGCAATATTCAGGTTAATTCAGTCAGAATTCCACAGGCAGTCCGCTGAAGGGGTGGATGAATCTGGGAATAGCCGGTTTCCTTGCGACTAACTCAAGCCCAATATCATTATGGATTCTTGCATTTTTTGGCTTTTTTCTCCGTTTTCTTATTTATCATGGTTTGTAATGAATTTTCTGATGTGAGCTTTGGTTTTGAGGCTGGCATATTGAGTTCAGGGCACCGGAGGAATGGTCTTTTTCAAACAGGGCACAGCTGTTGGCCTTCTCCAATTCTGCCTTGCTGTCATTGTTTTAAGTACCTCAGCCGATTTGTGGCTTCTTGAGCGGAAATTTTAAATGTTTTCTGGACAGAGTAGCCATTATGAAATAAAAAATACAACTAATAGGCGTTTGAATCTTAGAAATCTACAGGTAACACGAGCAAGGTGAGTTTTTGTGTTTTGGATAATAAAATGGTCTGAGGTGACAGATATTAATTGCCCCCAAACTGAGTTTCACTGCGATTTTCAGGTTAATTCAGTCAGAATTCCACAGGCAGTCAGCTGGAGGGGTGGATGAATCCAGGAACAGCCGGTTTCCTTGCGACTAAATCAAGCCCAATATCATTATGGATTCTTGCATTTCTTTGGCTTTTTTCTCATTTTTCTTATTTATCATGGTTTGTAATGCATTTTCTGATGTCAGCTTTGGTTTTGAGGCTGCAATATGGAGTTCAGGGCACCGGGGCAATGGTCTTTTTCAAACACGGCACAGCTGTTGGCCTGCTCCAATTCTGGCTTGCTGTCATTGTTTTGAGTGCCTCAGCCAATTAGTGGTTTCTTGAGCGGCAATTTCCAAAATGTTTTCTGGGTCTGAGTTGGTTTTGCCTTCTTCCTTCCCAAATTTTGTATTCTGACGCCATACAAACAAGAGTTTGGGCAGAGTAGCCATTATGAAATAAAAAACACTACAAATAGGCGTTCGAAGCTCAGAAATCTACAGGTAACAGGACAAGATGAGGTTTTGTGTTTTGGCAAATAAAATGGAACACTTTGGCTGAGGTGACAGATATTAATTGCCTCCAAACTGAGTTTCACTGCGATTTTCAGGTTAATTCAGTCAGAATTCCACAGGCAGTCAGCTGGAGGGGTGGATGAATCTGGGAACAGCCAATTTCCTTGCGACTCAATCAAGCCCAATATCATTATGGATTCTAGCATTTCTTTGGCTTTTTTCTCATTTTTCTTATTTATCATGGTTTGTAATGAATTTTCTGATGTGAGCTTTGGTTTTGAGGCTGCAATATGGAGTTCAGGGCACAAGAGGAAGGTTATTTTTCAAAAAGGGCACAGCTGTTGGTTTGCTCCAATTCTGCCTTGCTGTCATTGTTTTGGGTGCCTTAGCTGACTTTTGGTTTCTTGAGCGGCAATTTCCTAAATGTTTTCTGTGTCTGAGAGGTTTTTGCCTTCTTCCTTCCCAAATTTTGTATTGTGACGCAATACAAACATGAGTTCAGACAGAGTACCGATTATGAAATAAAAAACACAACAAATAGGCGTTTGAAGCTTAGAAATCTACAGGAAACATGACCAAGGTGAGTTTTTGTGTTTTGGAAAATCAAATGGAACACTTTGGCTGAGGTGACAGATATTAATTGCCTCCAAACTGAGGTTCACTGCGATTTTCCGGTTAATTCAGTCATATTTCCACAGGCAGTCAGCTGGAGGGGTGGATGAATGCAGGAACATCCGGTTTCCTTGCGACTAAATCAAGTCCAATATCATTATGGATTCTTGCATTTCTTTGGCTTTTTTCTCATTTTTCTTATTTGTAATGGTTTGTAATGCATTTTCTGATGTGAGCTTTGGTTTTGAGGCTGGCATATTGACTTCAGGGCACAAGAGGATGGTTCTGTTTCAATCAGGGCACAGTTGTTGATTTGCTCCAATTCCGGCTTGCTGTCATTGTTTTGGATGCTTCAGAAGATTCGTGGTTTCTTGAGTGGCAATTTCATAAATGTTTTCTGTGTCTGAGTTGGATTTGCCTTCTTATTCCCAAATTTTGTATTCTGATGCAATGCAAAGAAGAGTTTGGACAGAGTAGCCATTATGAAATAAACAACACAACAAATAGGCATTTGAAGCTTGGAAATCTACAGGTAACAAGACCAAGGTGAGTTTTTGTGTTTTGGAAAATAAAATGGAACACTTTGGCTGAGGTGACAGATATTAATTGCCTCCAAACTGAGTTTCACTGCAATTTTCAGGTTAATTCAGTCAGAATTCCACACGCAGTCAGCTGGAGTGTTGGATGAATCCGGGAACAGCTGGTTTCCTTGCAACTAAATCCAGCTCAATATCATTATGGTTTCTTGCATTTCTTGGCTTTTTTCTCATTTTTCTTATGTATCGTGGTTTGTAATGAATTTCCTGATGTGAGCTTTGGTTTTGAGGCTGGAATATGGAGTTCAGGGTACCGGAAGAATGGCCTTTTTCAATCAGGACTCAGCTGATTGCCTGCTCCAATTCTGGCTTGCTGTCATGGTTTTGGGAGCCTCAGCTGACTTTTGGTTTCTTGAGTGGCAATTTCCTAAATGTTTTCTGGGTCTGAGTTGGCTTTGCCTTCTACCTTCCGAAATTTTGTATGTTGATGCAATACAAGCAAGATTTTGGACAGAGTAGCCATTATGAAATAAAAAACACAACAAATAGGCGTTTGACGCTTTGAAATCTATAGGAAACATGACCAAAGTGAGTTTTTTTGTTTTGGAAAATAAAATGGAACACTTTGGCTGAGGTGACAGATATTAATTGTCTCCAAACCGAATTTCACTGCCATTTTGAGGTTAATTCAGTCAGAATCCCTATTCACTCAGCTGGGAGTTGTGGATGAATCTGGAAACAGCTGTTTACTTAGGAATAAATCAAGCCCAATATCACTAAGAAAACTTGCATTTCTTTGGCTTTTTTCAGATTTTTCCTATTTATCATGGTTTGAAATGAATTTTCTGATGTGAGCTTTGGTTTTGTGGCTGGCATATTGAGTTTAGGGCACAAGAGGAAGGTTCTTTTTCAAACAGGGCACAGCTGTTGGCGTGCTCCAGTTCTGCTTGCTGTCATTGTTTTGGATTCCTTAGCTGATTTGTGGATTCTTTTTCTGCAGTTTCCTAAATGTTTTCTGGGTCTGAGTCGGATTTGCCTTCTTATTCCCAAATTTTGTATTCTGACGCAATACAAGCAAGATTTTGGACAGAGTAGCCATTATGAAAGAAAAAAAAAAAACACAATAAATTGCCCTTTCAGGATTAGAAGTCTACAGGCAACACGACTAAGATGAGTTTTTGTGTTTTGGAAAATGACATGGAACACTTCTGCTGAGGGGACAGATACTAATTCCCTCCAAATTGAGTGTGAGTGCGATTTTGAGGTGAATTGAGTCAGAATTCCAAAGTCAGTCTGTGGAAGGGGGGGATGAATCCGGAAACAGCCTGTTTCCTTCTGTCTAAATCCAGCCAAATACCACAAAGGACTCTTGAATTACTTTGGCTTTCTCAGATTTCCCTTATTTATCATTGTTTGTAATGATTTTTTTTTGTGTGCTTTGGTTTTGAGGCTGGAATATGGAGTTCAGGGCACTGGATTAATGGTCTAGTTCAATCAGGGCACAGCTGTTGGCTTGCTCCAATTCTGGCTTGCTTTCAAGGTTTTGGGTGCCTCAGTCCATTTGTGGTTTCTTGAGCGGCAATTTCCTACATGTTTTCTGGCTCTGAGTAGGTTTTGCCTTCTTCCTTCCCAAATTTTGTATTCTGGCGTAATACAAACAAGAGTTTGGACAGAGTAGCCATTATGAAATAAAAAACACAACAAATATGCGTTTGAAGCTTATATATGTACTGGTCACAAGACCAAGGTATGATTTTTTGTTTTCGAAATTAAAATTGAACACTCTGGCTGAGGTGACAGATATTAATTGCCTCCAAAACCGAGTTTCACTGCGATTTTCAGATTAATTCAGTTAATTCAGTTAGGATTCCACAGGCTTGCATTTTTTGGCTTTTTCTCATTTCCGTTATTTATCATGGTTTGTAATGAATTTTCTGATGTGAGCTTTGGTTTTGAGGCTGGAATATGGAGTTCAGGGTACTGGAGGAATGGTCTTTTTCAAACAGGGCACAGCTGTTGGCTTGCTCCAATTCTGGCTTGCTGTCATTGTTTTGGGTGCCTCAGCTCAATTTTGGTTTGTTGAGCGGCAATTTCCTAAATGTTTTCTGGGTCTGATTTGGTTTTTCCTTCCTCCTTCCCAAATTTTGTATTCTGACGCCATACAAACATGAGTTTGGGCAGAGTACCGATTATGAAATACAAAACACAACAAATGGGCATTTGAAGCTCAAAAATCTACAGGTTACATGACCAAGGTGAGTTTTTGTGTTTTGCAAAAAAAAATGTTACACTTTGGCTGAGGTCACAGATATTAATTGACTCCAAACTGAGTTTCACTGCGATTTTCAGGGTAATTCAGTCAGAATTCCACAGGCAGACAGCTGGAGGTATGGATGAATCTGGGGACAGCCGGTTTCCTTGCGACTAAATCAAGCCCAATATCATTAAGGATTCTTGCATTTCTTTGGCTTTTTTCTCTTTTTTCTTATTTATCATGGTTTGTAATGAATTTTCTGATGTGAGCTTTGGTTTTGAGGCTGGCATATTGAATTCAGGGCACAAGAGGAAGGTTCTTTTTCAATCAGGGCACAGCTGTTGGCTTGCTCCAATTCTGGCTTGCTGTCATTGTTTTGGGTGCCTCAGCTGATTTGTGGTTTCTTGAGCGGCAATTTCCTTAATGTTTTCTGGGTCTGAGTCGGTTTTGCCTTCTTATTCCCATATTTTGTATTCTGATGCAATACAAGCAAGATTTGGACAGAGTAGCCATTATGAAAGAAAAAAAAAACACAGAAATTGCCCTTTCAGGATTAGAAATCTACTGGCAACATGATCAACATTAGTTTCTGTGTTTTGGAAAATGACATGGAACCCTTCTGCTGAGGGGACAGATTCTAATTCCCTCCAAATTGAGTGTGAGTGCAATTTTGAGGTGAAATCAATCAGAATTCCAAAGTCAGTCAGTGGAAGGGGGGATGAATCTTTAAACAGCCAGTTTCCTTGTGTCTAAATCCAGCCAAATATCACTAAGAACTCGTGCATTTCTTTGGCTTTTGTCTCATTTTTCTGATTTATCATGGTTTGTAATGAATTTTCTGATGTGAGCTTTGGTTTTGAGGCTGGCATATTGAGTTCAGGGCACCGGATCAATGGTCTTTTTCAAACAGGACACAGCTGTTGGCTTGTTGCAATTCTGGCTTACTGTCATTGTTTTGCGTGCCTCAGCTATTTTTGGTTTCTTTATCGGCAATTTCCTACATGTTTTCTGGGTCTGAGTTGGTTTTGCCTTCTTCCTTTCCAAATTTTGTATTCTGACGTAATACAAACAAGAGTTTGGACAGAATAGCCATTATGAAATAAAAAACACAACAAATATGCGTTTGAAGCTTATATATGTACAGGTAACACGAGCAAGGTAAGTTTTTGTGTTTTCGAAAGTAAAATTGAACACTCTGGCTGAGGTAACAGATATTAATTGCCTCCAAAACCGAGTTTCACTGCAATTTTTTTGTTAATTCATTCAGAAACCAAAGACACTCAGTTGGGAGGTGTGGATGAATCTGGAAACAGCCGTTTACATGGCCATAATTCAAGCCCAATATCCCTAAGAACTCCTGCATTTCTTTGGCTTTTTTCTCATTTTTCTTATTTATCATGGTTTGTAATGAATTTTCTGATGTGAGCTTTGGTTTTGAGGCTGGCATATGGAGTTCAGGGCACAAGAGGAAGGTTCTTTTTCAATCAGGGCACAGCTGTTGTCTTTCTCCAATTCTGGCTTGCTGTCATTGTTGTGGGTTCCTCAGCTGAATTTTGGTTTCTTGAGTGGCAATTTCCTAAATGTTTTCTGGGTCTGAGTTGGTTTTGCCTTCTTCCTTCCCAAATTTTGTATTCTGACGCAATACAAACAAGAGTTTGGACAGAGTAGCCATCATGAAATAAAAAACAAAACAAATAGGCATTTGAAGTTTTGAAATCTACAGGTAAGAAGACTAAGGTGAGTTTTTGGGTTTTGGAAGACAAAATGTTACACTTTGGCTGAGGTGACAGATATTAATTGCCTCCAAACCGAGTTTCACTGCGATTTTTTTGTTAATTCATTCAGAAACCAAAGACACTCAGCTGGGAGGTGTGGATGAATCTGGAAACAGCCGTTTACATGGCAATAAATCAAGCCCAATATTACTAAGAACTCCTGCATTTCTTTGGCTTTTTTCTCCGTTTTCTTATTTATCATGGTTTGTAATGAATTTTCTGATGTGAGCTTTGGTTTTGAGGCTGGCATATGGAGTTCAGGGCACAAGAGGAAGGTTCTTTTTCAATCAGGGCACAGATGTTGGCTTGCTGCAATTCTGGCTTGCTGTCATTGTTTTGGGTGCCTCAGCCGATTTGTGGTTTCTTGAGCGGCAATTTCCTGAATGTTTTCTGGGTCTGAGTCGGTTTGGCCTTCTTATTCCCAAATTTTGTATTCTGAATCAATACAAGCAAGATTTTGGCAGAGTAGCCATTACAAAAGAAAAAAAAATACACAGCAAATTGCCCTTTCAGGATTAGAAATCTACAGGCAACTCGACCAAGATGAGTTTCTGTGTTTTGGAAAATGACATGGAACACTTCTGCTGAGGGGACAGATTCTAATTCCCTCCAAATTGAGTGTGAGTGCGATTTTGAGGTGAATTCAATCAGAATTCCAAGGTCTGTCTGTGGAAGGGGGGGGATGAATCTGGAAACAGCCAGTTTCTTTGTGTCTAAATCCAGCCAAATACCACAAAGGACTCTTGAATTTCTTTGGCTTTCTCAGATTTCCCTTATTTATCATGGTTTGTAATGAATTTTCTGATGTGAGCTTTGGTTTTGAGGCTGCAATATGGAGTTCAGGGCACCGGAGGA
The DNA here is from genome assembly GCF_964237555.1 of Oryctolagus cuniculus. NCBI lineage: Eukaryota > Metazoa > Chordata > Mammalia > Lagomorpha > Leporidae > Oryctolagus > Oryctolagus cuniculus. Next base: position 761,268 of record NW_027208224.1, on the reverse strand, counting down.
ATGGTCTTTTTAAAACAGGGCACAGCTGTTGGCTTGCTCCAATTCTGTCTTGCTTTCAAGGTTTTGGGTGCCTCAGCTGATTTGTGGTTTCTTGAGCGGCAATTTCCTAAATGTTTTCTGGGTCTGAGTTGGTTTTGCCTTCTTCCTTTCCAAATTTTGTATTCTGACGTAATACAAACAAGAGTTTGGACAGAGTAGCCATTATGAAATAAAAAACACAACAAATATGCGTTTGAAGCTTATATATGTACAGGTAACACGAGCAAGGTAAGTTTTTGTGTTTTCGAAAGTAAAATTGAACACTCTGGCTGAGGTGACAGATATTAATTGCCTCCAAAACCGAGTTTCACTGCGATTTTTTTGTTAATTCATTCAGAAACCAAAGACACTCAGTTGGGAGGTGTGGATGTATCTGGAAACAGCCGTTTACATGGCCATAATTCAAGCCCAATATCCCTAAGAACTGCTGCATTTCTTTGGCTTTTTTCTCATTTTTCTTATTTATCATGGTTTGTAATGAATTTTCTCATGTGAGCTTTGCTTTTGAGGCTGGCATATGGAGTTCAGGGCACAAGAGGAAGGTTCTTTTACAATCAGGGCACAGCTGTTGTCTTTCTCCAATTCTGGCTTGCTGTCATTGTTGTGGGTTCCTCAGCTGACTTTTGGTTTCTTGAGTGGCAATTTCCTAAATGTTTTCTGGGTCTGACACGGTTTTTCCTTCTTAATCCCAAATTTTGTATTCTGACGCAATACAAACAAGAGTTTGGACAGAGTAGCAATGATGAAATAAAAAACAAAACAAATAGGCATTTGAAGCTTAGAAATCTACAGGTAAGAATACTAAGGTGAGTTTTTGAGTTTTGGAAAATAAAATGGAACACTTTGGCTGAGGTGACAGATATTAATTGCCTCCAAACCGAGTTTCACTGCGATTTTCAGGTTAATTCAGTCAGAAACCACAGACACTCAGCTGGGAGGTGTGGATGAATCTGGAAACAGCCGTTTACATGGCAATAAATCAAGCCCAATATTACTAAGAACTCCTGCATTTCTTTGGCTTTTTTCTCATTTTTCTTATTTATCATGGTTTGTAATGAATTTTCTGATGTGAGCTTTGGTTTTGAGGCTGGTATATTGAGCTCAGGGCACAAGAGGAAGGTTCTTTTTCAATCAGGGCACAGCTGTTGGCTTGCTCCAATTCTGGCTTGCTGTCATTGTTGTAGGTTCCTCAGCTGACTTTTGGATTCTTGAGCGGCAATTTCCTAAATGTTTTCTGGGTCTGAGTTGGTTTTGCCTTCTTCCTTGCCAAATTTTGTATTCTGACGCAATACAAACAAGAGCTTGGGCAGAGTAGCCATTATGAAATAAAAAACAAAACAAATAGGCATTTGAAGTTTTGAAATCTACAGGTAAGAAGACTAAGGTGAGTTTTTGAGTTTTGGAAGATAAAATGGAACACTTTGGCTGAGGTGACAGATATTAATTTCCTCCAAACCGAGTTTCACTGCGATATTCAGGTTAATTCAGTCAGAAACCACAGACACTCAGCTGGGAGGTGTGGATGAATCTGGAAACAGCCGTTTACATGGCAATAAATCAAGCCCAATATTACTAAGAACTCCTGCATTTCTTTGGCTTTTTTCTCATTTTTCTTATTTATCATGGTTTGTAATGAATTTTCTGATGTGAGCTTTGGTTTTGAGGCTGGTATATTGAGCTCAGGGCACAAGAGGAAGGTTCTTTTTCAATCAGGGCACAGATGTTGGCTTGCTGCAATTCTGGCTTGCTGTCATTGTTTTGGGTGCCTCAGCCGATTTGTGGTTTCTTGAGCGGCAATTTCCTAAATGTTTTCTGGGTCTGAGTCGGTTTTGCCTTCTTCCTTCCCAAATTTTGTATTCTGATGCAATACAAGCAAGATTTTGGCAGAGTAGCCATTATGAAAGAAAAAAAAAAAAACACAGCAAATTGCCGTTTCAGGATTAGAAATCTACAGGCAACTCGACCAAGATGGGTTTCTGTGCGATTTTCAGGTGAATTCAGTCAGAATTCCACAGGCAGTCAGCTGCAGGGGTGGATGAATCCGGGAACAGCCAGTTTCCTTGCGACTAAATCAAGCCCAATATCATTATGGATGCTTGCATTTCTTTGGCTTTTTTCTCATTTTTCTTATTTATCATGGTTTGTAATGAATTTTCTGAGGTGAGCTTTGGTTTTGAGGCTGCAATATGGAGTTCAGGACACTGGGGGAATTGTTTTTTCAAACAGGGCACAGCTGTTGGCCTGCTCCAATTCTGGCTTACTGTCATTGTTTTGGGTGCCTCAGCTGAATTTTGGTTTCTTGATCAGCAACTTCCTAAATGTTTTCTGGGTCTGAGTTCGTTTTGCCTTCTTCTTAACAAATTTTGTATTCTGATGCCTTACAAACAAGAGTTTGGACAGAGTAGCCATTATGAAATAAAAAACATAACAAATATGTTTTGAAGCTTATAAACCTGCAGGTAACACGACGAAGGTGAGTTTTTGTGTTTTGGAAAATAAAATGGTCTGAGGTGACAGATAATAATTGCCTCCAAGCTGAGTTTCACTGCGATTTTCAGGTGAATTCAGTCAGAATTCCACAGGCTGTCAGCTGGAGGGGTGGATGAATCTGGGAACAGCTGGTTTCCTTGTGACTAATAAGGCCAAATGTCATTATGAATTCTTGCATTTTTTTGTTTTTTTTCTCCGTTTTCTTATTTATCATGGTTTGTAATGAATATTCTGATGTGAGCTTTGGTTTTGTGGCTGCAATATGGAGTTAAGGGCATCGGAGGAATGATCTTTTTCAAACAGGGCACAGCTGTTGGCCTGCTTCAATTCTGGCTTCCTGTCATTGTTTTGGGTGCCTCAGCCGATTTGTGGATTCCGAGTGGTAATTTCCTAAATGCTTTCTGGGTCTGAGTTGGTTTTGCCTTCTTCCTTCCCAAATTTTGTATTCTGACGCCATAGAAACAAGAGTTTCGGCAGAGTAGCCATTATGAAACAAAAAACTCAACAAATGGGCATTTGAAGCTTATAAATCTACCGGTAACATGACCAAAGTGAGTTTTTGTGTTTTGGAAAATCAAATGGAACACTTTGGCTGAGGTGACAGATATTAATTGCCTCCAAACTGAGCTTCACTGTGATTTTCAGGTTAATTCAGTCAGAATTCCACAGGCAGTCAGCTGGAGGGGTGGATGAATCCGGGAACAGCCGGTTTCCTTGCGACTAAATCCAGCCCAATATCATTATGGATTCTTGCATTTCTTTGGCTTTTTTCTCATTTTTCTGATTTATCATGGTTTGTAATGAATTTTCTGATGTGAGCTTTGGTTTTGAGGCTGCAATATGGAGTTCACGGCACTGGAAGAATGGGCTTTTTCAAACAGGGTACAGCTGTTGATTTGCTCCAATTCTGGCTTGCCTTCATTGTTTTGGTGCATCAGCTGATTTTTGGTTTCTTGAGCGGCAATTTCCTAAATGTTCTCTGGGTCTGAGTTGGTTTTGCCGTCTTCCTTCTCAAATTTTCTTTTCTGATGCCATACAAACAAGAGTTTGGACAGAGTAGACATTATTAAATAAAAAACACAACCAATTGGCGTTTGAAGCTTAGAAATCTACAGGTAACACGACCAAGGTGAGTTTTTGTGTGTTGGGAAATACAATGGAACACTTTGGCTGAGGTGCCAGATATTAATTGCCTCCAAACTGAGTTTCACTGCGATTTTCAGGTTAATTCAGTCAGAATTCATCAGGCAGTCAGCTGTAGGGGTGAATGAAACCAGGAACAGCCAGTTTCCTTGTGATTAAATCAAGCCCAATATCATTGTGGATTCTTGCATTTCTTTGTTTTTTTTTTCTCATTTTTCTTATATATCATGGTTGTAATGAATTTTCTGATGTGAGCTTTGGTTTTGAGGCTGCAATATGGAGTTCACGGCACAAGAGGAAGGTCCTTTTTCATTCAGGGCACAGCTGTTGGCCTGCTCCAATTCTGGCTTGCTGTCATTGTTTTGGGTGCCTCAGCTGACTTTTGGTTTCTTGAGCAGCAATTTGCTAAATGTTTTCTGGGTCTGAGTTGGGTTCTCGGTCTTCCTTCCCAAATTTTGTATTCTGATGCCATAGAAACAAGAGTTTCGGCAGAGTAGCCATTATGAAATAAAAAACACAACAAATAGGCGTTTGAAGCATAGAAATCTACAGGTAACACAACCAAGGTTAGGTTTTGTGTTTTGGAAAATCAAATGGAACACTTTGGCTGAGGTGACAGATAGTAATTGCCTCCAAACTGAGTTTCACTGCGATTTTCAGGTTAATTCAGTCAGAATTCCACAGGCAGTCAGCTGGAGGGGTGGATGAATCCGGGAACAGCCGTTTTCCTTGAAACTAAATCAAGCCCAATATCATTATGGATTCTTGCATTGCTTTGGCTTTTTTCTCATTTTTCTTATTTATCATGGTTTGTAATGAATTTTCTGATGTGAGCTTTGGTTTTGAGGTTGCAATATTGAGTTCAGGGCACCGGAGGAATGGTCTTTTTCAAACAGGGCACAGCTGTTGGCTTGCTCCTATTCTGGCTTGCTGTCATTTTTTGGGTGCCTCAGCCGATTTGTGGTTTCTTGAGCGGCAATTTCCTACATGTTTTCTGGGTCTGAGTTGGTTTTGCCTTCTTCATTCTCCAATGTTGTATTCTGACGCCATACAAACAAGAGTTTGGACAGAGTAGACATTATTAAATAAAAAACACAACCAATCGGCGTTTGAAGCTTAGAAATCTACAGGTAACACGACCAAGGTGAGTTTTTGTGTGTTGGGAAATACAATGGAACACTTTGGCTGAGGTGCCAGATATTACTAGCCTCCAAACTGAGTTTCACTGCGATTATCAGGTTAATTCAGTCAGAATTCCACAGGCAGTCAGCTGGAGGGGTGGATGTATCTGGGAACAGCCGGTTTCCTTGCGACTAAATCAAGCCCAATATCATTACGGATTCTTGCATTTCTTTGGCTTTTTTCTCATTTTTCTTATTTATCATGGTTTGTAATCAGTTTTCTGATGTGAACTTTGGTTTTGAGGTTGCAATATGGAGTTCAGGGCACAAGAGGAAGGTTCTTTTTCAATCAGGGCACAGCTGTTGGCTTGCTCCAATTCTGGCTTGCTGTCATAGTTTTGAGTGCCTCAGCCGATTTGTGGTTTTGTGAGCAGCAATTTCCTAAATGTTTTCTGGGTCTGAGTTGGTTTTGCCTTCTTCCTTCCCAAATTTTGTATTCTGACGCCATACAAACAAGAGTTTCGGCATAGTAGCCATTATGAAATAAAAAACACAACAAATAGGCATTTGAAGCTTTGAAATTTAGAGGTAACATGACCAAGGTGAGTTTTTGTGTTTTGCAAAATCAAATGGAACACTTTGGTTGAGGTGACAGATATTAATTGCCTCCAAACTGAGTTTCACTGTGATTTTCAGGTTAATTCAGTCAGAATTCCACAGGCAGTCAGCTGGAGGGGTGGATGAATCCGGGAACAGCCGGTTTCCTTGTGACTAAATCAAGCCCAATATCATTATGAATCCTTGCATTTCTTTGGCTTTTTTCTCATTTTTCTTATTTATCATGGTTTCTCATGAATTTTTTGATGTCAGCTTTGGTTTTGAGGCTGGCATATTGAGTTCAGGGCACAAGAGGAATGGTCTTTTTCAAACAGGGCACAGCTGTTGGCCTGCTTCAATTCTGGCTTACTGTCATTATTTTGGGTGCCTCAGCCGATTTGTGGTGTCTTGAGCGGCAATTTCCTAAATGTTTTCTGGGTCTGAGTTGGATTTGCCGTCTATCTTCCCAAATTTTGTATTCTGATGCCATACAAACAAGAGTTTGTCAGAGTAACCATTATGAAATAAAAAAACACAACAAATAGGCTTTTGAAACTTAGACATCTATAGGTAATACGACCAAGGTGAGTTTTTGTGTTTTGGAAAATCAAATGGAACACTTTGGCTGAGGTGACAGATATTAATTGCCTCCAAATTGAGTTTCACTGTGATTTTCAGGTTAATTCAGTCAGAATTCCACAGGCAGTCAGCTGGAGGGGTGGATGAATCCGGGAACGGCCAGTTTCCTTGCGACTAAATCAAGCCCAATATCATTATGGATTCTTGCATTTCTTTGGCTTTTTTCTCATTTTTCTTATGTATCATGGTTTGTAATGAATTTTCTGATGTGACCTTTGGTTTTGAGCCTGCTATTTTGAGTTCAGGGCACAAGAGAATTGGTCTTTTTCAAACAGGGCACAGCTGTTGGCTTGCTCCAATTCTGGCTTGCTGTCATTGTTTTGGGTGCCTCAGCTGATTTGTGATTTCTTGAGTGCCAATTTCCTAAATATTTTCTGGGTCTGAATCGGTTTTGCCTTCTTATTCTAAAATTTTGTATTCTGATGTAATACAAGCAAGATTTTGGACAGAGTAGTCATTAGGAAAGAAAAAAAAAAAAACAGAGCAAATTGCCCTTTCGGGAGTAGAAATCTACAGGCAACACGACCAAGATGAGTTTCTGTGTTTGGGAAATGACATGGAACCCTTTTCCTGAGGGGACAGATTCTAACTCCCTAAAAATTGAGTGTGAGTGCCATTTTGAGGTCAATTCACTCAGAATTCCAAAGTCAGTCTGTGGAAGGGGGCAATGAATCTGGAACCAGCCAGTTTCCTTGTGTCTAAATCCAGCCAAATATCACAAAGGACTCTTGCATTTCTTTGGCTTTTTCACATTTCCCTTATTTATCATAGTTTGTAATGAATTTTTTGATGTGAGCTTTGGTTTTGAGGTGGCAATATTGAGTTCAGGGCACAAGAGGAATGGTCTTTTTCAAACAGGGCACAGCTGTTGGCTTGCACCAATTCTGGCTTCCTGTCATTGTTTTGGGTGCCTCAGCTGATTTGTGGTTTCTTGAGTGGCAATTTCCTACATATTTTCTGGGTCTGAGTCAGTTTTGCCTTCTTATTCCCAAATTTTGTATTCTGATGCAATAGAAGCAAGATTTTGGACAGAGTAGCCGTTAGGAAAGAAGAAAAAAACACAGCAAATTGGCCTTTCAGGATTAGAAATCTACAGGCAACACGTCCAAGATGAGTTTCTGTGTTTTGGAAAATGAAATGGAACCCTTCTGCTGAGGGGACAGATACTAATACCCTCCAAATTGAGTGTGAGTGCGATTTTGAGATGAATTCAATCAGATTCCAAAGTCAGTCTGTGGAAGGGGGACGAATCTGGAAACAGCCAGTTTCCTTGTGTCTAAATCCAGTCAAATATTACAAAGGACTCTTGCATTTTTTTGGTTTTTCCACATTTCCCTTATTTATCATGGTTTGTAATGAATTTTCTGATGTGAGCTTTGGTTTTGAGGCGGCAATATAGAGTTCAGGGCACCGGAGGAATGGTCTTTTTCAAACAGGGCACAGCTGTTGGCTTGCTCCACTTCTGGCTTGCTGTCATTGTTTTGGGTGCCTCAGCTGACTTTTGGTTTCTTGAGCGGCAATTTCCTAAATGTTTTCTGGGTCTGAGTTGGTTTTGCCTTCTTCCTTCCCAAATTTTGTATTCTGACACCATACAAACAAGAGTTTGGACAGAGTAGCCATTATGAATTAAAAAAGACAACTAATAGGCATTTGAAGCTTAGAAATTTAGAGGTAACATGACCAAGGTGAGTTTTTGTGTTTTGGAAAATCAAATGGAACACTTTGGCTGAGGTGACAGATATTAATTGCCTCCAAATTGAGTTTCACTGTGATTTTCAGGTTAATTCAGTCAGAATTCCACAGGCAGTCAGCTGGAGGGGTGAATGAATCCCGGAACGGCCGGTTTCCCTGCGACTAAATCAAGCCCAATATCATTATGGATTCTTGCATTTATTTGGTTTTTTTCTCTTTTTTCTTATGTATCATGGTTTGTAATGAATTTTCTGATGTGAGCTTTTGTTTTGAGGCGGCAATATTGCGTTCAGGGCACAAGAGGAATGGTCTTTTTCAATCAGGGCACAGCTCTTGGCTTGCTCCAATTCTGGCTTGCTGTCCTTGTTTTGGGTGCCTCAGCTGACTTTTGGTTTCTTGAGTGGCAATTTCCTACATGTTTTCTGGGTGTGAGTCAGTTTTGCCTTCTTCCTTCCCAAATTTTGTATTCTGATGCAATACAAGCAAGATTTTGGACAGAGTTAGCTCTGTGTCCATTCTTCTCTCTCTGTACTAGATGAATAAAAAGAAAGTGTAAAATGATTTGAAAAGAACTATAAGGGGTCGGCGCTGTGGTGCTGCTGCCATTTGGGGAGTGAACCAGCAGATGGAAAACACCTCTCTCTCTCTCTCTCTCTCTCTGTGCCTCTCCTTCTCTGTAACTCTGACTTCTAAATAAAAAAATGAATCTTAAAAGAAGTATAAACATCAATAAAACACAAATGAAAATTGTATTCTCAAAACTGGATATTAAACCATGCCTTCTACACCTCTGTTAAAAGTTACATTCTATCATAGTCATTTATGATTTCTAGGGCCAAAGTAGTAAATAAGATTTTTCTGGAAGAGACAGAGGTTATGAGGGAGCCAGGATTTGGGGTCAGTTAGCAGAAGTGAGTGTCACTCTTTCAGATTTGATGCAGGAAAGGAACAGCAACTGATCCCTGAGATTTTGGTGTGTGAAGGAAAGGAAGGAGGGACTTAGCAAAAGCAAATGCCCTCTGGTTGTGGGCACCCACCCCTGACTGCAGCTTTTCGGAGGAACAGCTGGTGTCTCTAGGGATGCTGCAGCCTGGACTCCATTTCCCAGAGTTCCCAGTAGCTCCGAGGTATTCTGCTTTCCAAATACCTGTGGGCATGCACCTGCCACTGCCTGTCCCTGGGGCTCAGAGTTGGACCAGGGGAGTTCATTCCTTGATCAGTGTCAACCCTGGGGGCTATGCTGCTCCTTCTCTGGCATTTACTGCAACTCCTGCTCTGCACGTGCGATCCCAGGCAGTTTCCGAGTGCTCACCCTGAGCCTGCCTCCTGCTGCTTCTTCCCTCTTCATCCACCAACTGTGGGTCCCACATGCCAGGGACTCTCTTCCCCACACTCCCAATTTCACTCCCCGTGTATCTGGAAGAAAGGGTACCTGCTCCAGGGACTTTCTGCTGCAGGTTTGGCATGCAGGAAGGGGCGGAGACACATGTGGGAGAAGTGTGCCAGCGATCCTGGCAGCTTCTCCCGAGGTCAGGGCTGGGACCCGGGCTGCTCTGTCTCCCACCTCTATTTCCCAGGCTCAAAGTGCCCGGACTCTCTCCTGCAGTACCTCACCTAAACTGTCCCTAATGTGCTTTATTTAGTGGTTACAGGAGAGAGGGGGCAGCGTTCTGGGAACCTGCACTCACAGGGAAGGAAGGCAGAAAGACTCCTGATCTCCACAGTTAAATAAGCCGGGTTCCCACTGTGGGTGGTCTCAGAATGCAGTCTGCCTTGTCTCTTGATGTTTCCTGGGCTGGTTCCTGCAGGGTGGGGCTGGATGGCCCTCAGGAGGGAGCCTGGGGCAGCAGAGGGGTGGGCAGGAGGATCTGTCTAGGATCTGCCCCACTGCTCTCATCCTGCACCTCATCTTCCTGGTGGGGAGCAGTGTGAAGCGTGAATAGCTGCTTTGTGTGTTGATCCCTCTCAAGTATTAATTATCAAATTTTTCCAATGTGGAATTTGAAGCTGTTCCAGAAACATGGGGTGGGAAATCTCCCTTCTTTAAAACAGGCACAGAGACAGTGGAGGATCCAAGGAGTTTCTATTAATGGCCCTAGGCTCAGCTGGAATGATTTCCTGAGAATTGAGCATCAAATTCAAGTTTCTTAGCTGTTACAGCATTGGTGGGTTTAAATGGCAGCCTACATGATTAGAACCACATTTCCAATGGTCAGTGGGTCCAGTATGTTTGTAAAAGAGATGCCAGGGACAGATTTATTAGGACAGATTTATGACTGGAGTTTACAAAAGCAGAACTTAGGACATCTTCCCTCCCTAGACAAGATTTCAGTGGGCAGCTGTTTCACACATTAATTGTGAGCATCCACTTTTAAAGGCTTGTGTTGGATGGGGTCCACTTCTCTTTCTTTGATGATGTATTTGGCTGCTTTTCATTTTCTGTCTTCAGCTATCTCTTCTCCTGTTAGCAAGGCTGTCAACTGTTTTGACCTGCCACTGATCCCTTTGCAAAGTGAGAAGGGAACCAAAATTAATGCAAGTCTACTGTGTTGTCAATAACTGGAGCTACTTTTTTAAAGATTTATTTATTCATTTGAAAGAGTTACACAGAGAGAGGAGAGAGAGAGAGAAAGAGAGAGAGGTCTTCCATCCGATGGTTCATTCCCCAATTGGCAGCAATAGCTGGAGGTATGCCAATTTGGAGCCAGTAGCCAGGAGCTCCTTCTGAGATGAAGCTGTTTTTTTAAATAATTATTTATTTATTTGAAAGGCAGAACTTTGTCCAGGTCTCATAGGTGGGTGCAGGAGATGAGGGATTTGGGCCAACTTCTACTGTTTTCCCAGTCCACAGCAGAGAGCTGGATGGGAAGTGCAGCAGCCAGGATCCCAACCGGCACCCATATAGGATGCTGACAAGGCAGGCAGTAGCTTTACCCACTATGCAACAGTGCTGCCCACTAACGGGAGCTCTTTTAATCTGAGTTTGCATAAAGAGGAGAATTACAGCATCATAAATACAGATAAGTAACAGTTTTTCTCTGCCCAGCACTTTATATTACCCAGTGCTCCACTGAGAATCTTACATTCCACACTGTGTAATTAAGAAGGCCAGTTACTTATCTTATTTTGGGTTCTGAGTTTAAACCCATGACACTTTTGACATAGGAGGATATTAGTTCTACAATTTCATAGAGACTGGTCTTTGGAAGCATCGATAGAAGTTATAACTGTGAGAGTGCTAAGAAAGAAGAGGGGAAGAAATAAGTGCCCCTTACCCCCCTCAGAGATGTCCACAAGTGCAGTAGAAGATATGCCCTATGGTTGACTTTCTGGGACAAACTGTGTTTGAGTGCTTCACATGTTCTGATAGAAAGGTGTTGCCACCAGGTTATTAGTATATTTTGTTAGTTTTTAAAGATTTATTTATTTATTTGAAAATCAGAGTTACACAGAGAGAGAAGGAGAGGCAGAGAGAGAGAGAGAGAGAGAGAGGTCTTCCATCAGGTTCATTTCCCCAATGGCTTCATCATTGTGAACTTTGCTCAGTTCCTGACCTATACCTTTCCTTTAACCTAGTACTTTGCCATGTAGTAGCCCATGAAAACTGCAGACTGCATAAATTAATGAATACTTGGAGGGTTGTGATTTCTTAGAGGAACATCATGAGACAGAAGGAATAAAACAAAACAAAAGTATCCTCCATATATAGAAGGTACACTGTTTTTGCAAGCCACAGAGAAGAGGAAGAAGCAGGAAAGTAGTGAGACTGGAAAGTTTGCGGCAAAGGTAATAGGCACTGGTCAAGAATTTAACAAGCCCATTAGGAAAACATTAAGGTTTCCTTACTTCCATGTAGACTCTGCCCTCTTATGGTGAACAGGGTCCTCTAAACCCACTTGTTGCACAAATGAAAACCCAAGCATTGTCTTCTCCCACAGATGGAGTCTGCTATTGGTTTTGATTTACATTTCCCTAATGGCTAGTGATATTGGGCATGTTCATCTATGTCTTGACCATTGAGATTTCTTCTTCTGAGAAACATCTGTTCTGATCCTTGCCCATTTCTTAGCTGTACATTTTGCTTCTTATTTGGAGATTTTCCCAGTTCAATATATGTATGTTATGGCTATCAATCTTTTGTCATAGTCAGAGTTTTCAATGTTTCCTGCCATTCTGTCCATTGTATCTTTACTCTGTTGAATACTTTGTTGTGAAGATGTATCTTAATATGATATGCTCAAATTTCTATATTTTATTTTTGTTACTTGTGCTTTTGGAATCTTACCCAAAACTGTTATCTATGCTTATGTTTTATAGTTTCTCATATGTTTACTTAGTTTCTGGCTTTATATTTAGACTTTTAATTCACCTTGAGTTGCTTTTACATAGTGTATGAGGTTTTGGGTATATTTTCAGGCTTCTACATATGGATAATCACTTTCCTTTAAACCATATGCTAAAGGGGTTCTTCTTTCTCCTGTTTGTTTTCTTTCCTTTGTTAAATAGGAGTTGCCTGTAGAAAAGTCGGTTTATTTCAGCTGCCTATACTTTTACATTGAACTATGAGTCTGTTTTCCAACAGTGCTAACACTGTTTCTATATTTTTAAGATTTATTTATTTATTGGAAAGGCCAGATGCTTCTTCCAAGTCTCTCATGTGGGTGCCAGCACCGTAGAACATGGTCCATCTTCCACCAATTTCCCAGGTGCATTAGTAGGGAGCTGGATTGGAAGTGGAGCACCTGGTCTCCTAGCAGCAACATATGGGATGCATGCACAGCAGGTCAAGGCTTTAACCCAGTACACCACAGCACCAAACCCTTCCTTATTTACTTCTGCTGTGATCTTTCATTATTCACTTTTTTCTACTGCCCTGCAACTTGACTCCTTCCTGTTTTTTTTCTGGGTCCTAGACGATGGTAGTAGGTGGCTTCTGGGATCTTTTTGTGTTAGTAGATACTTGGTAATCTAAAATCACAGTTTTTAGTTTCTATATTTCTCTGCTAATCACTAGGACCTTCTGGATGACAATAGAAAATGCTGGCAGAAATGAGGATATATTAATTTGCTAAGAAAATACCACAGAGAATATGATTTAAATCATGGAATTTTACTTCTCAGAGTTGTAGAGCTTGAAAATATCAGATCAAGGTGCTTAAATAGGCTCGATTTTTCCAGAAGCCTTTCTCCGATGTGACAGACACATCTACCATTTGATCTGCTTAAAAGCACTTTCTTCAGGTAGAGTCATGTTGCTGGTTAGCACTTCCGTGTTAGAGTTTTAGGGAGGCACATTTCAGTCCATAACAGCAAAAGGGGCCCTGTGGTCTACTTCAATGACAGCCATCTCTGCGGAGGACAGAAAGTTTGGAATCAGCGTTAGGATTTCTCACAGTATTACTGTCAGTGCTATCTCCATCAAATGTGCATTCATGTACACACAAATCTACCTGTACTCATAAACACATTCAACAGTGGAAATGCCTGATGGTTGTGTACGGGTAACATCAATATAATAATCCATAAGATGACCTATTAGCAGACATTAAAAAGAGAATTAGAAAGAATGACAACAAAATCTGCAGTTACCTATATTTATGTCTATATGTATGATATTCAGTATTTATAGTTGCTAAAAGATGAATACTGATGTGTGGGAATAAAAGCTAAACCTTACCTTGCAATATTGCAGCCTAGTCTACATGAAAGATGTCTTCCTAAAACCATTCACTGGGCCCACTCTGTGGCATAGTAGATTAAGCATCCACCTGCAGCACCAGCATCCCACATGGGCACCAGTTTGAGTCCCTGCTCCTGCACTTCCAATCCAGCTCTTTACTAATGGCCTAGGAAAGCAGTGCAATATGCCCTGAGTTCTTGGGCCCCTGCACCCATGTGAGAGACCTGGAGGAAGCTGCTGACTCCTGGCTTCTGGCACCTGGCTTCAGATCGGCCCAGCTCCAGCCATTCTGGCCATTTAGGGGTGAACCAGTTGATAGAAGACCTCTCTATCTCTTCCTCTCTATATCTGTAACTCTGCCTCACAATAAAGAAATACATTTTTAAAAACCTTTCACATGTTAAATTTCTTAATTGTTTTAAAGATTTATTTATTTATGTACAAGTCGAGTTACAGACAGAGAGGATAGACAGAGAGAAAGAGAGAGGTCTTCCATCTGGTGTTCACTCCCTAATTGATTGCAACTGCCAGAGCTGTGCTGATCTGAAGCCAGGAGCCAGGAGCTAGTTCCCAGTCTCCCAGATGGGTACAGGGGCCCAAAGACTTGGGCCATCTTCTACTACTTTGCCAGGCCATAGCAGAGAGCAGGATCAGAAGTGGAGCAGCTGAGTATTGAACCGGCCCCCATATGGGATGCTGGCACTTCAGTCCAGGGTGTTAACCTGCTCCACCACAGCACCAGTCCAACATTTTAAATTTCTGATACTCTAAAGTAGTACAGGATTGCATTACATCTAGGAAAGATGCATTTAAAAATTATAAATCAAGTGCATTTTAGCAGAAGTTTTAACAAATACTTCTGATTTTCTCAGCATTATATATAAATAAATGACATAATGAGTCATTGTCAGATTTTTAGCTTTTGACAGCCACTTATAATATTTCACAGCTTTTTGAAATGTATTGCTAGTGTGTTTTTCTCAACACATGCACTGGATTTTACCAGTTTAGTGCACATGGAGTTGCCTCTTATAGGATTTGCATTTTAATGGGTTTTCATGGCACATGTAATCAACATCTGCAAAGCCTCTAAAACACATAAATAATAACATGAATCAGGCTTTTTTCTTAAATATTAATTTATTTATTTGAAAGAGTTGCACAAATAGAGGAGAGGTAGAGAGAGAGAGAGAGACAGACAGAGACAGAGAGGTCTTCCATCAGCTGGTTTACTCCCAGTTGGCCGCAATGACTGGTCTGTGTCAATCTGAAGCCAGGAGCTTCTTCAGGGTCTTTCACATGTGTGCAAGGCCCCAAGGACTTGGGCCACCTTCTAATGCTTTCCCAGGCCATAGCAGAGAGCTGGTTCAGAAGTGGAGCAGCCACGACTTGAACTGGCACCCACATGGCTTGCCAGCACTGCAGGCAACAACTTTATCTGCTATGCCACAGCGCCAGCCCCACATTGCATCTTTTTAAGATGATATGGATTTAAGTTCATGAGAAATTATTAGCATAGTGGGAACTGATAGATATGCATGAAGCAGGATGGACTTGTTAGGAATGGTGATGTTAATTTTCTTATAAAATAAATAAATAAGAAATTAAATATGGTCAGACATAAATGAAGACTAAATTTTATTAGTGGTAATCCAGAAAACACTGATCTCAGGTCTTTTTCTTCCAGTGTTAAGTTTATATTTTTAAATGCATATTAAGTGAACAAATTTCATGTAATTTATATATACAGATTGAAGAGCAAACTGATAACATCCTATCCTATCTTCCCTTGTTCTCATATTTCCAACTCCCTCCTTCTTGTTTTATTTTCTTTTAATTTTGACAGCTGCATGCTTTGATTTTATTTTAGAATCACAAGCTTTAACCCTCTACAAAATAAAGAATTCAGCAAGTAGTAGCAGAAATATCAATGAGTATATGTTGTGTACTCTATCAAAGAGTACAGAAAAGTGCTATGAACAATACTCAAATCTCAAAATGTCAATTTAACTCATATGCTGCTTTTTGTTGTCTATATATTAATTACCACCAGTCAGAGAAAACATATGGTATTTGTCTTTTGGGGACTGGCTTCTTTCATGAAGCATACTTGTTTCCAGTTCATCCATTTAGTTACAGAAGATGGGATTTCATTCTCAATTATGGTTGAATAGTATTTTACACTGTATATATAGCTCATATTTTTGTTCCAGTCACCAGTTGATGGACATCTGGGTTGATTCCATGTTAGCTATTGTGAATTGAGCTGTAATAAACATGAGGGTACAGATAACTCATGCCTGTGCATATTCTATTTCATTTCATGCAGATAAATTCCCAGTAGTCAGATGGCAGGATCACATGGTATGTTTGTTTTCAGATTTCTGAGGAACTTTGATACTGCCTTCCATAATGGTTGCACTAGCTTCATTCCCACCAACAGTGGATTAGGGTACCTTTTTCTCTCCCTCTCCACCAGCCTTTATTGTTTGTTGACCTTTTCAAAAGAATTATTTATTTGAAAGATTGAGTTACAGAGATGGAGAGGCAGAGGCAGAGAGACAGAAGTATTTTATCTGCTTGTTTATGCTCCATATGGCCCAACAGGTAGTGCTGGTCCAATCGGAAGCCAGAGTCAGGAGCATCTCCCTGGTCACCCATGCGGGTGCAGGGACCCAGGCACTTGGGCCATTCTCCACTGCCCTCCCAGTCCAGTGCAGAAAGCTGGACTGGAATAGCAGCAACCGGGACCAGAACTGGCACCCATATGGGATGCCGTCTCCACGGGTGGAGGATCAACCCAGTGTGCTATGGCACTGGCCCCCATCAGGGATATTTTTCTATAGTACTCTCTCTCAACTGTATCTTTTCTAGTTAAAGAATTAAGGTGATGCAGGATTAATAGAAGGAGTTTGAGAGGATTGTCTCTCTTTCAATTGTGTTGAATAGTTTGAGAAGCATTAGTTCTTTAAAAGTCCTGTAGAATTCAATAGCGAGGCTGTCTGATCCTGGACTTTTCCTTGTTGGGAGGGTCTTTATTACTCATCCAATCTCTGTCTTGGTTTTTGGTTTGTTTAGCTTTTCTATGTGTCTTCATGACTCAATTTTGGTATATTGTGTATGTCCAGGAATCTGTTGATTTTTACTCTAGGATTTCCAATTTGTTAGCAGTCACAACAGATGCCCACAGCCTATATTGCAGTGCTAATCTGAGTTTTGGGTACTACACTTCCAAATCAGCTTCATGTTAATATCCCTGGGAAGCAATGTATAATAGCTCAAATTCTTTCATTCCTGTCGTCAAATTGGAGAACTGTAACCTCAATGGGGACATGAGAACCTGGTCTTGCACAGTGGTAGCCATATAGAAAGTGAACCAGCAGATGGGAGATCTCTCTGCTTCTCTTTCCTTCTCTCTTTGTCTCTGTGTGTCTCTGCCTTTTTTATCATATTAAAATATTTAATTACTTACTTGAAAGAGTTACAGAGAGAGGGAGAGACAGAAATCTTCCACCACCTAATTCATTTTTGAGATGACTTTAATAGCCAGAGTGTGGCCAGGTTGAAGCCAGGAGCTTTCCCTCCGATGTG
Organism: Oryctolagus cuniculus; assembly: GCF_964237555.1. Lineage (NCBI taxonomy): Eukaryota > Metazoa > Chordata > Mammalia > Lagomorpha > Leporidae > Oryctolagus > Oryctolagus cuniculus. Next base: position 744,276 of record NW_027208224.1, on the reverse strand, counting down.
CATGGCAGCAAGGAGCTTTTCCTGCAATGTGCGTGGCAGCATCCCAGGCACTTGGGCCATCTTTCCCTGCTTTTTCAGTCCATTGGTAAGGAGCTGGATCAGAAATGGAATAGCTGGTACTTGAACTGGTGCACATACAGGATGGCAATGTAACAGATAGCAGCTTTGTCCACTGCACCACAACCACCAGCTCCTCTATCTGCCTTTCCAATAAATAAATCTTTTGAAAAAGAACTGAAGGTAGTAAAAGTCATCATGACTGAGCAATGGCAAATTTATTGAAGTGATCTATTTTCTTAAAGATCCTTTTATGAATTTGAAAGGCAGCACTAGATGGAGAGAATGGGAGAGATTGATCTTCCTCCTGGTTTGTTCACTCCTCAAATGGCTGCAATGACTGCGGCTAGGCCAGACTGATATCAGGAGCCAGGGGCTTCTTCCAGGTCTCTCACAAGGGTGCAGGAGCCCCAATATTTGAGTCACCCTGTGCTGCTTTTCCAGACACATTAGCAGAGAACTGGATCCGTTTGGAGCATTAATGTCTATGATACTCTCCTTGCAGTTGAAGGATTTAGAATCCATTTTGATTATGGGTGGGCCAAGTACAATGTCTTCCAATTGTCCAAGGTTTGGATTAGATGGGTTCTGAGAAATTTTGTTAAAATAGTTATTAATCATAACTCTCAGTTTAAGCTTTTCTTACCAAATTTTCATGTTTGCTGATGTTTATATCTATGGGAAAATTGGGTCTCTGGATTGCAACCAATGAAAGCATCCAGACTAACAGTAATAAGGTCAACAGTCAGCAGAATGATGTCCAGCTGAACTGAAATAGCTTTTCTTATTTGGTAGAGGGGTTACCTCCTGCATTATGCTGACATACTGTCATAGACAGTAGATATTGGAGCCTGTCCCTTCTGCCAAATGGAGAATACCATATTTTGGTCCATCATATATATATTTATATATTATAATATATATTATATTATATATTATATTATATATTTCTATACATAATATAGAATTGCATATAATTATTATAAATATATAATTGTATATAATTATTATATATGAATTTGTTATTTATATATAAATAATTATTTCTGATCCAGCTCCTTACCAATGGATTGAAAAAGCAGTGAAAGATGCTCCGAGTACCTGGGTTCCTGGGACACACATCAGAGGAAAAGCTCCTGGTTTCAACCTGGCCACACTCTGGCTATTGAAGTCATCTCAATAATATATATATATATATATAATACATATAATAAATTATATAATATTATCTGTTTATAATTATATATTATATAATATATTGTATGATAAATTATAATATATTTTATATATGAATATATTTATATACATAAATATATAAATAAATGTAAATATATATATAAGGAATTTATTTATGTAGTTGACAGGTTTACTTACAGAGAGTGAGAAGAAGAGACAGAGAGAAAGGTCTTCCATATGCTCATTTACTCCCCTAATGACTGCAATGTCTGCAGCTGGGCCAATCTGAGCTAGGAGCTTCCAGTTCTCCCATATTTTGGCAGGGACCAAAGCACTTGGAACAGCTTCTACTGCTTTCCCAGGCTATTGCAGAGAGCTGGCTGGGAAAAGGAGAAATGGGGACTAGAACTGGTGCTCATATGGGGTGCCAGCATTGCAGGTAAAGGATTACACCACTGCACCACAGTGCTGGCCCCAGTCTATCCTTTATTAAGGAGATCTCAGTAATCATGTTCAGGTATTGCTGTCCTATATTCATGGCCAAAGTCCTAGCAGGCAACATGGTTTGGAGAATCATAAGCACAAGGTGTGTAGGAGACTTCATTTCTCATACAGCACAGTTAATAACAAGGTTCCAAGAGGGGAAATTACTTGCATCATAGTCTTTGAGAACTAATGGACATCACAGGTGATCTAAAGAATTTAGAAGGTTTGTGAGCCCTTAGAGTGAAAAAGTCACTGGGAGCACAAGGACAGTCCCTAGAGTTTATTTTGATGGATTTTAGCCCTTTCATTGGAGGGAGGCCCAAAGAAGCTGGACTGATTTGTAAACCTCAGAAGTGTCTTTTCAAGGTGAAGGCAAACTTAAACTGAGGGGTTTTTGGAAAAACTTGGAGCAAAATGCATTTGCACACTTGGTTAAGACACATCATTTATCTATTGATTTTCATCAGATCTGTTAACATTAAATATAAGGTACAGGGGACATGGTGGATTTCATATAGAAATATGATTTTAGTAGCATATCATGAGGTGCTTTTTTCTTTTAATGGATTTAGCAGGTAAAATTGGGCTACCTAATGGGATATAGCTGGAATAATCACCTTTTTGTTAAATAAATCTGAGGTAATAAATGTTAGTATATGAATACATTGAGTTTTCTTTTATTGGGCCTTCTTGGCTATTTTAATCTGGGATCTGTGAATTCTCATTTTCTCTAGGCAAGTTGTAACTGAAAATCTTTATTTTATTCTTCATCATGTTGGACCTACTGTGCTGCTTCTGGGATTTTTTTAGTACACCTGACAATTGGAAATTTAGACAATAGTATAGTTAATATGAGATGTACCAAGTAAAGTACTTATTTTTATTCAGATAACATATTTTGGGAATTCTTCTAAAATTCCTATTGAGTATCCTTGTTAAATTTAGTTGCATCCCAGGTTAAGACTTATTGGAGACAGGCGCCATGGCTCAATAGGCTAATCCTCCACCTGCGGTGTAGGCACACCGAGTTCTAGTCCTGGTGGGAGCACCAGATTCTGTCCCAGTTGCTCCTCTTCCAGTCCAGCTCTCTGCTATGGCCCAGGAGTGCAGTGGAGGATGGCCCAAGTGCTTGGGCCCTGCACCTGCATGGGAGATCAGGAGGAAGCACCCCGCTCCTGCTTTTGGATCAGCGCAGTGTGCCGGCCGCAGCACACTGGCCGCAGCGGCCACTGGGGGGTAAACCAACAGAAAAAGGAAGACCTTCCTCTCTGTCTCTCTCTCTCACTGTCCACTCTGCCTGTCAAACTAAAAAATAATTTTTATAAAAAGACTTATTGGAGCCACTCTAGTGATTATACCCATGAAACTTTGTTAATTAATGCAAATAGAACCTGGGAAAATTGATGTATATCTTATGCTGTAGAGACTTAAGATTGAACATCTTTTTTATCTTTTTTAATTATATAATTTAAAAACAAATTTTAGATTTTTTTTGACTTTACTAAGCCACAGCTCTGGCCCCATTAATATGTCTTAACAATGTTTTTTCCTCTCAGACTTATCTCTATTGGTTCAGTTAACTGGATGCCTTTTCTTTACATTCAGATTCTCTCAGCTGTCAAAGCTTATTCATCTTAATTCTGTTGTTCCTATTTCCCTCCCTTTTATTCTGTCCCTAGGCTAATTGAGGTCATGATTCTCCATTCCTTCTGTGTGGTGTCACAGTAGCCTTGAAGTGTTCTTTTTCTCTTCTGATTTCTAAAGAAAGAAATTATGTATTCCCCCAGTTTAGATATTTTAATAATTCATTCTAAAACAAAGGTTAAATGTTCTTAATTTGACAAGAATTTTTGGGGCCAGCGGTGTGGCGTAGTGGGTAGAGCCACCACTTGCAGTGCTGGCATCTCATATGGATCCAGATCTCTGCTATAGCCTGGGAAAGCAGTAGAAGATGGCCCAAGTCCTTGGCCCCTGCACCCATGTGGGAGACCTGGAAGAAGCTCCTTGCTACTGGCTTTGGATCGGTGCAACTCTAGCCATTGCAGCCAACTGGGGAGTGAACCAGTGGATGGAAGACCCCTCTCTCTTCTCTGCCTCTCTCTGTGTAATTCTGACTTTAAAATAAATAAATAAATCTTTAAAAAAAGATTTTTTTCTAATTTTAGATTTGTTCTACTTCATTGCCACTTCATTGTATGTGTAAAGAGTGCATATCCAGTTTTTCTGTTTTGGATTTTTGGGATTTTGTATTAGCTCTGCTGTGTATTCATTTTTCTTGAGCATTGGTGATATCTTCTCCTTAGTTGTATTAAGAGAGAGAGCAATAGCCCTCATGTCTTTTTAGGTAAGTAAGGCATATTAAAAACAGAGCATTCAGTATACATTCATAGTATTTTGACTTGTTCAATTGATTTTCCTGAACTCCCTTGGATATTCTTGGTTTTTGCTGTACAACTTTCTATACTCATTAATTCTTTGATATTCCCAAATCCAGAAAATAAATGACTCAACAGCTGTGTTCCTGTATTTGCTGGGACTCAGGGTAAGAAGCAAAGTGGAGGTGTTCAGGAATCTAAAGTTACATGCTACATAGCAAAGCACATCATTTCCTATACAAAGTGACTGGGAAATCCAGAATCTTTTGCACACATATTGGATCCTGAACTATTACTGGACTATTCAGTAAGATTTTAATGTATTTATTTTCTGTGTGTGTGTTTGTATTTCTAAATAAACTCTGCTGCGCTACTTAACATTAACATGTATTGCAGAATTCTTTCATCAGTTTTTACTTTTAAAAAGTTTCTCTTTCAGTTTTATGGGAGAGGGTAGAAGTTTCCTGCTATTTAACTGAAAATTCATTCATCATTAAAGTTAAAATATTTGTTGGAAATTGGTAGAATACTATTAATTCTCGTGTGATTTACATGAAACTAAATACATTCTCTATTTTGTTTTGCTTAAAATTTCTGCATGTGTGGACTTCTTTTTTCCTTCTTGCCCCAAATCCCTTTGTGTATTGGGATGGCAAATGGGTTTTACACTGGACAAAACATGTTATTTTGGCTAAGAAGTACTTAGCCTTCCTGCTTCAAGTATTCAAATATTGCATTGGAAATCAGTATATTTTTTTACTGTACAAATGTCCTTCATACAATTTTGTAATCTTCTGGGATGGGAGAGGGAGCAGGAAATAGGAGGGTTATGGGTGGGTGGGGGAAGTTATGATTGTCAGTATAAATTATTGCCCTACACTTTTTATAGACACTCTTCAAAGCATATCCTCAAACTAATTCAATTAATTTAAAGGATTTATTAAATTATAGACTACATGAAATTTATCGATGTATTTTATCAAGCAATCATCCAATGTAAATGATTACCATATGTTTGCACTTCAGGGAATCATTCTATTGTGAATATTTTGGCATCAATATAATTTTGTTTAAAATTTCTTTATGAAAAAATATCTGGACTAGAATTCAGTTGAATGCATTGCATGGTTTTGTTACCTAATGACAAATTGCCTTCACTGAGGTTTATAATTATTTATTCTTTCAACACTAATGTTATGTGTTTACCAAATACAGTAATGTTAATATACATTTGGGGTTGGCACTGTGGCATAGCGGGTAAAGCTGCAGCCTGGCAGTGCTAGCATCCCAAATGGATGCCAGTTTGAGTCCCAGCTGCTCCATTTCTGAGCCACCTCTCTGCTAAGGCCTGGGAAAGCACTGGAAGATGGTCCAAGTCCATGAGCCCCAGAACTCGCATGGGGGACCCAGAAGATGCTCCTGGCTCCTGGCTTTGGGTCGGTGCAGCTCTAGTCATTGCAGCCAATTGGGGAGTGAACCAGCAGATGGAAGACCTCCCTCTCTCCTTTCTGCCTCTTCTTCTCTCTCTGTGTAACTCTGGCTTTCAAATAAATAAGTAAATAGATAAATAATTTTTAAAAAGATACATTTGTTTGCAAACAATATGTGACATCAATACAACTACTTAAATTTTCTCATACAAGTAGTTTAATTTGGAGGCCTGAATTATGGCTGATTGGTTCTGTAGTCTAATGATATCTTTGAACCCAACTATTTTCCCCTTCTTTATGAATTTCAGTGTTGTATATTACTAGAATTCTGAAAAAAATTCACAGAAACTTTAGGCATCATCTAAACATCATAATCTCCAAAGAGCAAAAATCATTGCAAACTATGATTTTCTAGAATTATTTCTTTGGATAATGCTACAATTTTATTGTAGCTTTAAATTGAGCACACACACACACACACACACACACACATACCCATGTACCATACATACATTCACAAATGTACATACACAATCAGCAAGTCTCCAATGCACTTACCAAAGTGCATCAATGTGCTAGTTTAAGATTACTGCCAAAGAATAGTCCCTTTCTTTAAATACCAATTTACTCTATTGATTTATTTTTGACCAAAAAGGATGCAGTTTAGTTACTGTTTTGACAAAGAGGCAGGTATCATCACAAAGCACAAATGAGTGAATAAGTTACATTATCCAGGGAATTAGATAAGAAATGGCTCACTCATCAAATTAAAAGGAATTGAATCTAGTTTGAGTTACCATGTCAAGCAAAATATGAAGTTTTACAAAACTTGAATGTATATAATTTCAAATAAATTTTGAGTTGTATCTAAATGTGTACACTACAACATTAAGCATAAAGGCACAGATATTTAAATACCTTTATTTAGGAAAATGTGAATAGATAATAATAATAATTGCTAACATTTATTTTATACCAGGTGATGTTTCCTGAATTTTATGTTTCCAGAAAAATGGAGGTAGCTCCTGTTATTTTAACTTTAAAGAAAATGCAACTGAGGCATGAAGAGGTAAGTAACTGGTTTGCCCAAGGATATATAATCATGAAGTGGCAAAGCCTTAGACTTGGCATGATCTGAATGGCAGCCATTTTTTTTCACAAATTCAATGTTTGATCTATTTCATATATTCACTAAAAGGATTTACTATCAAATGATACTTTCTGATAAAACCTATGAAAACTGCAGATGAGTATTGCTCCAAAGCAAATACTTGAGGCTAGCATTACGTGTAGCAGGTAAAGCCATTGTCTTTAAATTTAGCAAAGATATGCCTTGTTAGATGAGTGTACTTTGTGTAATTCTTCTTGTCAGTGTATACACTTTAGAAATTGATTACAGGGGCCAGTGCTGTGGCACAGCATGTTAAAACCCCAACCTAGGGTGCCAGCATCCCATATGGGTGCTGGTTTGAGTTCCAGTTGCTCCACTTCTGATCTGGCTCCTTGCTAATGCACCTGGGAAAGCATCAGAGGATGGCTCAAGTCCTTGGGCCCCTGCACCTGTGTGGGAGACCTGAGAAAAGCTCCTGGCTCCGGGCTTCAGATCAGCTCAGCTCCGGCTTTTGCAGCCAATTGGGAAGTGAACCAGCAGATTGAAGACTTTTCTCTCTGTCTCTACCTCTCTACATAACTCTGTCTTTCAAATAAATAAAAATAAATCTAGAAAAAAAGAAATTGATTACATCAGGCAACACATATGAACTTTTTTATAGAAAGATTGACCTTTAGAAAAATTTTAGACCTACAGAAAAAAAAGTGGCACAAATGTGAACTTTTGAATAAAAATCTATTTTTCATGAATGTATGGTATTATAAAACACAGCAATACATCACGGAAAACCAAAAATAAATTGGACTATCTCATTCTGTAATTTGAAATCTAGGGACAAATGTCCTTTATTTTTCTTACAGAGAATGTAAATAGTGTTGTGATATCAAACTCATTCTAAGTTTAGGTACCCCATGGAAAGTTTGATCTAATGAAAACAAATCTGTTGGATCATTTACCTCATACATTCCACTACCATGAAAATAATATATCTGTCATAATACATCAAGAAGAAAACACATTTATGCCTAAAAATACAAATTCAACTATTACAAGCTGTTCAGCAAAATTTAAATTGTATGTTTTTAATATTCTAAAGTGGAACATTTTTCTTTGCTTCTCAATAAAAATGTGATACACTTTAACATCTTCAGAATAAGAACTGAGAGTGTACAAGGCAAAATTTATTTATTTATTTATTTATTTTTTGCCAGGCAGAGTTAGACAGTGAGAGAGACAGAGAGAAAGGTCTTCCTTCCATTGGTTCACCCACCAAATGGCCACCATGGCCTCCCGATCTCCCATGTGGGTGCAGGGCCCAAGCACTTGGGCCATCCTCCATTGCTCTCCTGGGCCACAGCAGAGAGATGGACTGGAAGAGGAGCAACTGGGACTAGAACCTGGGGTGCCAGCACTGCAGGCGGAGGATTAGCCTTGTGAGCCACGTACCCGGTGAAATATAGTTTAAGGAGAGAATTTATAACGTTCATTTTTAAAGTAACAAAAACATTTTTCACTTCTTGGTTTGCATTTTAAATTTGTACATATATATATGTATATATATATATATTAGCCATCCTTACTGGTTATTGCAAATTACCACATCCCAAAATTAATTGCTTCTCAACATTTACAATTTGTTTCTTCACTTTAAAGAAAAATATTTGTGTCTCTTGAGTAAACAAGTAAATATAATGATTTGGCATCATTTTATAAAACTCAAATCTGTAAGAACTCAAAAACCACTGCAGAAATATTCTATAAGAATGTACTCATGCATGTTGTTCTTACAATAGATTCACCCATGTCATAGGAGAGCAACTCCTTGCTCAACATTCAAAATGTTCACAGTCTTCTAAATATTCCTTTTAACATAGTGACCACAGTTGGACACAAGAGAGTCTTTAAAATTAAAAGAAACAATTTGGGTATGCTGACTTTCCTAGTCTTCTTGTTTTCCTGGGACAGAGTATCTTTTTTGAATGTAGGCTGACAAGGATACAACCCCCTCCACAAAGTAAAATGCCTAAACATTAGAGCACTGCTCCTGACCCCTGCTCACTTGTTCCTCTATGTGGGATTTATGAATGACTTGCATGAATGGAGAGATGAAAGAGGCAATGAGCTACCACCCCCCTGCTGCACAAGGGCCCAGTGTGCCTCCAGCACCCTCCTACCAAACCCTTCCCCCTGTCTGCCCATGCAGACCACATAGATGCTGCGTCAGCGAGCAAATTAGCACCACGCACTTGGTTTTCCTGCTGAGACTCAGCCTTCATTGCTTCCCCAACTGCAGCACATGCTGCAAGCCTCAGCCAGCAGGGCTGGTGGGAGAGGTGGACAGTTGCACTCACAAGGTCTCTCTCTTCTTCTCCTGCCCCTCCTGACTCTCGGGCCACCACCTGCATTCTAGCCACAAGGTACAAAATGGGACGGCCAAGAACCTAACACCACCCACATCACCCACACACACCGCAACTACTAGCTGCCCACCAATGACCACTGCCTTCATAGCCAGCCTATCATGGGGTGGGTCTTGCAGCTCTAGTCCTGCCCCAGGGCAGCAATGATTGGCCTGATGCCCCCTGCTGGGCTGAGCCTGAGCTGCCCAGCATCAGATTCTGGAAGCAAGAGAGCTGCTGATGGCTGTGGCCCTGGCTCAGAGCACACTCAGGGAGAACCCATGACCGGCAAGGGCGCTGGGGCTCTGGACTTTCCTAGGGTGGAGGCTGGCTCAGCCCTTCTTCCCCCAGCCCTGCCCGCAGGTGGAGCAGGGTTCCCACGGGGGCATCATCCCTCAAGGGAGAATGGGTGAACCACAAATGCTGCAACTGCGAGTGCTGGGTGCTGGCCTACACCCGTCCGGGAGGGAGTAGAAGACAGTGACTTTGTGGGGAAGTGACACTTGAGCTGGGCCTGTATTTTGGGTTAGCTCTGGACACACATTCCTGTCTGCGGGTCTGTTGCAGGCTTCCTGGAGGCTCTGGGAGCCGAATTCCTGGTGGGGAGGGCAGGAGGGCGGGAAGTCGAGGCGCTGAGCTCCCGCTGGGTGCACCAGGCACTTTGGAGCTGTTCAGAGTAAGGAGTTGAGGTCACCTCCTGAACCACTGCTGGTCCCAAACTCCTGGTTTGGGATTTGCCAGAACCCTGAAGTAGGGGTGTGGTGGGGGTGGTAGTGGTTGGCTTCAATGCACTGTATTTGTGAATTCTTCAAACACAGCTTCTCCCTACTCCTGCAGGCTTTCAGGTGATTGATGAGAACAGAGTCCCTCTGCTGCAAAGTGACTGAAGTTTGGAAACTACGTCCAGAACTTCACAGTGTGTATTCAGGTGGTCATCCTTCAGGTCTGCAGGTGGACAGCAAGAACAACAGTAAGATATTAATTACTGTAGATACTCTCCTTTCTTTCCGGTAGACCCACCAAAAGAGAATGGGAGATGAGTACTTGAACATTGGAACCAGTCAGTTTGCTAGGGTGAGCTGCCAGTACTTGGAGCTCAGGAGTGGACATGGAGAGCAAAACATGCACTGTTACTAAAGAGGACAGTTAGGTATTTTACTGTGAAAAGGGAAATCATTTAGAAGTGAGCAAGACACCTTAAGAAAAGGTCTGTATAGTTATTTTTGTTTATTTGAAAGGCAGAGAGAGCCCTTCCATTTACTGCTCATTCCTCAAATGTCTGCACCAACCAGAGCTGGTTCAGGCTGAAGCGAGGAACTCAGTGTGGGTCTCCCACACAGGTGGCAGGGACTCAAGTACTTGAGCCATCAGCTGCTGCCTCCCAGGGTTCTGTTAGCAGGAAGCCAGAAGCAGAAGCAGGGCTAGGGCTTGAGCCCTGGGCATTCTGACTGGGATGTGGAAGGCTTTACCACTATGCCAAACACATGCTCCAGTAAGCTGTTTCAACACGTTTGCAAAATGTAAGAATGTGGTTTTAAATATATGCTCTTCATCTTAAAAATTTGCATAATCTTATATTCAGTTTCATGTGATTCAATACTTATTATTAAATACATGTAATGTTTAGACACATGCTTTACTCACCAATACAAACCTCAGTAATTTTTTCACTTAGAACCTTGAATATTAGCATTCATTCAGACTAAAGTTCACTCATAGGCTGGGAATTCTGACAGAGACAGTAGGGAAAAAAATCTAGATGTGTATCTGATACCTAATAAGATTCTGAACCTGACTGACAGAATCTGAGTAACTGTTCAGAGAGTGACTTCATACCTCTCCCCTCTGTAATGAGAAGACTGTGTCCTTTGGCCACTTTCACATGATGTTATGTAAATCTTACCTGAAAAGCCTTTTATAAATTCTGAAGTACCATACAGAAGCATATTATGCATTTCCATATGAGTGAAAAAAAGCAATGTCAAAGGCATAGCTTTTCCAGAGAGAAGTTAGGAGGATTAGCTCAGTTCGTAAGTGTGTAAGTACCATTAAATATCTACATATTTGAAATAGATTTATAGAGTGTGGAGTTCAAGATAGATATTTAATAAATGCACTCTGGATAATAAGCAAATATCAGAAATAATGCCACACCAATCAGTGTTTAAACTCTTCAGACAGCTCCATGCCAGGGAAGTGCAGTGATCCCTGTAAATTAACAAAAATCAATCTGTGTATACCCATGGAAGCCACTGGTTTATATGCAGCCTATACTAGATGTTTTTGTGTTTAGTAAAATAACTTGATTTTTTAATGAATGCTTTCAGACTGATACCTGATGCTGAATGGCAGACAATTTTTTCTGAAAAGTATGTGGTTGAGAAATATAAATATAAATCAGTTTATAATTTTTGTGTCTGAATATTTTTATGCATTGAGACAATACCTGCAATAATCAGAAGACTTTTCCTCAAAAAGTTGCTATATTGATGCATTTTCATTTATTTATGTAATGTATGCTTAGGTAAAAGGAAGAGAGAGAGAGAGAGGGAGAGAGAGAGATCTCTATCTTTCATCTGCTGGCTCACTTCCAGATGGCCACAATAGCTGGGGCTAGCCAGGCTGAAGCCAGGACCCTGGAACTCTGTCCCAGTCCCCCATGTGGGTGCAGGAACCCAAACTCTTGGGCAATCTTTGCTCCTTTTCCAAGCAAAGAGCTGGATGAGAAGTGAAGGAGGTGAGTCTCAAAGCAGTGCCATAAGGCATGCTGCTGTTGCAGTTGGCAACTTACTCCTTTGTGCCACAATGCTGGCCCTGGATTGATGACATATTGAAGTGCTGCCACTGGCTTTTGGCTAAATAGGATGACTTAACATGTGTTCCACTCTGTGGAAGAGGAACAAATAAGGCAGTTGGTTGTAAAAGTTGCCCATGGAAACCACAGCCTGAGAAAGATGAATCAACTCACCTTGCATTTTCCACCTTGCATCTACACCACACTTTGTGGATGAACATCTGATTGTACGCCATTGTGATGGAGGTTCTCAGGGTGCTGGAACATTTTGTAATTTTTTAAAAATATAGATTAAGAAGAAGGCAAATAAACAAAAAATTACAAACTGCTGCCAATAGCAAGAAGAGATTATTGAGAGTAAAAGGTCACCTGTTGGAGCCAGCACTGTGGCACATCAGGTTAAAGCCCTGGCCTGAAATACAGGCATCCCATATGAGAGCTGGTAGAGTTCCAGCTGCTCCACTTCCAGTCCAGCCTCCTGCTAATGCACCTGGGAAAGCAGTAGAGGATGGCCCAAGTCCTTGGGCCCTTTTGCTCATGTGGGAGACCCAGAAAAAGCTCCTTGCTCCTGGCTTCAGATCAGCTCAGCTCTGTCCATTGTAGCCATTTGGGCAGTGAACCAGCAGACAGAAGATTCTCTCTCTCTCTCTCTCTCTCTCTCTCTCTCTCTACATCTCTATATAACATTTTCAAATAAATAAAATATTTTTTCTGATAAAAAGGTATCCTGCCATACTTCTTTCATCCCTGTTAATTCCTAGGAATTAAAAATTGTCGGGGCCAGCACTGTGGCAAAAATGGGTTATACCAACAGCTGCAGCACTAGCATCCTCTATGGGCACCAATTGCATGTTCTACTTCTGATCCAGCTCCCTGCTAACATACCTAGGAAAGCAGAAGAATATGGTACAAATCCTTGGGTCCTGCACCCAAGCGAGGGACCTGGATGAAATTTCCCTGACTCCTGGCTTTTTTTTTAAAGATTTGTTTATTTATTTGAAAGAGTTACACACACACACACACACACACACACAGAGAGAGAGAGAGGGAGGTCTTCCATCTGATGGTTTACTCCCCAACTGGTTGCAATGGCTGGAGCTGTGCTGATCTGAAGCCAGGAACCAGGAGCTTCTTCCAGGTCTCCCACTTAGGTGCAGGGGCCCAAGGACTTGGGCCATCTCCTACTGTTTTCCCAGACCATAAGCTGTAAGCTTGATCAGAAGTGGAGCAGCCCCGTCTTTCACCAGCACCCTTATGGGAGCCAGTGCTTCAAGCTAAGGTTGTAAATCTGCTGTGCCATAGCATTGGCCCCTACTCCTGGCTTTGCCCTGGCCCAGCCCCAGGTTTTCAGTAATTTGGGGAGTGAAGCCACAGATGGAAGACCTTTCTCAAGTAAATAAAACAATTCTTAAAAATATATAAATATATTTATGTAATAATCATGTTCATGGTTTAGAAATTTAGGGATCAAAATATATGCTTTTAAAAACCCACTCAGTATCATTCTGTATATTGCTCTTTGCTTTGCTTTTTTCACTCATGAAGATGGTTTAGGTCCTGAATTTATCAGTGCTGTAAACTTCTTTCTTGTATACCTTTGAAAGCTTAAATGGTTTTTGTTTTTATTTTTTAAAGGAAGATTGATGCATATATTTGAAAATGTAGCAGAGTGGAAGAGACAGATTATCTATCTGCTGGTTTACTCCTCAGGTGGCTGCAGTGGCCTGGGCTGGGCCAGACTGAAGACAGGAACTTCATCTGGGTGTCCCATGTGGGTGGCAGGGCCCCAGTTATCTTCTGTTGCTTTTCTGGGACCATTAGCAGGAAGCCGGATTGGAAGGGGAGCTGCTGAGACTCAGATAGCACCCATATGGGTTACCGGCATTGCAGGCAGTGTCTTACCTCATGCTACAGCACTGGCACCAAGTGGTCACATTTTACCTAGGGAAAAGAAAAATTAAAACCTAGGAAATTAAATGCCATGGGCAAAGGATGTGGTGAGTGGAAAAACTGAAAACTTTTAGTACCTAGTTGTTGGTCATATGAAAGAAGTGGAACACTTACCTATATTATTTCCTTTAGTCCAGTTTGAGTGTCTTTAATTTTTTTTTACTTAATTAGGAGGCAGAGGGAGAGAGAATGAAAATGCACTCTGATTCTCTGCTTTACTCCCCCAAATGCCTGCAACAGCCAGAACTGGGTCAGGCTGAAGCCAGGAGTGTGAACTCAATTTTTTTGATTATTTGACAGGTAGAGATAAAGACAGTGAGAGAAACAGAAAGAAAGGTCTTCCATCTGCTGGTTCATTCCCCAAATGGCCACTACAGCTGGCACTATGCCAATTCAAAGCCCGTAGCCAGGTGCTTCTTCCTGGTTTTCCATGAAGGTGCAGGAGCCTAAGCACTTGGGCCATCCTCCACTGCCCTCCCATGCCACAGCAGAGAGCTGGACTGGAAGAAGAATAACCAGGACTAGAACACGGCACACAAATGGAATGCTGGTGCTGCAGGCAGAGGATTTACCAAGTGAGCCATGGCGCCAGCCCATGAACTCATTCTTAATCTCCCATGTGTGGGCAGAAACCTGAATACTTGAGCCATCAGTGCTGCCTTATAGGATCAGTATTTGCATGAAGCTGGAGTTAGGAACCAGAGCTAGGCACTGAAGCCCAGTACTCTGATGTAAGACTTGGACATCTTTTTTTTTCCCAAAGATTGATTTATTTATTTGAAAGGCAGAGTTGCATAGAGAGAGAGAAGTCTTCCATCTGCTGGTTCACTTTCCAGTTGGCTGCAACGGCTGGAGCTGGGCTCATCTGAAGCCAAGAGCCAGGAGCTTCAAGGTCTCCCATGCATGTGCATGGGCCCAAGCACTTGGGCCATTTTCTACTGCTTTCCCAGGCCATAGCAAGGAGCTGGATCAGAAGTGGAGCAGCAAGGACTCCAACCAGTGCCCATATGGGATGCCCATAATGTTTTCTTTAATTGGAGAAATGTTCCTTTGATAGAATGAGCGTATGACCCCACAATATTCTCTACTTACTCATAATAGGGTCTGAGATGTAAAAGTCATGATTAATTTCTTAGAAGAAAATTTACATACCCAGAAGCAAAGAGAGAAAATTTTGTTGTTCTCATGAATGAAGCAGAGTTTAAAAACTAATACTTAACTTGTATTTTAGAGGAGTTAATGACTTAACCATCTCTTCTATTAGAAATACTACATTGTGGCCAGTGCTGTGGCACAGCGGGTTAAAGCACTGGCCTGAAGTGTCAGCATCCCATATGGGCTCCGGCTCTAGTCCCGGCTGCTCCTCTTCTGATCCAGCTCTCTGCTATGGCCTGGGAAAGCAATAGATGGCACAAGTCTTTGGGCTGTTCTGAGGCTCTTAGCATAGTGAAGATATCTTAGATTCTCATTAGTGAAATCTTTAGAAATTTCATAAAGCATCAACTTTCTTTAATGATCTGAAACAGAGATGAGATCCATAAGGGCAGAACTGCTCAGCAGCCACACTGCAGGAATATGTATCTTTCTGACGATATCTTCATCTGCTTCTTGCAGTTGCAGCCAGTCTATGAGCTCTTGGTCTGTTTTCTGCCCTTGGGAGGACCTAGGGTGCTCTATATTATCTGTAAGGATTCAAAATTTGTTGTATATTAGTGTCTAATCATAAAATTTCCAAAGTGACAAGCTGGATATAATAAACTATGCTAGACTGCCAAAAAAAATACAAACATGGTGTACTGTCTATAAAGTACAGCGGTAAATCTGTATTATAGAGATACACATCTCTACACAATTCTCTCTTTCACTTTGAAAGTCTACATTCAGCTCTCGATGTTATGATTACTTAGGAAGAGATTTCTTATACTTACTTTCATAATCAGTGAACTCGGAATTATTAGTGTAGTATTGAGGATTGTACTGACTAAAACACTATGTTTATTCCATGTTAAATAACATCATCGTATCTTTGGATTCCATTTGTTCTGCTACTGATGTATTCACAGGAGGGGGAGGTGGGAGGAAAACCCAAGATCCATTGGGGTGGAGGAGGAATGTCAGAGGCTGTGGTTCTATTGTACTGCAGCTTGGGTTCAGGAAGAACACATTAATGGACCCAGATGGTTTGAAGCTAACCGAGGGCCTATGTTCTGTACACTTGTCTGTGGTACTGCATTTTCATTTATGTAAAATTTATTTTCTTCAAGCAATATATTAATTTGGATGAAAATGAAGATGTTAAGGAATTTTCAGAATGGGTCTGTTTAACCCTCATTGGCTTTGTTTTTAGGCACTTAACTCAGAAAAGAAAAGATAGAAAAATACATTTTGGGTTCTCTTCATCTGTACCACAGCACTCTTTGGTTAAGATTTGTCATTTTGTCATATTTGATTCTCTAGACTCCCTGAAAAATCCCCTACTTCATTAGATGGAGTCCGTGTCTCACCATGGTAGTGAAAAGTTTAAAATGTTCCAGCTTTGCATTTAGCTAGGCCGTGGACACATGCCATGGCACTTGCCAGCCAATTGTGTCAGGGGCATCATCTGAATCAGAATTACTTGCATGAAAACAAGGAGTTGCAGATTCTTCCAGTGAAAGTGGAGAGGAGCAGGAGCTGCAGCACATTGCCAGGGGTGAGTGTGCCATGGGATGCCATGTGGTGGCTGGTGTCTGGGGTGCTGGTTCTGCAGAAGATAGGGCTTATGGGGGCTGGTGCTGTGGTGTAGCAGGTAAGGCTGCCTCCTGCAGTGCCAGCATCCCATATGGTCACTGGTTCAAGTCCCAGCTGCTCCTCTTATGATCCAGCTGTGCTATGGCCTGAGAAAGCAATATAAGATGGCCCACGTCTTTGCACCCCTGAACCCACATGGGAGACCTGGAAGAAACTCCTAGCTCCTGGCTTTGGATCAGCTCAGCTCTGGCCATTGCATCCAATTGGGGAGTAAACCAGCAGATGGAAGATTCTCTCTCTCTCTCTCTCTCTCTCTGTGCCTCTCCTCTCTCTGTGTAACTCTGACTTTCAAATAAATAAATCTTTTTTTAAAGAGCTTATGCTTATGGATAGTGGTCATGGAAAATGTATGGGACATTTGGCAGCAAGATTTTGGATGAATTTTCCAACCCCTGAACCTCCTAGAGATTAGAATAGACTTCTAATGCATAACTTCCTCTTATGCTTAATTAGGTTTTTGTTTTGAATTGTTTTTGATGAAACAGCAAGGAATTCTGAGTTATAGACTTCCTATTTCAGAGACAGGAGAACACTGATGCCTGCATTATAATTAAATAATGCCTATCACCGTTTCTTAAGCAACAAATGATCACAGATTCCCTCTTTGCTGCTAAGTAATGAGCATGGTGATTCTTCCCTCCGTAACCACCTCCCCACCTACACTCCCTCCCCTCTTCCTCCTTCCTCTCCTATTGACATGGAGTGCCATACATAGCTAGGGTGAACATTTATCCCGCTTGGCCCTAGGTGTTCATACACTTCAACTGTGTGTAATTATTCATATGCCCTTTTTATGACCAAGCTTATGTCAGAACGACAAATTATATATTCACCTAATACTGAGAATCATCAAATTGATTTCTATTTTCTTCTCTCTTAGGCAGTTCTTGAGGGGCAGAAATATTTATTTTGTATATCATGTATTTATTCAACTAAAAGACTGACTGTCAAGATGCTGAGTTTTAGTGTCAAAGCAAATATGTTTCTAGACCCCATGAAGTTTACAGTCTGGCAAGAAAGAGCCATCTACCCCAAGAATATTGTTTAACATAGTAAATGCTGGTGTGAAGTCAGTGGATAAAAATTGAAGCATTCTTAATCTAGCACCAACTCTAATCCCATGATCTCTAATTGAGAGAAGTAATCAGAAACACAGAACTCCATGTTAGCCAGTTATCTCTTTGAATTTCTGCTTAAAAATAAAACATATCAAACAACACACAAATACCTAGGAGTGCATAATATTTATATACTATCTTGATATTAAAAATAAGAAAAAATAACCATGAAATAATAGCAACTTTGAATCTCCTTTGTTTTCTAGACAAGTTATAATCCTATATGGTTCTTTACAGTAAATTACAGTACATCATTACAATATATAATTACAGTAAATAATTACAGTAAATTATTTTTGTCGGTATACTTCATCTCTCTCACATTTTTTCCCTTTGAGAAATCAGATTTTAAAAACTGAGACCCAAGACAAAAGAAAGATTTTTATGCTAGTGTTATATGTTGATTGGCTCTCTAAAAAAAGATTTATTTATTTATTTGAAAGTCAGAGTTACACAGAGTAGAAAGGGAGAGAGAGAGAGAGAGACATCTTCCATCTTTTGGTTCACCCACCAATTGGTTACAATGGCTGGAGCTGTACAGCTCCAATGCCAGCAGCCAGGGGGTTCTTCTGGGTCTCTCACACAGGTGCAGCTGCCCAAGGACTTGGGCCATCTTCCACTGCTTTCCCTGGCCATAGCAGAGAGTTGGATTGAAAGCAGACTAGCCGGGCTCAACCTCCACCCATATGGAATGTCCATGCTGGCAGTAGCTTTACCTGCTATTTCACAGTGCTGGCCCCTTGATTGGCCTTTTTAATGATATTAAAAAACACCGTATTTTTCTAAGCTCTTTCCATTCAGTTTCTACTTTGTAAACTCCAGATAATACTGTCCCCAGAATTAATCTAAGGTATAAATAATATGATATGAGGCATTTAACCCCTTAACCTGTCTCCTTGAATACTCAGCTATGTTAGCTCTGTGTCCATTCTTCTGTCTCTGTACTAGATGAATAAAAAGACAGTGTAAAATGATTTGAAAAGAACTATAAGGGGTCGGTGCTGTGGTGCTGCTGCCAATTGGGGAGTGAACCAGCAGATGGAAAACACCTCTCTCTCTCTCTCTGTGTGCCTCTCCTTCTCTGTAACTCTGACTTCCAAATAAATCAATAAATCTTAAAAGAACTATAAACATCAATAAAATACAAATGAAAATTGTATTCTCAAAACTGGATATTAAACCATGCCTTCCTCACCTCTGTTAAAAGTTACATTCTATCATAGTCATTTATGATTTCTAGGGCCAAAGTAGTAAATAAGATTTTTCTGGAAGAGACAGAGGTTATGAGGGAGCCAGGATTTGGGGTCAGTTAGCAGCAGTGAGTGTCACTCTTTCAGATTTGATTCAGGAAAGGAAGAACAGCAACTGATCCCTGAGATTTTTGGAGGGGAAGGAAAGGAAGGAGGGACTGAACAAAAGGAAATGCCCTCTGGTTGTGGGCACCCACCCCCGACTGCAGCCTTTGGGGAGGGCCAGCTGGTGTCTCTATGAATGCTGCAGCCTGGACTCCATTTCCCAGAGTTCCCAGGAGCTCCGACCTATTCTGCCTTCCAAATGCCTGTGCCCATGTGCCTGCTAACAGCCAGTCCCTGGGGGTCTGAGTTGGACCAGAGGGAGTTCATTCCCTGATCAGGGTCAGCCCTAGGGGCTGTGCTGCTCCTTCTCTGGCATTTACTGCAACTCCTGCCCTGCACGTGCAATCCCAGGCAGTTTCCAAGTGCTCACCCTGAGCCTGCCTCCTACTGCTTCTTCCCTCTTCATCTTCTGCCTGTGGGTCCCATGTACCAGGGACTCTCTTCCCCACACTGCCCGCTTCGCTCCCCATGTTTCTGGAAGAAAGCGTACCTGCTCCAGGGACTTTCTGCTGCAGGTTTGACATGCAGTAAGGGGTGGGGACATGTGTGGGAGAAGGGTGGGTGCCAGGGCACCAGTGATCCTGGCAACTTCCCCTGAGGTCAGGGCTGGGACCTGGGCTGTTCTGTCTCCCACCTCTGCTTCTCAGGCTGGACTCTCTCCTGCAGAACCTCATCCAAACTGTCCCTAATGTGCTTTATTTAGTGGTTACAGGAGAGAGAGGGCAGCGTTCTGGGAACTTGCATATGCAGGGAAGAAAGGCAGGAAGACTCCCACTCTCTACAGTTAAATAAGCTGGGTTCCAACTGTGGGTGTTTTCAGAATGCAGTCTGGCCTGGTCTCTTGATGTTTCCTGGGCTGGTTCCTGCAGGGTGGGGCTGGATGGTCTTCAGCAGGGAGCCTGGGGCAGCAGAGGGGTGGGAAGAAGGATCTGACTAGGATCTGCCCCACTGCTCTCATCCTGCACCTCATCTTCCTGGTGGGGAGCAGTGTGAAGCGTGAATAGCTGCTTTATGCATTGATCCCTCTCAAGTATTAGTTATCAGATTTTTCCAATGTGGAATTTGAAGCTGTTCCAGAAACCTGGGGTGGGAAAACTCCCTTCTTTCAAACAGGCACAGAGACAGGGGAGGATCCAAGGAGTTTCTATTAATGGCCCTAGGCACAGCTGGAATGATTTCCTGAGAACTCAGCATCAAATTCAAGTTTCTTAGCTGTTACAGCATTGGTGGGTTTAAATGGCAGCCTACATGACTTAGGACCACAATTTCCAATGGTCAGTGGGTCCAGTGTGTTTGTAAAAGAGATGCCAGGGACAGCTTTATTAGGACAGATTTATGACTGGAGTTTACAGAAGCAGAACTTAGGATATCTTCCCTCCCTAGACAAGATTTCAGTAGGCAGCTGTTTCACTCGTTAATTGTGAGCATCCACTTTTAAAGGTTTGTGTTGGATGGGGTCCACTTCTCTTTCTTTGATGATGTATTTGGCTGCTTTTCATTTTCTGTCTTCAGCTATCTCTTCTCCTGTTAGCAAGGCTGTCAACTGTTTTGACCTGCCACTGATCCCTTTGCAAAGTGAGAAGGGAACTAAAATTAATGCAAGTCTACTGTGTTGTCAATAACTGGAGCTACATTTTTAAAGATTTATTTATTCATTTGAAAGAGTTACACAGAGAGAGGAGAGAGACAGAGAGAGAGAGAGAGAGAGACGTCTTCCGTCCGATGGTTCACTCCCCAATTGGCAGCAACAGCTGGAGCTGTGCCAGTCTGAAGCCTGTAGCCAGGAACTTCTTCTGGGATGAAGCTGTTTTTTAAAATAATTATTTATTTAATTGAAAGGCAGAGTTACCGAGTGGCAGAAACAGAGATAGATGGCTGGAGCTGTTTGGATCCACAACCAGAAGCCAGGAGCTTTGTCCAGGTCTCATAGGTGGGTGCAGGAGATGAGGGATTTGGGCCATCTTCTACTGTTTTCCCAGGCCACAGCAGAGAGCTGGATGGGAAGTGCAGCAGCCAGGATCCCAACCAGCACCCATATAAGATGCTGACACTGAAGGCAGTAGCTTTACTCACTATGCAACAGTGCTGCACACTAACGGGAGCTCTTTTAATCTGAGTATGCATAAAGTGGAGAATTACAGCATCATAAATACAGATAAGTTACAGTTTTTCTCTGCGCAGTACTTTACAGTTACCCAG
Organism: Oryctolagus cuniculus; assembly: GCF_964237555.1. Classification (NCBI taxonomy): domain Eukaryota; kingdom Metazoa; phylum Chordata; class Mammalia; order Lagomorpha; family Leporidae; genus Oryctolagus; species Oryctolagus cuniculus. The sequence continues at coordinate 723,036 of NW_027208224.1, read as the reverse complement.
TGATCCACTGAGAATCTTACTTTCCACACTGTGTAATTAAGAAAGCCAGTTACATAGCCGGCGCCGTGGCTCAATAGGCTAATCCTCCACCTTGCGGCGCCGGCAAACCGGGTTCTAGTCCCGGTTGGGGCGCCGGATTCTGTCCCGGTTGGCCCTCTTCCAGGCCAGCTCTCTGCTATGGCCAGGGAGTGCAGTGGAGGATGGCCCAGGTGCTTGGGCCCTGCACCCCATGGGAGACCAGGAAAAGCACCTGGCTCCTGGCTCCTGCCAGGATCAGCGCGGTGCGCCGGCTGCAGCGGCGGCCATTGGAGGGTGAACCAGCGGCAAAGGAAGACCTTTCTCTCTCTGTCTCTCTCTCTCACTGTCCACTCTGCCTGTCAAAAAAAAAAAAAAAAAAAAAAAAAAAAAAAAAAAAAAAAAAAAAAAGAAAGCCAGTTACTTGTTTTATTTTGGTTCTGTGTTTAAACCCATGACATTTTTGACATGGGAGGATATTAGTTCTACAATTTCATAGAGACTGGTCTGTGGAAGCATCGATAGAAGTTATAACTGTGAGAGTGGTAAGAAAGAAGAGGGGAAGAAATAAGTGTCCCTTACGCCACACAGAGGTGTCCACAAATGGAGTAGAAGACGTGCCCTTGAAAACTATGGCTGACTTTCTGGGACAAACTGTGTTTGAGTGCTTCACATGTTCTTATAGAAAGGTGTTGCCACCAGGTTATTAGTATATTTATTTAGTTAGTTTTTAAAGATTTATTTATTTATTTGAAAATCAGAGTTACACAGAGAGAGAAGGAGAGGCAGAGAGAGAGAGAGAGAGAGAGAGAGAGAGATGTCTTCCATCAGGTTCATTTCCCCAATGGCTTCATCATTGTGAACTTTGCTCAGTTCCTGACCTATACCTTTCCTTTAACCTAGTACTTTGCCATGTAGTAGCCCATGAAAACTGCAGACTGCATAAATTAATGAATACTTGGAGGGTTGTGATTTCTTAGAGGAACATCATGAGATAGGAGGAATAAAACAAAACAAAAGTATCCTCCATATATAGAAGGTACACTGTTTTTGCAAGCCACAGAGAAGAGGAAGAAGCAGGAAAGTAGTGAGACTGGAAAGTTTGCGGCAAAGGTAATAGGCACTGGTCAAGAATTTAACAAGCCCATTAGGAAAACATTAAGGTTTCCTTACTTCCATGTAGACTCTGCCCTCTTATGGTGAACAGGGTCCTCTAAACCCACTTGTTGCACAAATGAAAACCCAAGCATTGTCTTCTCCCACAGATGGAGTCTGCTATTGGTTTTGATTTACATTTCCCTAATGGCTAGTGATATTGGGCATGTTCATCTATGTCTTGACCATTGAGATTTCCTCTTCTGAGAAACATCTATTCTGATCATTGCCCATTTCTTAAGTGTACATTTTACTTCTTGTTTGGAGTTTTTCCACTTCTATATATGTATGTTCTGGCTATCAATCTTTTGTCATAGTCAGAGTTTTCAATGTTTCCTGCCATTCTGTCCATTGTATGTTCATTCTGTTGAATACTTTGTTGTGAAGATGTATCTTAATTTGATATGCTCAAATTTCTATATTTTATTTTTGTTACTTGTGCTTTTGGAATCTTACCCAAAACTGTTGTCTATGCTTATGTTTTATAGTTTCTCATATGTTTACTTAGTTTTTGGTTTTATATTTAGACTTTTAATTCACCATGAGTTGCTTTTACATAGTGTATGAGGTGTTGGGTATATTTTCAGGCTTCTACATATGGATAATCACTTTCCTTTAAACCATATGCTAAAGGGATTCTTCTTTTTCCTGTTTGTTTTCTTTCCTTTGTTAAATAGGAGTTGCCTGTAGAAAAGTCGGTAAATTTCAGCTGCCTATTCTTTTCCATTGAACTATTTGTCTGTTTTCCAATAGTGCTAACACTGCTTCTATTTTTTTTAAGATTTATTTATTTATTTGAAAGGCCAGATGCTTCTTCCAAGTCTCTCATGTGGGTGCCAGAACTGTAGAACACAGTCCATCTTCCACCAATTTCCCAGGTGCATTAGTAGGGAGCTGGATTGGAAGTGGAGCACCTGGTCTCCTAGCAGCAACATATGGGATGCATGCACAGCAGGTCAAGGCTTTAACCCACTACACCACAGCATCAAACCCTTCCTTATTTACTTCTGCTGTGATCTTTCATTATTCACTTTTTTCTACTGCCCTGCATCTTGACTCATTCCTTTTTTTTTTTTTTTTTTCTGGGTCCTGGAGGATGGTAGTAGGTTGCTTCTGGGATATCTTTTTTGTGTTAGTAGATAATTGGTAATCAAAAATCATAGTTATTAGTTTCTATATTTCTCTGCTAATCACGAGGACCTTCTAGATGACAGCAGAAAATGCTGGCAGAAATGAGGATATATTAATTTGCTAAGAAAATACCACAGAGAATATGATTTACATCATAGAATTTTACTTCTCAGAGTTGTAGAGGTAGAAAATATCAGATCAAGGTGCTAATAGGCTCGAGTTTTCCAGAAGCCTTTCTCCGATGTGACAGACACATCTATCATTTGATCTGCTTAAAACTACTTTCCTCAGGTAAAGTCATGTTGGTGATTAGCACTTCAGTGTTTGAGTTTTAGGGAGGCACATTTCAGTTCACAACAGCAAAAGGGGCCCTGTGGTCTACTTCAATGACAGCCATCTCTGCGGAGGACAGAAAGTTTGAAATCAGCGTTAGGAATTCTCACAGTATTACTGTCAGTGCTATCTCCATCAAATGTGCATTCATGTACACACAAACAAAACTACCTGTACACATAAACACATTCAACAGTGGAAATGCCTGATGGTTGTGTATGGGTAACATCAATATAATAATCCATAAGATGGCCTATTAGCAGACATTAAAAAGAGAATTAGAAAGAATGACAAAAAAATCTGCAATTACCTATATTTATGTCTATATGTATGATATTCAGTATTTATAGTTGCTAAAAGATGAATACTGATGTGTGGAAATAAAAGCTAAACCTTACCTTGCAATATTGCAGCCTAGTCTACATGAAAGATGTCTTCCTAAAACCTTTCCCTGGGCCCACTTTGTGGAATAGTAGATTAAGCATCCACCTGCAGCACCAGCATCCCACATGGGCACCAGTTTGAGTCCCTGCTCCTGCACTTCCAATCCAGCTCTTTACTAATGGCCTAGGAAAGCAGTGCAATATGCCCTGAGTTCTTGGGCCCCTGCACCCATGTGAGAGACCTGGAGGAAGCTGCTGGCTCCTGGCTTCTGGCACCTGGCTTCAGATCGGCCCAGCTCCAGCCATTCTGGCCATTTAGGGGGGAACCAGTCGATAGAAGACCTCTCCTTCTCTTCCTCTCTATATCTGTAATTCTGCCTCACAATAAATAAATACATTTTTAAAAACCTTTCCCTTTTTAAATTTCTTAATTGTTTTAAAGATTTATTTATTTATTTACAAGTTGAGTTACAGACAGAGAGAAGAGCCAGAGAGAAAGAGAGAGGTCTTCCATCTGATGTTCACTCCCTAATTGATTGCAACTGCCAGAGCTGTGCTGATCCGATGCCAGGAGCCAGGAGCTAGTTCCAGGTCTCCCAGATGGGTACAGGGGCCCAAGGACTTGGGCCACCTTCTACTACTTTCCCAGTCCATAGCAGAGAGCAGGATCAGAAGTGGAGCAGCTGAGTATTGAACCGGCCCCCATATGGGATGCTGGTGCTTCAGGCCAGGGAGTTAACCTGCTCCAACACAGCACAAGTCCAGCATTTTAAATTTCTGATACTCTAAAGTAGCACAGGACTGCATTACATCTAGGAATGATGCATTTAAAAATTATAAATCTAGTGCATTTTAGCAGAATTTTTAACAAATACTTCTGATTTTCTCAGCATTATGTATAAATAAATGACATAATGAGTCATTGTCAGATTTTTAGCTTTTGACAGCCACTTATAATATTTCACAGCTTTTTGAAATGTATTGCTAGTGTGTTTTTCTCAACACATGCACTGGATTTTACCAGTTTAGTGCACATGGAGTTGCCTCTTATAGGATTTGCATTTTGATGGGTTTTCATGGCACATGTAATCAACATCTGCAAAGCCTCTAAAACACATAAATAATGACATGATTCTGGCTTTTTTCTTAAAGATTTATTTATTTGAAAGAGTTGCACAAATAGGGGAGAGGTAGAGAGAGAGACAGACAGACAGAAACATAGAGGTCTTCCATCTGCTGGTTTACTCCCAGTTGGCCGCAATGGCTGGTCTGTGTCAATCCGAAGCCAGGAGCTACTTCCGGATCTCTCATGTGTGCAAGGCCCCAAGGACTTGGGCCACCTTCTACTGCTTTCCAAGGCCATAGCAGAGAGCTGGTTCAGAAGTGGAGCAGCCACGTCTTGAACTGGCACCCACATGGCTTGCCAGCATTGCAGGAAGCAACTTTATCTGGTATGCCACAGCGCCTGCCCCACATTACATCACTTTAAGATGATATGGATTTAAGTTCATGAGAAATTATTAGCATAGTGGGAACTGATAGATATGGATGAAGCAGGATGGACTTGTTAGGAATGGTGATGTTAATTTTCTTATAAAATAAATAAATAAGAAATTAAATATGGTCAGACATAAATGAAGACTAAATTTTTTTAATGGTGATCCAGAAAACACTGATCTCAGGTCTTTTTTTTCCAGTGTTAAGTTTATATTTTTAAATGCATATTAAGTGAACAAACTTCATGTAATTTATATATACAGATTGAAGAGCAAACTGATAACATCCTACCCTATCTTCCCTTGGTCTCATATTTCCAACTCCCTCCTTCTCGTTTTATTTTCTTTTAATTTTGACAGCTGCATGCTTTGATTTTATTTTAGAATCACAAGCTTTAACCCTCTACAAAATAAAGAATTCAGCAAGTAGTAGCAGAAATATCAATGAGTATATGTTGTTTACTCTATCAAAGAGTTCAGAAAAGTGCTATGAACAATACTCAAATCTCAAAATATCAATTTAACTCATATGCTACTTTTCGTTGTCTATATATTAATTACCACCAGTCAGAGAAAACATATGGTATTTGTCTTTTGGGGGCTGGCTTCTTTCATGAAGCATACTTGTTTCCAGTTCATCCATTTAGTTACAAAAGATAGGATTTCATTCACAATTATGGCTGAATAGTATTTTACACTGTATATATAGCTCATATTCTTTTTCCAGTCACCAGTTGATGGACTTCTGGGTTGATTCCATGTTAGCTATTATGAATTGAGCTGTAATAAACATGAGGGTACAGATAACTATGCCTATGCATATTCTATTTCATTTCATGTGGATAAATTCCTAGGAGTCAGATGGCAGGATCATATGGTATGTTTGTTTTCAGATTTCTGAGGAACTTTGATACTGCCTTCCATAATGGCTGTACTAGCTTCATTCCCACCAACAGTGGGTTAGGGTACCTTTTTCTCTCCCTCTCCACCATCCTTTATTGTTTGTTGACTTTTTCAAAAGAATTATTTATTTGAAAGGTGTAGTTAATTATAGGGAGAGGCAGAGGCAGAGAGACAGAAGTATTTTATCTGCTTGTTTATGCTCCATATGGCACAACAGGTGGTGCTGGTTCAATCGGAAGCCAGAGTTAGGAGCATCTCCCTGGTCACCCATGCGGGTGCAGGGACCCAGGCACTTGGGCCATCCTCCACTGCCCTCCCAGTCCAGAGCAGAAAGCTGGACTGGAATAGCAGCAACCGGGACCAGAACTGGCACCCATAGGGGATGCTGTCTCCACGGGTGGAGGATCAACCCAGTGTGCTATGGCACTGGCCCCCATCAGGGATATTTTTCTATAGTACTCTCTCTCAACTGTATCTTTTTCTAGTTGAAGAATTAGGGTGATGCAGGATTAATAGAAGGAGTTTGAGAGGATTGTCTCTCTTTCAATTGTGTTGAATAATTTGAGAATGATTAGTTCTTTAAAAGTCCTGTAGAATTCAATAGTGAGGCTGTCTGATCCTGGACTTTTCCTTGTTGGGAGGGTCTTTATTACTCATCCAATCTCTGTCTTGGTTTTTGGTTTGTTTAGCTTTTCTATGTGTCTTCATGACTCAATTTTGGTATATTGTGTATGTCCAGGAATCTGTTGATTTTTCCTCTAGGATTTCCAATTTGTTAGCAGTCACAACAGATGCCCACATCCTATATTGCAGTGCTAATCTGAGTTTTGGGTACTCCACTTCCAAACCAATTTCATGTTAATACCCCTAGGAAGCAACGGATAATAGCTCAAATTGTTTCCTTCCTGTCATCTAATTTGGAGAACTGTAACCTCAATGGGGATTTGAAACCTGGTCTTGCACAGTTGTAGCCATATAGAAAGTGAACCAGAAGATGGGAGATCTCTCTGCTTCTCTTTCCTTCTTTTTTATCTATGTGTCTCTCTGCCTTTTTGTTAATCATATTAAAATATTTAATTACTTATTTGAAAGAGTTACAGAGAGAGGGAGTGACAGAAATCTTCCACCACCTAATTCATTTTTGAGATGACTTTAATAGCCAGAGTGTGGCCAGGTTGAAGCCAGGAGCTTTTCCTGCAATGTGCGTGGCAGCATCCCAGGCACTTGGGCCATCTTTCCCTGCTTTTTCAGTCCATTGGTAAGGAGCTGGATCAGAAATGGAATAGCTGGTACTTGAACTGGTGCACGGAGAGGATGGCAATGTAACAGATAGCAGCTTTGTCCACTGCACCACAACCACCAGCTCCTCTATCTGCCTTTCCAATAAATAAATCTTTTGAAAAAGAACTGAAGGTAGTAAAAGTCATCATGACTGAGCAATGGCAAATTTATTGAAGTGATCTATTTTCTTAATGATCCTTTTATGAATTTGAAAGGCAGCACTAGAAAGAGAGAATGGGAGAGATTGATCTTCCTCCTGGTTTGTTCACTCCTCAAATGGCTGCAATGACTGTGGCTAGGCCAGACTGATATCAGGAGCCAGGGGCTTCTTCCAGGTCTCTCACAAGGGTGCAGGAGCCCCAATATTTGAGTCACCCTGTGCTGCTTTTCCAGACACATTAGCAGAGAACTGGATCCGTTTGGAGCATTAATGTCTATGATACTCTCCTTGCAGTTGAAGGATTTAGAATCCATTTCAATTATGGGTGGGCCAAGTACAACAGCTCCCAATTGTCCTAGGTTTGGATTAGATGGGTTCTGAGAAATTTTGTTAAAGTAGTTATTAAAAAATATATATTATATATAATACTTATAATAAATTATATAATATTATCTATTTTTAATTAACACATATAAGATATTATATGCTAAATTATAATATATTTTATATATGAATATATTTATATACATAAATATATATAAATAAATGTAAATATATATATAAAGAATTTATTTATGTATTTGACAGGTTTACTTACAGACAGTGAGAGGAAGAGACAGAGAGAAAGGTCTTCCATATGCTCATTTACTCCGCCAATGACTGCAATGTCTGCAGCTGGGCCAATCTGAGCTAGCAATTTCCAGGTCTCCCATATTTTGGCAGGGACCAAAGCACTTGGAACAGCTTCTACTGCTTTCCCAGGCTATTGCAGAGAGCTGGCTGGGAAAAGGAGAAATGGGGACTAGAACTGGTGCTCATATGGGGTGCCAGCATTGCAAGTAAAGGATTACACCACTGCACCACAGTGCTGGCCCCAGTCTATCCTTTATTAAGGAGATCTCAGTAATCATGTTCAGGTATTGCTGTCCTATATTCATGGCCAAAGTCCTAGCAGACAACATGGTTTGGAGAATCGTAAGCACAAGGTGTGTAGGAGACTTCATTTCTCATACAGCACAGTTAATAACAAGGTTCCAAGAGGGGAAATTACTTGCATCGTAGTCTTTGAGAACTAATGGACATCACAGGTGATCTAAAGAATTTAGAAGGTTTGTGAGCCCCTAGAGTGAAAAAGTCACTGGGAGCACAAGGACAGTGCCTAGAGTTTATTTTGATGGATTTTAGCCCCTTGCATTGGAGGGAGGCCCAAAGAAGCTGGACTGATTTGTAAACCTCAAAAGTTTCTTTTCAAGGTGAAGGCAAACTGAGACTCAGGATTTTTGGAAAAACTTTGAACAAAACGCATTTGCCACACTTGGTTAAGACACATCATTTATCTATTGATTTTCATCAGATCTGTTAACATTAGGTATAAGGTTCAGTGGACATTGTGGATGGTATATAGCAATATGATTTTAGTAATATATCATGAGGTGCTTTTTTTTTAATTGGATTTAGCAGCTAAAATTGGGTTACCTAATGGGATATAGCTGGAATAATCACCTTTTTGTTAAACACATCTGAGGTAATAAATGTTAGTGTATGAAGACATTGAGTTTTCTTTTATTGGGCCTTCTTGGTTATTTTAATCTGGGATCTGAGAATTCTCATTTTCTCTAGGTAAGTTGTAACTGAAAAACTTAATTGTATTCCTCATCATGTTGGACCAACTCTGCTGCTTCTGGGATTTTTTTTGTAATTCTGACAATTGGAAATTTGGACAATAGTATAGTTAAAAAGAGATGTACCAAGAAAAGTATTTATTTTTATTCTGATACATATTTTGGAATTCTTCTAAAATTCCTATTGAGTATCCTTGTTAAGTTTAGTTGCATCTCAGGTTAAGAGTTATTGGAGGCTGGTGCCATGGCTCAATAGGCTAATCCTCCACCTGCAGCACAGGCACACCGAGTTCTAGTCCTGCTGGGAGTGCCAGATTCTGTCCCAGTTGCTCCTCTTCAAGTCCAGCAAACTGGCTGCAGCAGCCACTGGGGGGTAATCCAACAGAAAAAAAGGAAGACCTTTCTCTCTGTCTCTCTCACTATCCATTCTGCCTGTCAAAATAAAAAATAATTTTTATAAAAAGACTTATTGGAGTCACTGTAGTGATTATACCCATGTAACTTTGTTAATAAATGCAAATAGAACCTGGGAAAATTGATGTATATCTTATGCTATAGAGACTTAAGATTGAATATCTTTTTTTATCTTTTTTAATTATATAATTTAACGACAAATTTTTGATTTTTTTTGACTTTACTAAGCCACAGCTCTGGCCCCATTAATATGTCTTAACAATGTTTTTTCCTCTCAGACTTATCTCTATTGGTTCAGTTAACTGGATGCCTTTTCTTTACATTCAGATTCTCTCAGCTGTCAAAGCTTATTCATCTTAATTCTGTTGTTCCTGTTTCCCTCCCTTTTATTCTGTCCCTAGGCTAATTGAGGTCATGATTCTCCATTCCTTCTGTGTGGTGTCACAGTAGCCTTGAAGTGTTCTTTTTCTCTTCTGATTTCTAAAGAAAGAAATTATGTATTCCCCCAATTTAGATATTTTAATAATGCACTCTAAAACAAAGGTTAAATGTTCTTAATTTGACAAGAATTTTTGGGGCCAGCGGTGTGGCGTAGTGGGTAGAGCCACCACTTGCAGTGCTGGCATCTCATATGGATCCAGATCTCTGCTATAGCCTGGGAAAGCAGTAGAAGATGGCCCAAGTCCTTGGCCCCTGCACCCATGTGGGAGACCTGGAAGAAGCTCCTTGCTCCTGGCTTTGGATTGGAGCAACTCTGGCCATTGCAGCCAACTGGGCAGTAAACCAGTGAATGGAAGACCCCTCTCTCTTCTCTGCCTCTCTGTGTAACTCTGACTTTCAAATAAATAAATAAATCTTTAAAAAAAGAAGTTTTTCTAATTTTAGATTTGTTCTACTTCATTGTCACTTCATTGTATGTGTAAAGAGTGCATATCCAGTTTTTCTATTTTAGATTTTTGGGATTTTGTATTAGATCTGCTGTCTATTCATTTTTCTTGAGCATTGGTGATATCTTCTCCTTAGTTGTATTAAGAGAGAGAGAGCAATAGCCCTCATGTCTTTTTAGGTAAGTAAGACATATTAAAACAGAGCATTCAGTATACATTCATAGTAGTTTGACTTGTTCAATTCATTTTCCTGAACTTCCTTGGATATTTGGTCTCTGCTGTACAATTTTCTATACTGATTAATTCTTTGATATTCCCAAATCCAGAAAATGAATGATTCAACAGCTGTGTTCCTGTATTTGCTAGGACTCAGGGTAAGAAGCAAAGTGGAGGTGTTCAGGAATCTACAGGTACATGCTACATAGCAAAGCACATCATTTCCTATACAAAGTGACTGGGAAATCCAGAATCTTTTGCACACTATATTGGATCCTGAACTATTACTGACCTATTCAGTAAGATTTTAATGTATTTATTTTCTGTGTGTGTGTTTGTATTTCTAAATAAACTCTGCTGGGCTACTTAACATTAACATGTATTGCAGAATTCTTTCATCAGTTTTTACTTTTAAAAAGTTTCTTTTTCAGTTTTATGGGAGAGGGTAGAAGCTTTCTGCTATGTAACTGAAAATTCATTCATTCATTAAACTTAAAAATATTTATTGGAAATGAGTGGAATACTATTAATTCTCGTGTGATTTTCATGAAACTAAATACATTCTCTATTTTGTTTTGCTTAAAATTTCTGCATGTGTGGACTTCTTTTTTTCCTTATTGCCCCAAATCCCTTTGTGTATTGGGATGGTAAATGGGTTTTACACTGGACAAAACATGTTATTTTGCCTAGAAGTACTTAGCCTTGCTGCTTCAAGTATTCAAATATTACATTAGAAATCAGTATATTTGTTTACTGTACAAATGTCTTTTATACAATTTTGTAATATTCTGGGATATGAGAGGGAGCAGGAAATAGGAGGGTTATGGGTGGGAGGGAAGTTATGGGGTAGGGGAACCCACTGTAATCCAAAAGCTGTACTTTGGAAATTTATATTTATTAAATAAAAGTTAAACAATTTTATAATATTCATCTTCCTTTTTATTTCGTCCTTTTTAAAAAAAGATTCATTTATTTTACTTGAAATTCAGTGTTACACACACAGAGAAGGAGAGAGAGAGAGAGAGAGAGCAGTCTTCCAACCGCTAGTTCACTCCCCATTTGGCCACAATGGCTGGAGCTGTGCCGATCCATAGCCAGGAGCTAGCAGCATCTTTTGGGTCTCCTATGCAGGTGCAGGAGCCCAAGGGCCTGGGCCATCCTCTACTGCTGGATAGTAAGTCTTACTTGCCTAAAAAGATGGATAGTAATTTGAGTAGCCAGGACTTGAACTGGCACCCATGTGGGATGTCAGCACTGCAAGCCACAGCTTTACTTGCTACACCACAGCATCGGATCCTTTATTTTTATGACTATTGCTACGCTATTGGAATTTATAATTGATAATGCTGAACAATTGAAACTGTCTTATTTACAATTGTAGGACTGGATATGGCAATTTTACTTGAAGTAAATTATGTAGCCTGCTTATTGTATGATTTTTGGAAAAGCATGTATTTATATATAACAGCAGATCTGTTAATCATTTAAAAGTGAATTATCATGATTACCCAGATGTAAAGAATGCAATATGTGCTAATGAGTTAGCAGTCACAGACATTTAGAATTAGAGGGATTTTAGAACCTTTTCAATACTGCAGTTTTTATGAAAAACTAATAATTTTTTTTATTTGACAGGTAGAGTTATAGACAGAAAGACAGAAAGGTCTTCCTTCCGTTGGTTCACTCCCAAATGGCTGCCACAGTTGGAGCTGTGCCCATCCAAAGCCAGGAGTCAGGTGCTTACTCCTGGTCTCCCATCTGGGTGCAGGGCCCAAGCACTTGGGCCATCCTCCACTGCCTTCCTGGGCCATAGCAGAGAGCTGGACTGAAAGAGGAGCAACCACGACTAGAACCCTTTGCCCATAAGGGATACCCACACTACAGGCAGAGAATTAACCAGGTAAGCCATGGCGCTGGCCTCCGATAAATTTACTTTTAACAAAATATCAAAATATCTTATTCAGTATAAAGTTAGTAGTGAAAAAGAGACTACCTTGTTGAACACAGAAATTTGAGATTATATTTCTTGGTATTAATTTGCATCTTAAGGCTTATTGCCTAGTTTATTTCAACATTCAATCTAATATTACTAATAATATCTTGTACTTAGTGGTTCACTGTGTGCCAGACAATATTCTTTTGATTTTTAAAGGATTTATTTATTTATTTGGAAGTCAGAGTTACACAGATAGTGAACAAGAGGAAAGAGAGAGAGAGGTCCTCCATCTGCTGGTTCACTCCCAGATGGCCTAAAAGGTCAGAGATATGCCAATCTGAAGCCAGGAGCCAGGACCTCTTCAGGGTCTCCCATGCAGATTCAGGGGCCCAAGGACTTGGGCCAACTTCCTACTGCTCTCCCGGCTATAGCAGAGAGCTGGATGGAAAGTGGAGCAGCTGGGACTTGAACCAGCCTCCATATGGGATGCCCCCACTGCATGCAGTGGCTTTACTGGCTACACCACAGCACTGGCCTCAAGACAATGCTCTAAAATGATGCATTAATTATTCCCAAATATTGAAAAGTGGCATGGTACACATTTGAATGTGTTGTTTTGTACTAGTTGTAGAAAGAGTTTAAAATATATTTAGATTTAAAAATGTAAGCTTTGATCTAAAGGTTTACTTTCCCCTAAGGTGCCTGTTCGAAACTGAGAGATCGTTGAAGTCTCAAGATAGAGTACAACTGATCTTATCCAAGCCTCCTTTATCACATGAGGATGCTAAATGCCAAGGCCCAGAGAAGTAAAGTGAATTGTTCAAGGTCACACAGGTAAGTTGTAGCAGGGATAATTCTGTATTAGCATTAGGTATCCTGATACATAGGCCACTGTTCTGTCAATTTTGTACTCCTTCTGGAGTTAAAGATTCTAAGTTGTGGAAAATTAAGTTTGGAAATTTAGTGGTTGCTATGTTGTTATGGTGAGAAATTTCTGTGTATAGCTATGAGTTGCTTAAATTTTATTCAATATATTTTTCTAGTATGTTTGCTATTTATTTGAAATGTACAACAAGTAGCTTCATCTATTTGCCAAAAGAATTTTTTAAAGATTTATTTATATTATTTGAAAGTCAGAATTACACAGACAGAGAAGGAGAGGCAGAGAGAGTGGTCTTCCATTCACTGGTTCACTCCACAGTTGGCCTCCATGGCTGGAGCTGTGCCAACTGGAAGGCAGGAGCCAGGAGCCTCTTCCTGGTCTCCTATGCAGGTGCAGGGGCCCAAGGACTTGCACCATTTTATAATGCTTTCCCAGGCCATAGCAGAGAGCTGGATAGGAAGTGGAGCAGCCAGGTCTTGAACTGATGCCCCTATGGAATACCAGCACTGCAGGTGGCAGCCTCACCCACTATGCCACAGTGCCAGCCCTTGCCAAAAGAATTTATAGAAGCTATTCCATATATACACTTCACAATTATTTAGTTACTTGACATGAACTATCCCTGCATATTTGAAAATTTTGAATGGTATCACTTGGGTTTTAAGAATGTTATATTTTAGGTCTCTTAATATTTTTAGTGATGATGTTTTAAAGGCCCTTTCTGTTTTATGGAAAATGATAAGGATTTTGTTTTACAATGGCCATAGTATTACCACTTAAAGCAATAGATTAAATAACACTTTTAAACAAAGTCATTTAATACTGAATTCTAAAACACTGGTATATTTTAAGTGAGAAGCCGGATTTCTTTCAGATATTCTAAATAAGAATGATAATCAAAATTGAAGACATCTACAGTTTTTAATCACTTGTTTTAAATATTGGTCATAATGGTCCAATTTAGAGTTTTAATTTTCATTAGCTTTTAAAAGATTCAGTACGGTTCATAGAAAAAATTAAGAGAACATAATTATATATTCAACCTCCCTCCCTTCTTTTTCCTTCTTTGTCATTTTTTTTTAGCTTATGAAATGACATTTTCCATTTACATTACATTAAAAAGGGTTGTTGAATCAAGGGACAAGTTTAACAGGCAAAAAGCAGAAAGATCGTAATTTAGAGGGAATACAGACAATGGCTCTAAACAATATTTGAATATCACATCTAAACAATATTTGAATAAATTGATAAAATAAATATTTTAATTTCTCCTACTAAAATGCTCAGAGAAAGTCTTTCATTATTTATCAAATATTAGTGCAAAATTATGGATTTAAATGATCCCAAAAAGTGATGAATTTTTGTGTAATAAAGTCCAATTTTTGTCAAGGCTTTTTAACAGTCTCACAGAAAACTTATGTTTGTGAATGGGAAGAATAATATCAAAATGTCCATACTACCAAAAGCAATTTGCAAATTCAATGCAATCCCAATCAACATACCAACGATGTTCTCAGAGCTAGAAAAAATGATGCTAAAATTCATATAGAAACATGAGAGATGCTTAACATCTAAAGAAATATTATAAAGCAAAAAAAAGCTGGAGACATCACACCATATTTTAAGACATATTACAGGGGTCAGCACTATGACAAAGCAGGTAAAGTCACCGTCTGCAGTGCCGGTATCTCATATGGGTGCCAGTATGTTTCCCAGCTGCTCCACTTCGTATACCCCTCTCTGGTATAGCCTGAGAAAAAAGTAGAAAATGGCCAAAGTCTTTGGGCCCCTGCACCTGCATAGAGACCTGGAAGAAGCTCCTGACACTTGGATTCAGATCAACAGAGCTCCGGCCATTGTGGCCATTTGGGGAGTAAACCAGTGGATGGAAGACCTCTCTCTCTCTCTGCCTCTACCTCTCTGTGACTCTGCCTTTCAAATAAATAAATAAACTGCAAAAAAAAAAAACACAAAAAGAAGAAGTGTTAGCACTGATATAATAACAGACACATAGTTCAATGGAAAAAACTAGGTAGCATAGAAATAAACCCAAATTTCTACCAGCAACTCATATTTAACAAAGGAACTAAAATGAACTGGAGAAAGAAGAATCTCTTTCACAAGTGGTGCAGAGGAACTTGATGATCCAAATGTAGAAGCCTGAAAATAGACTCCAACATCACTTACACTATGTGAAAGTGAACTCACAGTGAATGAAAAATCTAATCATAAGACCCAAACCCAAGTAAACATAGGGAAACTCTAAATATTGTCAACACACAATAGCTTTTGGGTAAGATTCCAATAGCAATAGTCACAAAAATAAAAACAGAGACATTTGAGTATATCCAACTAAGATACTTCTTCACAACAAAGTAAACATCAGAGTGTAGATACAATGAACAGATGGCAGGAAAAATTAAAACTCTGAATGTTTACAGATTTCCAGAACATTTACATGAATTGGAAAAACTCCAAAAAATACAGGCAAGGATCTGAATAGACATTTCTCAGAAGAAATGTAAATGGTCAAAACATGTGAATATGCCCGATGTCACTAGCCATTATGTAAATATAAATCAGAACACCATATCAGTCTCCAACACCTGTGGGAGAATACAACACTCAGGTGTTTGTGTGTGCAGCAAGTGGGTTTAGAGGACCCTGTTCACCTCTGGAGAGCAGAGTCTACGGGGAGACAAAGAAACCTTACTGCTTTCCTAATGGGCTTATTAAGTTCTTGACCAGTGCCTGTTAGTCTTGCCACAAACTTTCTAGTCTCACTACTTTCCTTCTTCTTCCTCTTCTCTGTGGCTTGTAAAATAGTATACATTCTGTATACTGTGGATACTTTAGATTTATTTTATTCCTTCGGTCTCCTATGAAGTTCCTCCACAAAAACACAGCCCTCAAAATATTCATTCATTTATGCAGTCTGCAGATTTCATGAGCTACTAAATTCCAAATAGTATGTTAAAGGCAAGATCTAGGCCTAAGAGAAAAGTGGTCTGAATTCTGTGCCTAGAAGAGGATTTGGGACATAGTAGAATTTCGGTGAAGTGCTATGTGAATGACATGCACTCAGTAAATGAGTAATCTAAAGCATACACTGCATTCAAGCAACACAGCAGCCCTACTCACCTCAGGTAGAGCAATTGAGAGGAATAATGTGAACAAAAATAAGACATCAATAAGTTGAATAATAACAGAGAAAAAACAAAATGAGATAGATGCCAACATTACTGACCTATTTTTGAGGAATTAAATTGATAGAGGGGCTGGCATTGTGGCTAAGTGGGGTAAGCTGCAATCTGTGAGGCCAGCATATCATGTGAGTTCCACTTTGAGCTTAGGAATCTCCACTTCCAATTTAGCTCACTGCTAAACACCTGGGAAATCAGCAGAAGATGGACGAAGGACTTGGGTCCTTGCCACTGATGTGGGAGACTTGGATGATGCTCCTGACTTCAGCATGCCCCAGGCTCAACTTTGAAACTCTCTGGGGTGTGAGCCAGCAGATGAAAGCTATCTCTGTCTTTCCTCCTCTCTCTAAATCCACTTTTCAAATAAACAAAGATTTAATAAACAAATTAACTGATTTCAAAATACACAAAAACATGAACAATACTATATCATCTTGATGCCAAACTGATAAAAAATAACAAATGCTAGAGAGCACATGGGAAAAGAAAACCATCATATATGGTGGATGAAAACACAAGTTAGTACAGATGTTATGCAGAACAGTATGGCCATTCCTTAAAAAGGATAAAAATTGGGCCGGTGCTGTTGTGCAGCGCCTGAGGGGCCAGCATCCCATTTGGGTGCCAGTTCTAGTTCCAGCTGCTCTTCTTCCAATCCAGCTCTCTGCTATCTCCTGGGATAGCAGTAGAAGATGGCCCAAGTCCTTGGGCCCATGCACCCATGTGGGAGACCCAGAGGAAGCTCCTGTCTCCAGGTTTCAGAATGGCATAACTCTGGCCTTTGTAGTCATCTGTAGAGCGAACCAGCTAATGGAGGACCTCTCTGTGTCCCTATCTCTATTGTAACTCTTTCAAATAAATAACAAAAATTTAAAATAAGATAAAAATTGACCTACCATGTGAGAGTTATCTTGCTCTTGGCTATATAGAATAAGGAACTTTTATTAGAAGGAAAGGAGAAGAGCATATCAAAGATACAGCAATTTTCCCATAACACAGCCACTATAACACAGTTCACTGCAGCCAGGATGTGAAACCAATCTAGCTGTCCATCAGTGAAAAACAATGGACAGGGCAACCTCTTTTAGATACAAAAAAAGAACAAAATATTATTAAATTAATTGAAATAAGACAGAAGCAGGAACACAAATGTCACCTGGTCCTTGTCACATGTGGAAGTGAGAGAAAATAATGGATCTGAACACAGAACTGTGATTACTAGAGGCTGAGAAGGGAAGCAGCTAGGGATAGAGGGGGATTGGATAATAGGTAACAAAATACAAAGAGGCAGAAAGAACTTCTGGTGCCCCATAATATAATGAGATGACTACATTCAACCATATTAGGTTCTGTGTAAAGAACTGAAAGAGAGGAACTGGTAGTCTCAAATCATGGAGAAGAATTAGAAACTGTAGTTGCTTGGGGGCCAGCATTATGGCACAGTGGGCTAACACCCTGGCCTGAAGCACCAGCATCCCCTGTGGGTACCAGTTCTAGTCCTGGCTGCTCCTCTTCTGATCCAACTCTCTGCTATGGCCTGGGAAAGCAGTAGAAGATGGCCCAAGTCCTTGGGTCCCTGCACCCAAGTGGGAGATCTGGAAGAAGCTCCTGGTTCCTGGCATCAGATTGGCAGAGCTCCGGCCATTGGGCCACCTGGGGAGTGAACCGGCAGAGGAAGACCTCTCTCTCTCTCTGCTGCTACTTCTCTCTGTAACTCTGTCTTTCAAATAAATAACTCTTTAAAAATTAATAAAACTGTAGTTGCTTAGCTTGATCACTTTTTACTGCATAAATGTGTGCAAATATTGCACTACACCCTGTAATAATGCATGACTAGGACACATTAATCACAAATTATTTCAATGAAATTTTAAAAATTAGAAGCATTTCTTTATATTAACAATGAACTATTTGAAAATGAAATTAGAGAAACATTTCCATGCATAGCAGCATAAGAACCAGGAACCAATGTCTTCAATGTTATCAGTGATGAATCAGATTCACAGCCCCCAGCACTCAGTTTTTGCCATAGACCTTACCATGGCAATTGTGGGCATATAGTAGTAAATCAATGGACAGGAATCCTTTGTCTCTAAATCTGCTAAATAAATAAACAAGGAATTCATCAAAGAAAAAGAGATATCAATTTGGATGCCAGGTCACAAAAACACATGCACTTGAGCTATCCTCCAGTTTGTGATGCCAACAAATCTTTCAGACATGTTACATTTTCAGAGACTTTTCTGTAATCTTGCTAAGCTTTCTGGAACTCTGCCTTATAGCAAAGCGATTCCCAATTCCATTATACTCATGATATTTCTTTTGTGTGATATATTAGTTTACCATCTAGAGATAATTTATGGTACAAAACTTTTGTATGCATGCATGTTTTCTCATTTGTGAGTCTATTCATGGGAATTGAAGACTGATTTATAGCAGAAATACTTTTTCCAAATTCATTGCATAGACTTTTGTTCCTTATGAATTCTCTGAAGTCTGTTGATGTCTAATTTCTGGCTAAAGGTTTTATCGTATTTACAGCATGCAAAGACTATCACCTTTTGTGAATTCTGTATCTATACAAGCCTGAAATAAAGAAAATGTTTTTACACAATCGGTATACTCCTAAGAAACCACCTGTGTCAATTCTCTGATGTACCATTGACTTCTGACAAACAACCTTTTCACACTAATAATATTTATAAGCTTTCTCCTTTACATGAGTCTCTGTTGGATAGGATGTGATTTCCAGCAAAAGGTTTTGTCACAATACTTACATGAATTTTGGAGAAAAGCTCTTCCACATTCATTATATTGTTAAGGTCTCTCCCTTGTTCAAATTCCATGAGGGATTATGAGGCATTACCTATGTGAAATGACTTTCTCACATTTATTTCATTCATTAGATATATATGTTGTGCATTCTGATATAAGGAGAGATTTGGGCAGAGCTTTCCAACACTCATTACACCCATAAGGTTTCTCTCCCATGTGAATTCCCTGTTGTCTTATGAGGTATGGCTTCTAATTAAAGGGATTTTACTTTCAAAGGAGTTTTTCCCTATATGAATTTGATGATGTACAATGAGGGCTGAATTATGGTAAAAGGCTCTGAGTCATTACATTCATAAAATTGCTCCCCATGAGAATTCTTTTATGTTTGATGAGGTCTGATTTGCACCACAAAGGCTTATTCACATGTATTACATTCATGCATTTCTCCCCTTGGTGAATTCTCTAATATTTCATGAGATATAACTTGCACAAAAAGGTCATGTAGAAAATTCCTTGTGTGGATTCTCTGATATCTTATGAGTTATGAAGTACAGCAAAGAGGCTTTCCACCATCCTTCCATCCATAAAACCTACCTAAATTGAGCAACAAAGATATAGAAAACGTAAACACACACATAACCGGATGGAAATGATATCAGTAATAAAGATCCTCGCCGCCAAGAAAACCCCAGGACTGGATGGCTTCACTGCTGAATTCTAACAGACATTTAAAGCACTAACTGCAATTCTTCTCAAGTTATTCAAAACAATTGAGAGAGAGGTGATTCTCCCAAATTCTTTCTATGAAGCCAGCATCACCTTCATTCCTAAACCTGAAAAAAGTGCAACAAAGAAAGTAATTATAGACCAACTTTCCTGATGAACATACATGCAAAGATCTGCAACAGAATTCTGGCCAATTGAATCCAACAATGCATCAGAAAGATCATCCACCCAGACCAAGTGGGATTTATCCTTGGTATGCAAGGATGGGACCAAAGGCTTTTCCACAGTCATTTCATTTATAAGCTTTCTCCATGGTGTGAAGGCTCTGATACTTTCTGAGGTTTGACTTCTCAGCAAAGGTTTTTCCACAGTCATTGCACTCATAAGGTTTCCCCCAGTACAAATTGTCTGATGCTTTGTGAGCTTTGACTTCTCAGCAAAGGCTTTTCCACAATTATTGCATTCATAAGGTTTCTCCCCTGTGTGACTTCTCTGATGCATTTTGAGTTGTGATTTCTGGCCAAAGCTTTTTCCGCAGGCATTGCATTCATAATGCTTGTCTTCTGTGTGAATTCTCTGATGCTTTCTGAGGTTTGAATTCTGGCCTAAGGTTTTTCCACAGTAATTGCATTCATAAGGTTTCTCCCCTGTGTGAATTCTCTGATGCTTTCTGAGGTTTGCCTTCTGGCCAAAGGCTTTTCTGCAGTCACTGCATTCATAAGGCGTATCCCCTGTGTGAATTCTCTGATGATTTATGAGGTGTGGCTTCTGGCCAAAGAGTTTTCCATAGTCATTGCACTCATAAACGCTTATCCCCTGTGTGACTTCTCTGATGATTTATGAGGTTTGACTTCTGGCCCAAGGTTTTTCCACAGTCATTGCATTCATAAGGTTTCTCCCCTGTGTGACTTCTCTGATGATTTGTGAGTGTTGATTTCTGGCCAAAAGCTTTTCCACAATGATTACATTCATAAGGTTTCTCCCCTGTGTGAATTCTCTGATGATTTAGGAGGTTTGCCTTCTGGCCAAAGGATTTTCCACAGTCATTACATTCATAAGGTTTCTCACCTGTGTGAATTCTCTGATGATTTATGAGGTGTTTCTTCTGGCCAAAGAACTTCCCACAGTCATTACATTTATAAGATTTCAACCCTGTGTGAATTCTCTGATGTCTAATGAGATCTGACTTCTGGTGAGTGGTTTCTCCACAATCATTACACACATGAGGGTTTTCCACTTATATGAGTGCTGTGATGGAGGGTATGGCAGAATTTAATACTGAATGACTTCCCACAAGGTTTACATGCATAGGATTTCTTCCCTATATTTGGTCTATGATTCAGTCTAACATGTGATTGGTAAATAACAGGTTCCACAGGCCCAATATACTTATAAACGTTCTCTCTTTTGGGACTTTGTTGATGTATACTGAGGTTAGAATTCTTATGGAAATCTTGTACTATTTGAGTTGTCTTGCCAATAGTGGCAATTGACTTATTACAGGTTTCTACCATAAAAAGCTTCTCAGATTCACAGAATATATTCTTGCTTTTGAAGACTTTCCCTTGTCCAATTTGTTCAAGTGCCTGCTCCTTGATCTGAATATTGTGCTGTTGATTAAGAGGTTCACAGAACTGGAGAGTGTTCCCAGGTACCTTAGTAGCACAAAATTTCTCTCCAGCTTGTAGTTGATCAGGCCCACAATGGGGACACATATTGTGACATATACTGCATTCTTCAGGTTTTATTCCTGAATAGTTTCTCTTTTTGATACTCAGTTTTGGAATATGGCTTATACTTAAATTAAGTGTTTTTCTGAATTCAACTCCCTTGGGAGTTAATGTCTTGTTATTTGTCATAACATCCTGATGCAGATTTTTCTCCAGACTTTTCTGGTTGGTCTTAATCAGTTCATCCAGTTTCATGGCAACTGAAGTGAGAAAAAAATGATGTCACTACATCAAATATAATTGTTTCTTCTAGCATACTCGTGTAAAAGGAATGAAGTTACTTGTATTTAAGAGGGATAAGATGTTAGGAAAAGTTCTGCATTTGTGCCTCCTCACACAGGGCACCAAAATGTTAGGAAAAGAGTTGTAGAATAGAGGAGAAAGTGTATGAATTTACAGCCAGACAGAATTTATTCAGAGAAAATTAATCCACAGAGGTGGGTGACCAACTGCCTGTACAAGATGGAGCATGAAGGCCCCAATTCCCAGGGGCCAGACCTTTTTGAGGAGGGCTAAGGCTGGGCATGAGGGTAGGGGGCAGCAGTGGAGGGGAATTCCAGGAACTGGGTGGGGGCCTTAGGAACCTGGAAAATAATGCAGGGTGGGGTATGAAGGCAATAGGCTGTGAGACCCAATTGAGTTTCAAGGGCAAGGAATACATTCCAAAGTTTATCTACTTTGGGCAATGAGGGAGAATGGCTCAGGCTTATATCCTCATTCCATCATAAGATTTTCAAAAAATGATTAGAAGATACATATTTATGAATATACAGGTTTTCTCCATTATACATTAATATATTAAATTGTATCCATAGATTTTCCAATGTTCATCCATGATCCTGTTTACTACCAGAATTTTTTCCAAGTATGATTGAATGGTTTTTGTGGTAAGATGTCTTAAATCACTGCTTGGGATGCCTGTATCTCAAAACAGTGCCAGTTTAAGCCGAGGCTACTCTGCTTCCAATACAGCTCTGAGATAATAGATACTGGAAAGCAGCAGATAATGGTTCATGTGCTTGGGACCCTGTGATAGAGATGAGTAGGTGAAATTCCAGGCTTCTGGCTTCAGATTAGTCATAACTGTTGATAGTATTTGGGGAGAGAGTTAATAGAAAATCTATTCCTCACTGTTTCTCTCTCACTTTCTACTTTCACAAAAATGAATAAGACTTCACAGAATGGACTAATATTTAATAAATATATTCACCTGTAATCTAGAAACCAATTTTTCCCTGTCCATTTCTTCAGTTCATTTTTTAATGTATTTTTATTTCTTTATTTGTGAGAGTTAGACTGTGAGAGACAGAGACAAAGATCTTCCTTCCATTGGCTCACCCCTCAAATGGCAAATACATTTGGATCTATGCCAATCCAAATCCAGGAGCCAGGTGCTTCCTCCTTATCTCCATTGTAGGTGCAGGGGCCCAAGCATTTGGGCCATCCTCCACTGCCCTCCCGGGCCACAGCAGAGAGCTGGACTGGAAGAGGAGCAACCAGGACTAGAACCCGGGGCCCATATGGGATGCTGGTGCTGCAGGGGGAGGATTAATCATGTGAGCCACGGTGCCAGCCCCTTTTTCAATTCATTTTTAGAAAAATTGTGGGTTTTGTACTTCTGTGATATTTCAACCATAAATATGGGGAAGTTTTACTAGATCATTTCCTTGAAGGTAAAGAGTGAAATGTGTCTATACTCTAAGCAGGATCACATTCATGGGACAAGATTTGAATATGTGGTTGTCTTGTGTTCTGTCTTCCCAGGCAAACAGCATTTGTGGGATTTTTCTAATGAAAATCTCTGTTTTATCTGCACTATTATAGTTTCCCCATATTTCTAAGGAAACCTGACATCCTAATCTTCTAATAACTACAACAGTTACAGAAAGTTCCAATATACCACCTTGGCTATACATTCCCACCAGTTGAAATAATTTATTCCTGCAACCCAGAGTCTGCTCAATTATTGAAAATTGATTTCTAACTCATTGTGAAGAAATCAGCCCTGGTTGCCTCCTCTTGTTTCTTTCTATAAACACTCCTCTGTGATAATTTGAGTTTCTGGAGGTTTGTTGATTTTCACAGAAAACTTCATTTCCTTTGCCTTTACCAGAGATACTGATCTCCATAGATACTGTAGAATGTCTGTGTCTGAATCACAGGACCAGCTGTCTTCAGGAGTAAGACTTGGGAAAAACTCGTGGAAAGAACACCAGTCAATATCTGTTGCACTGCTTCTGCTTTGGCCTCCCTGCCCGTTATGTACACACTGATATGGAAGGCTCTGATGTAGGCATTCTTCCCCCATCCATGGCTCTGCTCCTTGCTCCAACTTGAAGATCAAGTCAGGTTTGGTCCTACAGTGCCCTACTAATGGAAACAATATAGACTTTGTGAAATCACTATCTTGGGTTAATGAAAGGAGTACAGCTTGGTCCAGGAGCTATGCAACAAATGTTCCAATGTGAAATCCTTCCCAGGTGATAGATATTCAGATTCTTCATGGACTCAAATTCTATACCTGTCCCTCATTCAACTTTATGAATAGTGCTCACTTAGTTGTCAAATAGCAAGAAAATGTTACCATTGGGCATGTGATGAGTGTCACTCACCCAGGGAGAACAGGCTGCTGTAGGTCTCCAGCATCACATCCCTGTACAGGATTTTCTGAGCTTGGTTCATGTTCTGCCATTCCTCCCAGGTAAAGTACACAGCCAGGTCTTCAAATGCTATCATCCCCTGTGACAGAACACTCCTGGTCAACATGTCAACTCTGTCACCTAACAAACAATGGCAGTTGTATATCTTCTACATGGGTATGGATGAAGAAGCAAGAATGCCATTTCATTTCAGATTTATGAGCATTTGGGCAGCCACACAGAAGCATTCCACAGGGGATCAAACCTATGGTGTAAAGGCTGTGAAAATTGCCCAAGCTGGAGGGAAACAGGAATTTCTGTTCACAAAGGCCAGACTATGTCAAGGGCAATTGCACAGTAGGCTGAAAGGGGGACAAGAGTCACTCTGGAATGAGCAGTGTTCAGAAGAATGTAGAAGTATTCAGGAAAAAAGACAAGAAACCATCAGGGAAGTTATGAAGGGATTGAACAATGAAGAATTTCCAGAAAAACACTATACACAGTCAATGCAATTATGGCAGAGAAAAAAATTTTTAAAAGAGACAGTAGGCATTTAACTTAGTGTTTATGATGCCAGCTCAGATACTCTCTCTCTGCATCAAATTTCCAAAGTTGGATTTCAGTGCCAGCTCCAGTTTCCAGTTCCCAGCTAATGCAGACCAGGGGAAGCAATGGTGATGCCAACCAAGAGGGAGGCCTAGATTCCATTCCTGACTCTTGGCTTCAGTTGTGCCCCACCTCTGTTTGATATTTTTATTTAGGCAGTGAAGAAGTGCATGGGAGCTTTCTAGCTTTCTCTCACTCCATCAATTTCTTTCTCTATCAGGCTCATAAATATTTTAAGTAAGGGAGGAGATTCAAGAAAGAATAGAAAGTAGCTTTTGCTTTTTCTATAATTATTCTACTCATAAACATTTAAAGAACTGAAATAACATGATAACAAATTAAAGTAAAAGCTATGGAGTTATTTACCCAAGAACAGAACCTGAGAAATTCTGTACTATAATCTGCATTTGTGACTGAGGGAAATACAGAGAGCTTTGAGAACCTGCAGTAGGCACCAGCATTGTGGTACAGCAGGTAGATCTCCACCTGCAATTCAGGCATCCCATGTGGACAGACAATTTGAGTCCTTGGTGCTCCACTTCCAATTGAGTTCCCTGCTAAAGTGGCTGAAAGAGCAGTGAAAGATGGCCTGAGTATTTGGGCCAATTCCACAAATATGGGAGACCCAGATAGAGTTCCAGACTCCTGGCTTTGGCCTGGCCAACCATTGTGGCCATTTGTTGAATGAACCAGCAGATGGAAGATATCTCTTTCTCACTACCCATCTCTCCCTATCTCTATTACTCTGCCTTTCAAATAAGTTAATAAATAAACCTTGGGGCTGGCACTGTGGCACAGTGGGTTAATGCCCTGGCCTAAAGCACCAGCATCCCATATGGGCACCGTTTCAAGACCCAGCTGCTCTAATTTTGATCCAGCTCTCTGCTATGACCTGGGAAAGCAGTAGAAGAAGGCCCAAGGATTTGGGCCTTTGAAGCCGTGTGGGATACCCAGAAAATTCTCCTGGCTCCTGGCTTTAGATGGGTGCAGCCCGGCCAGTGCAGCCAATTGGAGAGTGAAATGTTGAATGAAAGATCTCTCCTCTGTCTCTTTCTCTCTGCCTCTCCTCTCTCTGTGTAACTCTTTTAAATAAATAAATAAATTGTTAAATACAATCTTAAAACGTGAAAGAACATGCAGTAGATTATTTTCCCCACAGTGTTCTTACTCTAGCTGGGAATCAAGTTCATCTCCTCAAACTATTAAGGACTGCATTACTCTAACAATTAAAAAAAATAAATGCAGCCAGCGCCGCGGCTCACTAGGCTAATCCTCCACCTTGTGGCGCTGGCACACTTCATTCTAGTCCCAGTCGGGGTGCCAGATTCTGTCCCAGTTGCCCCTCTTCCAGGCCAGCTCTCTGCTGTGACCAGGGAGTGCAGTGGAGGATGGCCCAAGTCCTTGGGCCCTGCATCCCATGGGAGACCAGGATAAGTACCTGGTTCCTGCCATCAGATCAGCACAGTGGGCCGGCTGCTGTGCACTGGCCATGGTGGCCATTGGAGGGTGAACCAACGGCAAAGGAAGACCTTTCTCTCTGTCTCTCTCTCTCTCACTGTCCACTCTGC
This sequence comes from Oryctolagus cuniculus, assembly GCF_964237555.1. NCBI lineage: Eukaryota > Metazoa > Chordata > Mammalia > Lagomorpha > Leporidae > Oryctolagus > Oryctolagus cuniculus. The sequence continues at coordinate 696,974 of NW_027208224.1, read as the reverse complement.
CTGTCAAAAAAAATAATAAATGTCACTGATTTGTGGTTTAGCCCTAGGTAAGTAATTCTCTTGCAGAATGCTAAGTGTTTATTTCCAGGGTGGAACTAAAACACTGCCCACTACATCATCTGTATAACACTAAAGAATGTGTTGGACATTATGACCCCAAAATTTAGAATATTATCCTTGACTTCAATTGAAATCATATAACAAATATATATTTTGCTATGGCAACAGAAAATGAGAGATGACATTGCCTTTTCTTGGATAAATGCAATGATTGATAGTCATGACAAATTCATCATACATCTTGTTTCTATATATTCCCTGAGAATAAAATTTACCTTCCTACATCCATTTTCATTAAGAAATTATTATAAATCTAAAAACAAAACAGACAGAAAGCTGGGAATAATTAAGAAAACCACTTACAGGGGCCAGTGCTATCGCACAGTGGGTTAAAGCCCCAGCCCGCAGAACCAGCACCAGATATTAATTCCCACCAAATCAGGTGTGAGTGCGATTTTCAGGTGAATTCAATCAGAATTCCACAGCCATTCAGCTGGGAGGGGTGGATGAATCCAGAAACAGCCAGTTTACATGGGACTAAATCAAGCCTAATATCACAAAGGACTCTTGCATTTCTTTGGCTTTTTTCACATTTGTCTTATTTATCATGATTTGTAATGAATTTTCTGATGTGAGCTTTAGTTTTCAGACTGGAATATGGAGTCCAGGGCACGGGAGGAATGGTCTTTTTCAATCAGGGCACAGATGTTGGCTTGCTCCAATTCTGGCTTGCTGTCATTGTTTTGGGTGCCTCAGCCAATTTTTGGTTTTGAGCAGCAATTTTCTAAATGTTTTCTTGGTCTGAGTTTCTTTTGCCTTCTTCCATCCCAAATTTTGTATTCTGATGCAGTACAAACAAGAAGTTAGACAGAGGATCCATTATGAAATAAAAAACATAATAAATTGGCTTTTCAGGCTTAGAAATCTACAGGCAGGATAACTAAGATGAATTTTTGTGTTTTGGAAAATGAAATGGAACCAATTTGCTGTGGGGACAGATATTAATTTCCTCCAAATCGAGTTTGACTGTGATTTTCAGGTTAATTCAATCAGAATTCCACAGCAAGTCAGCTGGGAGGGGTGGATGTATCCAGAAACAGCCGGTTTCCTTGTGACTAAATCAAGCCCAATATCACTAAGGACTCTTGCATTTCTTTGGCTTTTTTCACAGTTTTCTTATTTATCATGGTTTGTAATGAATTTTCTGATGTTAGCTTTGGTTTGGAGGCTGGAATAAGGAGTTCAGGGTACAGCAGGAACCGTCTTTTTGAATCAGGGCATAGCTGTTGGCTTGCTCCAATTCTGGCTTTCTGTCACTGTTTTGTGTGCCTCTGCTAATTTTGGTACTTAAGCAGCAATTTTCTAAATGTTTTCTGGGTCTGAGTTGGTTTTGCCTTCTTCCTCCCAAGATTTTGTATTCTGATGCAATACAAACAAGAGTTCACACAGAGTAGCTATTATGAAATTAAAAAAAAAAAAATTGGTGTTTCATGCTTAGAAATTTACAGGCAACGCAACCAACATGATTTTTTGTGGTTTGGAAAAAGAAATGGAACCCTTTTACTTAGGGGACAGATATTAATTCCCTCCAAATCGAGTGGGAGTGGGATTTTCAGGTGAATTCAATCAGAATTCCACAGCCAGTCAGCTGGGAGGGGTGGATGAATCCAGAAACAGCCGGTTTCCTTGTGACTAAATCAAGCTGCTGCTCCCTGTGGACTTGTCCTCCTCAGCCTCTGACTAGAGCACAGCCACCTCTCCAATGCTGACATCCTCTGACACATGTTTCACTCTTCTGTTCTCTCTAAACTGCAGACTCTTGGGCAACATATGTAACTCTAATGCATCAACTTGCATAGAAGCACACACCTGAGGACTCCAGAGTCTTGGATTTCAGGTTGTAATTAACTTTCCTTTTCAGAGGACTGGTGAAAAAACAAGTCTGGAAGCCAGGGTGTAGCCTTGTGGTTCAAATGCCTATGTCTCATATTGGAGTTTCTTGGTTTGATTCCTGGTTCCAGTACCTGCCTCCAAATTCCTGATAATGTAGACCCTGGGAGCTAGCAAGAAATGGCTCAGATGATTGGGTTCCCTACTCCTGGGACAGCCCTGGCCACTGGGGACATTTCAGCAGTGAACTAGAGGGTGAATACTACTTCTCTGTCTACTTGTTCATTTCTTTGCATCTCCAATTAAAAAACAAAAAAGTATGTTTGTATCATCCATTAAAATAACTTCCTCAATGGAAAAAAAGTTTCATTGTTAAATTGGGGAAAAATAATGCTTCTTGGTTGTGATATTAGAATAATGCATAACTGTACATCGGACTTCCATTGTGGACAAGGAAGAGAAAGATGGAAGCAATAATTTTTGCTTCTGGCTTTGGTACTTGTCATGTAACCTTGAAAAATTCATTTAAACTCATGGTGCCTGAGTGTCCTTAAAATTACAGGTTCATCTAGTTGAGGCAGGTGGTGTAAGGGGAGGTGGCAGGAAGCTGAGAGCTTTCCTTGTTTCTGTGCTGACAGAGCTAAGTGACATTAGCAAGTCATTTGACCCCTCTGGATCTTCCTCCCTTGTGAGATAAGATTGTCTTTATAGTTAAAGGATTTATTCTACACAGTCCTATCTTATGGTTAGGCTCACATGACTGTGAAGTGTTTTATAAACTGGCAGTGTAATAATCAAGTTCGCACTGAAGATGAAATGCTAAACAGCATAGAAATTCTAAAGCTTGTAGTTCTATGAGGAGCTACACAGAAACATTCAAGTTCATGGGCATTTTTAAATTTAAAAACAGAATCATTGAATCACTGTTCAGAATCAGTATAGTTGCTAAAATTCTTATTTATAATCACTGAGATTGGCAGTGTAATTACTGATAGCATACTCCTAGTGTTGTATATTTTAGTTTATACAATACTCAGACCATATAAAATATAGGTAGCATGGGAAGTGCGATACACAGCAGTCTTGTAGAATGGCAGATGTCCTAAACAGCACTCTGGCCTCAGAATCAGCCCTTAAGGCACTCAGATCTAGCTGAAGAGCCTATGAGAGTATTTTAGGTATGGAAAGAAACTCTGGCAAAAAAAGAAAAAAAGAAAAGAAAAGGACCTAAATAAAAGATCTCTGTGAGTGAGATCCCAGTAGAAAGAACAGGCCATCAAAGAAGGAGGTACCTTTCTCTGAAGGGAGGAGAGAACTTCCACTTTGACTATGACCTTGTCTAAATAAGATCGAAGTCAGTGAACTCAAGAGGCTTCCATAGCCTTGGCAACTCATGACTAGAGCCCAGGGAGATTTCTGATGCCATAAACAAGAGTGTCAGATTGTTAAGTCAACAACAGGAATCACTGTGTGCTTACTCCTTATGTGGGATCTCTGTCCTTAATGTGTTGTCCAATGTGAAGTAATGCTATAACTAGTACTCAAACAGTATTTTACACTTTGTGTTCTGTGTGCTGCAAACTGATGAAAACTTAATATAAACTAAATCGATCTTCTTTGTATAAAGATGATTGGAAAAGAATCTTGATGTAAATGGAATGGGAGAGGGAGTGGGAGATGGGCGGGGTGCTGGTGGGAGGGGAGTTATGGGGGGAAGCCTTTGTAATCCATACACTGTACTTTGGAAAATTATATTCACTAAATAAAAGTTTAAAAAATAAAAATATAGGTAGCAATATTTAATGCTTCTCTTACTGTTCCTGGATTGGATTATAGCATACATTAATAAACCTTTTTTAAAGGTTTATTTATTTATTTATTTGAAAGACAGCATTATAAAGAGTGACACATAAATAGAGATGATCTGTCTGCTGTTTTAATCCCCATGTGGCTGCAAGCAGCTGGAGCTGGGCTAATCCAAAGCCTGGTGATTCTTCCAGCTCTCTCACATGGATTCAGGCACCCAAGTATTTGGGCCATCTCCTGCTGCTTTCCCAGGCACATTAGCAGGGAGCTAGATTAGAAGCAGAGCAGCTGGGACATGAACCAGTGCCCATAGGGAATGCCAGCACTGCAGGTGGTGGCTTTACCTTATATGCCACAGTACCAGCTACAGCCTATTCATTTTAAATTAATAACTAAAGATTATCTGCTTTTCAGCCTCCAGGCTTTGGCTTGGCCCAGCCTCTGCTGTTGTGGACATTTGGGGAGTGAACCAGAGGTTGAAAGATCTCTCTTCTTATGTCTCTCCCTCTCTAACCTTGCCTTTCAAATAAATAAATGAGTCTTTGAAATAAAAATACATGCATACATACACACACACACATACACACACACAAACACACGGTACCAACACAGTGGGTAAAGCCATGGCCTGCTGTGCCAGCATCCCATATGGGTGCTGATTCAAGTCCCAGCTGCTCCACTTCCAATCTAGCTCCCTGCTAATGTGCCTGGGAAAGCATCAGAAGGTGGCCCAAGTGCTTGAACCACTGCATTCATGTGGGAGGCCTGGCAGAAGCGCCTGACTTTAGATTGGCTCAGCTGAGGCCAATTTGGGAAGTGAACCAGCAGATGGAAGATCTGTCTCTACCCCTTCTCTATAACTCTGCCTTTCAAATAAATAATAGATTTTAAAAATGGGGGAAAAGGGCAGTTTTCTTGCCTTCCCTTTACCTAGAGTGACATAATCAAAATCTGTTAGGCAAATGAATAAGGGAAATTCTGAGATCATGTATTGACCACAGAAGAGAATGGATTCCTTGCGCATTTTCTGGAAGCCCATGCTAGTTGGAACCAAGGGAAGGATAACAAAAAAGGGGAGGCCTATATCCCTCTTATTTGTCTTCTTTGTTCATTGGAGCAGTGGAGAGTTGAGTAATGTAATATTGGTGTTTGTCTCCATACAGTTCATGTCTATTTAGCTGGTTCTTTTTATTTGCATTTCTTTTTTATTTATTTTAAGAGATTTATTTGAAAGGCATAGAGACAGGGGTCTTCGATCTGCTGGTTTGATTCCCCAATGTTTGGGTGAGGCTGAAGGCCCATGAGCCCCCTCCCATCTCCATGTGGTGTGGGGTCCAAGCACCTGTCCATCACCACTGCACTCGTTGGCTGGAGTTGGAGAGGAAGTAGGGCGTCAGGGAATGGAACTGGTGCCCATGATGTGGGCCATGCAGGCTGTGGTTGCACCCCCATGCCATGAGTCCATCCTCGATGAACCTTTCTTTAAAGTGGAATTAAGGGTAAAAATGGTCTGAGGTGCATGCACATTTCTGTTGTGAGAGAGGCTGAGGCCCCGTGGGTGCCTGGGGGCCAACAGAAACACCTGAAGCCTTGGCCCCCAGGTCCCGGTGTCTCCCCTCTGCTTCTGCCCTGCCTGCAGGCCTGGCCCCGGGCTCCAGTGGTGCCTCAGGGATTTCGGCACCAAACTGGTCACTTTAGGTCACTTTGTGATGCCTGACTTCTGCCCAAAGAAGGAAGCAAGAAGGGGCCCAGCAGGCTTCCCCCGACCTCTGGAGCCCCGAGCCATGGTGCTGGCCCACGACCCAGGTAGCCCGTGATGATTCTGGACCAGCCATTGGGACCCACGACCCCTGACCCCAGGCTCCAACCCCTTCGAGGTCACCACCGCAGCCTCCTATTTAGCTGGTTCTTAATCCTCAAGAAGGGATTTAGGTCAATGTTCTATTCTCATCAAATACCTTAATGTTTAATTAAAGATTCTGTTAGTAATTTTAACCCTGGGTCGTTCTAAAGATGTGCTGTGACTTAGGTTTAGAAAAGAGCATCTTCCTTGCCACCCTCATCTCAGCTCTGGGGGCTGTCAGTTCTCCCTGCACAGATTCAGTAATGCATGCTTCTTTACTACAAAGATCTTATGTTGGTCATATTTCCAGTTACAAAAATCAAATCAACTCACACCTGGACTCTGAGTATTCAATGACATTAGTTATCAAAATAAATGTATTCAAATATTCAAAGACCACTTCAAAGCTTAACTGCCTTCAAGAGTGTTTGGCACTTGGAACAGCCACTGTGGTTTTCTACACATGAGCACTCACTATTTTATATACCATTTAACAATTCAAACATCACTTCAGCTTCAGCAATACACAACAATAGAATGGATGATTCTACATAATAAACATGTTACATTAGTTTGGACTTAAAACCTAGAATTAAAACCATGTGGTAATATGGATGGATTTAAGGAAAGATGTAGAGCTAGGTAGCTAAGGCTACAGAATCCCAGACCTATTGATTTTAAGTGAGTCTGGAACAACAGCATTCCATTGCATTATCTTCCATCTCAGAGTCCTGCTTTTCCAGTGAGACCCACCCCACTCAGACCACGTATTTCCTGCCTGTGTCTTCACGGTGGTGGAAGCTGTTCTGATACAGGCATCTCCTGGACAGTCACCAGCTTCCTGATTTACTACCTGAACTGGAATCCCCAGTTGCGAGGTATATTTCCCAAACACCCAGGCTGAATTGAATGTTCGTCTCTGGCAGTCAAAAACTTCTGCCGTAGGAAACAGAACATGTCCTCTACTCTGGGACTCCTTTTTCTTCTCATGGGGTTCTGTGGTGATCTGTGGTTTTCAACACAAGTCCTGGGAGCATTCTGACTCAAAAGAAAGACCAGGGATAAGAGTTCTTTCTGGGGGCTGGTGTTGTGGCATAGCAAGTTACACTGCTGCCTGCAGCACTAACAACCCACATGGATGCCAGTTTGACTCCCAGCTGCTCTACTTCTTCCACAACTCCTTGCTGGGTAAAGCAGCAGAGAATGGCCCAAGCGCTTGGTCCTCTGCCCCCACATGGGAGACCTGGAGGAAGCTGCTGGCTTCAGCCTGGCCCAGCCCTGGCCATTGTGGCCATTTAGGGAGTGAGCCAGCAGATGGACCGCTGTCTTTCCCTCTCTTTTTCTCTCTGTAACTCTGCCTTGCCAATAAATACAACTTCAGAAAGTTATTCTCCATCAAGCAATACACCCTTTTCGAGGCAGTTGTAAAGCTGGGAGTCATAGCTTCTCTTATATTTTGGATAATAAGAGTTTTGGTTTGAAAGCATGTTCATCTGAAACAAAGATCACTCATTATCCTTTGTTAGAAAAGGGGGCTCTGCTCTTTGAAAGTGGAAATCAGAAGCTGTAATGTGTGATGAGCTCCACCTGCCAGGTCTGGGGAGACTTATTTGAAAGTCAGGGCATCAGGAGAGGAAGCTTTTCAGATTCCCTGGCCCTTGCTTTAGTCTTATGTCTTTACTTCTTTTGTTGCTTCTTGATGTCAAGAGTGTACACTTTATGCTGAAATGAGGAATTGTGTCTAACCTCTTTTGGGCCTTTTTCTAAGCAGAGTGTATATATTTTTCTTGCATATAAGGATAGCTTCTGGGGTGGGTGGATTTTTTTGGAAGTTTTCACAAGCTAGCCAGTAGCCTATATTTTCTTCACAGAATTCAGTTTTTAAAAAAGCTTCCAATACAGCCAGACCATCTGTATGTAGGGAAGAGCAGGCAGAAAAATAAAAAGAAACATGAGGAATATAAGGAAGCTAATGATCAAACATTCCCTTGTGCTTTTCTAGTACTAGGATTAGCTATTCTCTTGTTTTTACTCAATCCTGTAATCCTGTGGATTTAGCTCTTTAAAGACAAAGATGCCAGTAGGCAATATACTTAAGTTGGTTCCATACTACTAAAACAGAAATACTTCAGTTTGTTTTAATGCCAAAAATGTATTTACAGGAGAGGCATAAATCCTCAGGGAACTAAGTCTCTTGCAAACACTGCATGCAATGAAAAGCATCCTCAGCCTCAACCAAGAGCACTGCCATTGCAGAGCTGAAGGGTGATTTATCTTCCCCACCTGGTGTGAATATGTTGAGAAATAAGCGGAGATAAACAGACCTTCTAGGTTAAGTCAAATTCTCCTTGGTGAGCTGCTGATTTGAGGACACAGCCTTTCTGCACTCTTGTGATACTTGCAGTGGATTCAATTCAAGCCTAATTCACAATTGCTGCCCAGCAGCTCCTGGAATGCTTCTGACCACAACAGTGCTTCCTTCGGGGAAGGTCTGCAAGAACAGTTCTCTAATGAGTTGTGCTCAGAGCAGTTCCCCTCCCAGCTCAGCAGTGAGCTCTTCAGATTGCAAACACAGGAATCTCAACTTACTTGGTGAAAGCTTGCTACCTGCTTTTCTTGCCAATTGTGGCCTTCCCAGGAATGGTGGAGTTTTGCCATAGGTAGCTCAACCCAGTCTTCAATACTCTTATTCTTACAAAAAAAAAAAAAAAAGACAATTCACTAAGTGGTCATCCTTGAATACACTACTGAGCCTGAATGCATTTTTACCAAATAAAGTCGCCCAATAGCTATAAACCAAAAGCCAACAACAGGCTTGCCCACCTAATATTACACTCAGCCCCGAAGTACTGAGCAGTTTCATCACTTCCTCAGAATGTAACTATGCTGTGAGGACTATAGATAGGGATGCCCAAATTTTAATTATCAATACACTGCACAGCTAATAAAGCAGATGCTGTCACTTGCCCACAAAAGGAGACAGTTTCTCTGCAAGGTTAACCGCAATCGGGAGACATTTTGCACCTAATGGAACCCGCAGCGGGACTGCTTTGAGCCAGCTCCTCTCCTTCCCTTTCCACCTTCGGTCCAGGATGGGACAGAGACCATGCACAGGAGGTGCCACCAGTCACCCGTTTCCCCCTGTCCACCTGCAATGCTCCTGGGAGGCAGATGCCACAGAACAGTGATTTGTTCCATGATTGTCACTGTGTGAGATCAGCCCATCATGAGAAAATGACCATGGATTCCAATGAGATATCAACCACAGAAGCACTTCCCCCAGCATCAGTGCAGGAGGGTGGATGATGGAAGGCACAGCATGGCCAGGATCTCTAGGGACCCCGCAGGACTCTGCTGCCCTGGATGCCTACAGCAGGCAGCAGCACAAAGGCCCAGTGCACCTCCAGCACCCTTCTACCAAACCCTTCCCCCTGTCTGCCCATGCAGACCACACAGATGCTGTGTCAGTGAGTAAATCAGCACCGCGCACTTGGTTTTCCTGCTGAGACTTGGCCTTCATTGCTTCCCCAAGTGCAGCACGTGCTGCAAGCCTCAGCCAGCAGGGCTGGCAGGAGAGGTGGGCAGTCACACTCACCAGGTCTGTCTCTTCTTCTCCTGCCCCTCCTGACTCAGGGGCCACCACCGGCATTTTAGCCCCAAGGCACGAAACGGGACAGCCAAGAACCTAGCACCACCCATGTCATGCGCACACACTGCAACTACCAGCTGCCCACCAATGTCCACCGCCTCTATAGCCAGCCTAGCATGGGGCGGGTCTTGCAGCACTGGTCCTGCCTCAGGGCAGCAACGATTGTCCTGAGGCCCCCTGCTGGACTGAGCCTGAACTGCCCTGCAGCAGACTCTGGAAGCAAGAGAGCTGCTGATGGCTGAGGCCCTGGCTCAGAGTACACTTAGAGAGACCCTATGCCTGGCAAGGGCACTGGGGCCCTGGACTTTCCCAGGCTGCAGTCCTAGGGTGGAGGCTGGCTCGGCCCTTCCACCCCCAGCCCTGCCGCAGGTGGAGCGGGGTTCCCACGGGGGCATCTTCCTTTGAGGGAGAGCGGGTGAACCCCAAATGCCATGACACCCGGTGCCGGGTGCTGGCCTGCAGCCTTCCGGGAGGGAGTAGGTGACAGTGACTTTGTGGGGAGGTGACACTTAAGCTGGGCCTGTATTTTGGGTTAGTTCTGGACGCACATCCCAGTGCACCTGGACCTGCGGGTCTGCTGCAGGCCTCCTGGAGGCTCTGGGAGCCGGGCATCCTGGTGGCAAGGGCAGGAGGGTGGGAGTTCGAGGTGCTGAGCTCCCGCTGGGTGCACCAGGCTCTTTGGAGCTGTTCAGAGTAAGGAGTTGAGGTCACCTCCTGAACCACTGCTGGTCCCAAACTCCTGGTTTGGGATTTGCCAGAACCCTGAAGTAGGGGTGTGGTGGGGGTGGTAGTGGTTGGCTTCAATGCACTGTATTTGTGAATTCTTCAAACACAGCTTCTCCCTACTCCTGCAGGCTTTCAAGTGATTGACGAGGACAGAGTCCCTCAGCTGCAAAGTGACTGAAGTTTGAAAACTACGTCCAGAACATCACAGTGTGTATTCAGGTGGTCATCCTTCAGGCCTGCAGGTGGACAGCAAGAGCCACAGTAAGATATTAATTACTGTAGATACTCTCCTTTCTTTCCAGTAGACCCACCAAAAGAGAATGGGAGATGAGTACTTGAACATTGGAACCAGTCAGCATGCTAGGGTGAGCTGCCAGTACTTGGAGCTCAGGAGTGGACATGGAGAGCAAAACATGCATTGTTACTAAAGAGGACAGTTAGGCATTTTACTGTGAAAAGGGAAATCATTTAGATGTGAACAAGACACCTTAAGAAAAGGTCTGTATAGTTATTTTTGTTTATTTGAAAGGCAGAGAGAGCCCTTCCATTTCCTGCTCATTCCTCAAATGTCTGCACCAACCAGAGCTGGGTCAGGCTGAAGCGAGGAACTCAGTGTGGGTCTCCCACACAGGTGGCAGGGACTCAAGTACTTGAGCCATCAGCTGCTGCCTCCCAGGGTTCTGTTAGCAGGAAGCCAGAAGCAGAAGCAGGGCTAGGGCTTGAGCCCTGAGCATTCTGACTGGGATGTGGAAGGCTTTACCACTATGCCAAACACATGCTCCAGTAAGCTGTTTCAACACGTTTGCAAAATGTAAGAATGTGGTTTTAAATATATGCTCTTCATCTTAAAAATTTGCATAATCTTATATTCAGTTTCATATGATTCAATACTTATTATTAAATACAAGTAACATTTAGACACATGCTTTCCTCACCAATACAAACCTCAGTAATTTTTTCACTTAGAACCTTGAATATTAGCATTCATTCAGATGAAGTTCACTCATAGGCTGGGAATTCTGACAAAGAGACAGTAGGGAAAAAAATCTAGATGTGTATCTGATACCTAATAAGATTCTGAACCTGACTGATAGAATCTGAGTAACTGTTCAGAGAGTGACTTCATACCTCTCCCCTCTGTAATGAGAAGACTGTGTCCTTTGGCCACTTTCACATGATGTTATGTAAATCTTACCTGAAAAGCCTTTTATAAATTCTGAAGTACCATACAGAAGCATATTATGCATTTCCATATGTGTGAAAAAAGGCAATGTCAAAGGCATAGCTATTCCAGAGAGAAGTTAGGAGGATTAGCTCAGTTTGTAAATGTGTAAGTACCATTAAATATCTACATATTTGAAATAGATTTATAGAGTGTGGAGTTCAAGATAGATATTTAATAAATGCACTCTGGATAATAAGCAAATATCAGAAATGATGCCACACCCATCAGTGTTTAAACTCTTCAGACAGCTCCATGCCAGGGAAGTGCAGTGATCCCCGTAAATTAACAAAAATCAATCTGTGTATACCCATGGAAGCCACTGGTTTATATGCAGTCTATACTAGAGGTTTTTGTGCTTAGTAAAATTACTTGATTTTTTAATGAATGCTTTCAGACTGATACCTGATGCTGAGTGGCAGACAATTTTTTCTGAAAAGTATGTGGTTGAGAAATATAAATATAAATCAGTTTATAATTTTTGTGTCTGAAGATTTTTCTGCATTGAAACAAAACCTGCAATAATCAGAAGACTTTTCCTCAACAAGTTGCTATATTGATGCATCTTCATTTATGTATGTAATGTATGCTTAGGTAAAAGTAATAGAGAGAGAGATCTCTATCTTCCATCTGCTGGCTCACTTCCAGATGGCCACAATAGCTGGGGCTGAGCCAGGCTGAAGCCAGGACCCTGGAACTCTGTCCCAGTCCCCCATGGGGGTGCAGGAACCCAAACTCTTGGGCAATCTTTGTTGCTTTCCCAAGCAAAGAGCTGAATGAGAAGTGAAGGTGGTGAGTCTCAAAGCAGTGCCATAAGGCATGCTGCTGTTGCAGTTGGCAACTTACCTCTTTGTACCACAATGCTGTCCCTGGATTGATGACATATTGAAGTGCTGCCACTGGCTTTTGGCTAAATAGGATGACTTAACATGTGTTCCACTCTGTGGAAGAGGAACAAATAAGGCAGTTGGTTGTAAAAGTTGCCCATGGAAACCACAGCCTGAGAAAGATGAATCAACTCACCTTGCATTTTCCACCTTGCATCTACACCACCCTTTTCTGGACAAACATCTGATGGTATGCCCTTGTGATGGAGGTTCTCAGGGTGCTGGAACATTTTGTAATTTTTTAAAAATATAGATTAAGAAGAAGGCAAATAAACAAAAAATTACAAACTGCTGCCAATACCAAGAGGAGATTATTGAGAGTAAAAGGTCACCTGTTGGAGCCAGCACTGTGGCACATCAGGTTAAAGCCCTGGCCTGAAATACAGGCATCCCATATGAGTGCTGGTAGAGTTCCGGCTGCTCCACCTCCAGTCCAGCCTTCTGCTAATGCACCTGGGAAAGCAGTAGAGGATGGCCCAAGTCCTTGAGACCTTTTGCACATGTGGGAGACCCAGAAGAAACTCCTTGCTCCTGGCTTCAGTTCAGCTCAGCTCTGTCCATTGTAGCCATTTGGGCAGTGAACCAGCAGACAGAAGATTCTCTCTCTCTCTCTCTCTCTCTCTCTCTCTCTCCCTATCTATATAACTTTTTCAAATAAATAAAATAATTTTTCTAAAAAAAAGGTATCCTGCCATACTTCTTTCTTCCCTGTTAATTACTAGGAATTATAAATTGTTATGGGGCCAGCACTGTGGCAAAATGGGTTATACCAACAACTGCAGCACTAGCATCCTCTATGGGCACCAATTGCATGTTCTACTTCTGATCCAGCTCCCTGCTAACATACCTGGGAAAGCAGCAGAATATGGTAAATCCTTGGGTCCTGCACCCAAGCAAGGGACCTGGATGAAATTTCCCTGACTCCTGGCTTTTTTTTTTAAAGATTTGTTTATTTATTTGAAAGAGTTACACAGAGAGAGAGAGAGAGAGAGAGAAAGAGAGAGAGAGGGAGGGAAGTCTTCCATCTGATGGTTTACTCCCCAACTGGTTGTAATGGCTGGAGCTGTACTGATCTGAAGCCAGGAACGAGGAACTTCTTCCATGTCTCCCACTTAGGCTTGGGCCCAAGGACTTGGGCCTTCTCCTACTGCTTTCCCAGGCCATAAGCTAAAAGCTTGATCAGAAGTTGAGCAGCCCGGTCTTGAACCAGTGCCCTTATGGGATGACAGTGCTTCAGGCCAGGGTGTTAATCTGCTGGGCCATAGCTCTGGCCTCCCATGCATGTGCATGGGCCCAAGCACTTGGGCCATTTTCTACTGCTTTCCCAGGCCATAGCAAGTAGCTGGATCAGAAGTGGAGCAGCAAGGAGCAAGGACTCAAACCAGTTCCCATATGGGATTCCCATAATGTTTTCTTTAATTGGAGAAATGTTCTTTTGATAGAATGAGCATATGACCCCACAATATTCTCTACTTACTCATAATAGGGTCTGAGATGTAAAAGTCATGATTAATTTCTTAGAAGAAAATTTACATACCCAGAAGCAAAGAGAGAAAATTAACCTTTTGTTTTTCTCATGAATGAATCAGAGTTTCAAAACTAATACTTAACTTGTATTTTAGAGGAGTTAATGACTTAACCATCTCTTCTATTAGAAATACTATGTTGTGGCCAGTGCTGTGGCACAGTAGGTTAAAGCACTGGCCTGAATGCCAGCATCCCATATGGGCTCCGGTTCTAGTCCCGGCTGCTACTCTTCTGATCCAGCTCTCTGCTATGGCCTGGGAAAGCAGTAGAAGATGGCCCAAGTCTTTGGACTGTTCTGAGGCTCTTAGCGTAGTGAAGATATCTTAGATTCTCATTAGTGAAATCTTTAGAAATGTCAGAAAGCATGTAACTTTCTTTAACGATCTGAAACAGAGATGAGATCCATAAGGGCAGAACTGCTCAGCAGCCACACTGCAGGAATATGTATCTTTCTGACGATATCTTCATCTGCTTCTTGCAGTTGCAGCCAGTCTATGAGCTCTTGGTCTGTTTTCTGCCCTTGGGAGGGCCTAGGGTGCTCTATATTATCTGTAAGGATTCAAAATTTGTTGCATATTAGTGTCTAATCATAAAATTTCCAAAGTGACAAGCTGCATGTAATAAAATATGCAGGACTACAAAAAAAAATACAAACATGGTGTACTGTCTATAAATTACAGCGGTAAATCTCTATTATAGAGATACACATCTCTACACTATTCTCTCTTTCACTTTGAAAGTCTACATTCAGCTCTCGATGTTATGATTACTTAGGAAGAGATTTCTTATACTTACTTTCATAATCAGTGAACTCGGAATTATTAGTGTAGTATTGAGGATTATACTGACTAAAACACTGTGTTTATTCCATGTTAAATAACATCATCGTATCTTTGGATTCCATTTGTTCTGCTACTGATGTATTCACAGGAGAGGGGAGGTGGGAGGAAAACCCAAGATCCATTGGGGTGGAGGAGGAATGTCAGAGGCTGTGGTTCTATTGTACTGCAGCTTTGATTCTGGAAGAACACATTAATGGACCCAGATGGTTTGAAGCTAACTGAGGGCCTATGTTCTGTACACTTGTCTGTGGTACTGCATTTTCATTTATGTAAAATTTATTTTCTTCAAGCAATATATTAATTTGGATGAAAATGAAGATGTTAAGGAATTTTCAGAATGGGTCTGTTTAACCCTCATTGGCTTTGTTTTTAGGCACTTAACTCAGAAAAGAAAAGATAGAAAAATACATTTTGGGTTCTCTTCATCTGTACCACGGCACTCTTTGGTTAAGATTTGTCATTTTGTCATATTTGATTCTCTAGACTCCCTGAAAAATCCCCTACTTCATTAGATGGAGTCCGTGTCTCACCATGGCAGTGAAAAGTTTAAAATGTTCCAGCTTTGCATTTAGCTAGGCCATGGACACATGCCATGGCACTTGCCAGCCAATTGTGTCAGGGTCATCATCTGAATCAGAATTACTTGCATGAAAAAAAGGAGTTGCAGATTCTTCCAGTGAAAGTGGAGAGGAGCAGGAGCTGCAGCACATTGCCAGGGGTGAGTGTGCCATGGGATGCCATGTGGTGGCTGGTGTCTGGGGTGCTGGTTCTGCAGAAGATAGGGCTTATGGGGGCTGGTGCTGTGGTGTAGCAGGTAAGTCTGCCGCCTGCAGTGCCAGCATCCCATATGGTCACTGGTTCAAGTCCCGCTGCTCCATTTCTGATCCAGCTCTACTATGGCCTGAGACAGCATTAGAATATTGCCCACATCCTTGGACTCCTGAACCCACATGGGAGACCTGGAAGAAGCTCCTAACTCCTGGGTTTGGATCAGCTCAGCTCTGGCCATTGCATCCAATTGGGGAGTAAACCAGCAGATGGAAGATTCTCTCTCTCTCTCTCTCTCTCTCTCTCTCTCTCTGCCTCTCTTCTCTCTGTGTAACTCTGACTTTCAAATAAATAAATCTTTCTTTTTTTTAAAAGAGCTTATGCTGATGGGTAGTGGTCATGGAAAATGTATGGGACATTTGGCAGCAAGATTTTGGATGAATTTTCCAACCCCTGAACCTCCTAGAGATTAGAATAGACTTCTAATGCGTAACTTCCTCTTATGCTTAATTAGGTTTTTGTTTTGAATTGTTTTTGATGAAACAGCAAGGAATTCTGAGTTATAGACTTCCTATTTCAGAGACAGGAAAACACTGATGCCTGCATTATAATTAAATAATGCCTATCACCCTTTCTTAAGCAACAAATGATCACAGATTCTCTCTTTGCTGCTAAGTAATGAGCATGGTGATTCTTCCCTCCGTAACCACCTTCCCACCTACACCCCCTCCCCTCTTCCTCCTTCCTCTCCTATTGACATGGAATGCCTTACATTGCTAGGGTGAACATTTAACCCGCTGGCCCTAGGTGTTCATACACTTCAACTGTGTGTAATTATTCATATTCCCTTTTTATGACCAAGCTTATGTCAGAACGACAAATTATATATTCACCTAATACTGAGAGTCATCAAATTGATTTCTATTTTCTTCTCTCTTAGGCAGTTCTTGAGGGGCAGAAATATTTATTTTGTATATCATGTATTTATTCAACTAAAAGACTGACTGTCAAGATGCTGAGTTTTAGTGTCAAAGCAAATATGTTTCTAGACCCCATGAAGTTTACAGTCTGGCAAGAAAGAGCAATCTACCCAAAGAATATTTTTTAACATAGTAAATGCTGGTGTGAAGCCAGTGGATAAAGATTGAAGCATTCTTAATCTAGCACCAACTCTAATCCCATGATCTCTAATTGAGAGAAGTAATCAGAAACACAGAACTCCATGTTAGCCAGTTATCTCTTTGAATTTCTGCTTAAAAATAAAACATATCAAACAACACAGAAATACCCAGGAGTGCATAATATTTATATACTATCTTGATATTAAAAATAAGAAAAAATAACCATTAAATAATAGCAACTTTGAATCTCCTTTGTTTTCTAGACAAGTTATAATCCTATGTGGTTCTTTACAGTAAATTATTACAGTAAATTACAGTACATCATTACAGTAAATTATTACAGTAAATAACTATAGTAAATTATTTTTGTAGGTACACTTCATCTCTCTCACATTTTTCCATTTGAGAAATCAGATTATAAAAACTGAGACCCAAGACAAAAGAAAGATTTTTATGCTAGTGTTATATGTTGATTGGCTCTCTAAAAAAGATTTATTTATTTATTTGAAAGTCAGAGTTACACAGAGTAGAAGGCGAGAGAGAGAGAGAGAGAGACATCTTCCATCTTTTGGATCACTCAGCAGTTGGTCACAATGGCTGGAGCTGTACTGCTGCAATGCCAGCAGCCAGGAGCTTCTTCTGGGTCTCCCACACAGGTGCAGCTGCCCAAGGACTTCGGCCATCTTCCACCACTTTCCCTGGCCATAGCAGAGAGTTGGATTGAAAGCAGACTAGCCGGGCTCAACCTCCACTCATATGGAATGTCCATGCTGGCAGTAGCTTTACCTGCTATTTCACAGTGCTGGCCCCTTGATTAGCCTTTATCTTAGACTTTTTAATGATATTAAAAAACACCGTATTTTTCTAAGCTCTTTCCATTCAGTTTCTACTTTGTAAATTCCAGATAATACTGTCCCCAGAATTAATCTAAGGTATAAATGATATGATATGAGGCATTTAACCCCTTAACCTGTCTCCTTGAATACTCAGCTATGTTAGCTCTGTGTCCATTCTTCTGTCTCTGTACTAGATGAATAAAAAGAAAGTGTAAAATGATTTGAAAAGAACTATAAGGGGTCAGCGCTGTGGTGCTGCTGCCAATTGGGGAGTGAACCAGCAGATGGAAAACACCTCTCTCTCTCTCTCTCTCTGCCTCTCCTTCTCTGTAACTCTGACTTCCAAATAAATCAACAAATCTTAAAAGAACTATAAACATCAATAAAACACAAATGAAAATTGTATTCTCAAAACTGGATATTAAACCATGCCTTCCTCACTTCTGTTAAAAGTTACATTCTATCATAGTCATTTATGATTTCTAGGGCCAAAGTAGTAAATAAGATTTTTCTGGAAGAGACAGAGGTTATGAGGGAGCCAGGATTTGGGGTCAGTTAGCAGCAGTGAGTGTCACTCTTTCAGATTTGATTCAGGAAAGGAAGAACAGCAACTGATCCCTGAGATTTTGGGTTGGGAAGGAAAGGAAGGAGGGACTGAACAAAAGGAAATGCCCTCTGGTTGTGGGCACCCACCCCCGACTGCAGCCTTTGGGGAGGGCCAGCTGGTGTCTCTATGGATGCTGCGGACTGGACTCCATTTCCCAGAGTTCCCAGGAGCTCCAACATATTCTGCTTCCCGAATGCCTGTGCACATGTGTGTAAAACTGCCAGTCCCTGGGGGTCTGAGTTGGACCAGAGGGAGTTCATTCCCTGATCAGGGTCAGCCCTGGGGGCTGTGGTGCTCCTTCTCTCTCATTTACTGCATCACCTGCTCTGCACGTGCAATCCCAGGCAGTTTCCAAGTGCTCACCTGAGCCTGCCTCCTGCTGCTTCTTCCCTCTTCATTGTCCACCTGTGGGTCCCAGTTACCAGGGACTCTGTTCCCCACACTCCCTGCTTTGCTCCCCGTGTTTCTGGAAGAAAGCTTACCTGCTCGGGGACTTTCTGCTGCAGGTTTGGTGTGCAGGATGGGGTGGGGACATGTGTGGGAGAAGGGTGGGTGCCAGGGCACCAGAGATCCTGGCAGTTTCCCCCGAGGTCAGGGCTGGGACCTGGGCTGTTCTGTCTCCCACCTCTGCTTCTCAGGCTCCCAGTGCCTGGACTCTCTCCTGCAGAACCTCACCCAAACTGTCCCTAATGTGCTTAATTTAGTGGTTACAGGAGAGAGAGGGCAGCGTTCTGGAAACCTGCACACGCAGAGAAGGAAGGCGGAAAGACTCTGGCTCTCCACAGTTAAATAAGCTGGGTTCCCACTGTGGGTGGTCTTAGGATACAGTTGGGCTGGGCCTCTTGATGTTTCCTGGGCTGGTTTCTGCAGGGTGGGGCAGGATGGCCTTCAGCAGGGAGCCTGGGGCAGCAGAGGGGTGGGAAGAAGGATCTGACTAGGATCTGCCCCACTGCTCTCATCCTGCATCTCATCTTCCTGGTGGGGAGCAGTGTGAAGCATGAATAGCTGCTTTGTGTGTTGATCCCTCTCATATTAGTTATCAGATTTTTCCAATGTGGAATTTGAAGCTGTTCCAGAAACCTGGGGTGGGAAAACTCTCTTCTTTCAAACAGGCACAGAGACAGTGGAGGATCCAAGGAGTTTCTATTAATGGCCCTAGGCTCAGTTGGAATGATTTCCTGAGAACTGAGCATCAAATTCAAGTTTCTTAGCTGTTACAGCATTGGTGGGTTTAAATGGCAGCCTACATGACTTAGGACCACATTTCCAATGGTCAGTGGGTCCAGTATGATTGTAAAAGAGATGCTGGGGACAGATTTATTAGGACAGATTTATGACTGAAGTTTACAGAAGCAGAACTTAGGACATCTTCCCTCCCTAGATAAGATTTCAGTGGGCAGCTGTTTCACTCGTTAATTGTGAGCATCCACTTTTAAAGGTTTGTGTTGGATGTGGTCCACTTCTCTTTCTTTGATGATTTATTTGGCTGCTTTTCATTTTCTGTCTTCAGCTATTTCTTCTCCTGTTAGCAAGGCTGTCAACTGTTTTGACCTGACGCTGATCCCTTTGCAAAGTGAGAAGGGAACTAAAATTAATGCAAGTCTACTGTGTTGTCAATAACTGGAGCTACATTTTTAAAGATTTATTTATTCATTTGAAAGAGTTACACAGAGAGAGGAGAGAGACAGAGAGAGAGAGAGAGAGAGACGTCTTCCGTCCGATGGTTCACTCCCCAATTGGCAGCAACAGCTGGAGCTGTGCCAGTCTGAAGCCTGTAGCCAGGAACTTCTTCTGGGATGAAGCTGTTTTTTTAAATAATTATTTATTTAATTGAAAGGCAGAGTTACCGAGTGGCAGAAACAGAGATAGATGGCTGGAGCTGTTTGGATCCACAACCAGAAGCCAGGAGCTTTGTCCAGGTCTCATAGGTGGGTGCAGGAGATGAGGGATTTGGGCCATCTTCTACTGTTTTCCCAGGCCACAGCAGAGAGCTGGATGGGAAGTGCAGCAGCCAGGATCATAACCGGCACCCATATAGGATGCTGACACTGCAGGCAGTAGCTTTACCCACTATGCAACAGTGCTGCCCACTAACGGGAGCTCTTTTAATCTGAGTATGCATAAAGTGGAGAATTACAGCATCATAAATACAGATAAGTTACAGTTTTTCTCTGCGCAGTACTTTACAGTTACCCAGTGATCCACTGAGAATCTTACTTTCCACACTGTGTAAATAAGAAGGTCAGTTACTTGTCTTATTTTGGGTTCTGTGTTTAAACCCATGACATTTTTGACATGGGAGGATATTAGTTCTACAATTTCATAGAGACTGGTCTGTGGAAGCATCGATAGAAGTTATAACTGTGAGAGTGGTAAGAAAGAAGAAGGGAAGAAATAAGTGCCCTTACGCCACACAGAGGTGTCCACAAATGGAGTAGAAGACATGCCCTTGAAAACTATGGCTGACTTTCTGGGACAAACTGTGTTTGAGTGCTTCACATGTTCTGATAGAAAGGTGTTGCCACCAAGTTATTAGTATATTTAGTTAGTTTTTAAAATTTATTTATTTATTTGAAAATCAAAGTTACACAGAGAGAGAAGGAGAGGCAGAGAGAGAGAGAGAGAGAGAGAGAGGTCTTCCATCAGGTTCATTTCCCCAATGGCTTCATCATTGTGAACTTTGCTCAGTTCCTGACCTATACCTTTCCTTTAACCTAGTACTTTGCCATGTAGTAGCCCATGAAAACTGCAGACTGCATAAATGAATGAATACTTGGAGGGTTGTGATTTCTTAGAGGAACATCATGAGACAGAAGGAATAAAACAAAACAAAAGTATCCTCCGTATATAGAAGGTATACTGTTTTTGCAAGCCACAGCGAAGAGGAAGAAGCAGGAAAGTAGTAAGACTGGAAAGTTTGTGGCAAAAGTAATAGGCATTGGTCAAGAAGTTAACAAGCCCATTAGGAAAACATTAAGGTTTCCTTACTTCCATGTAGACTCTGCCCTCTAATGGTGAACAGGGTCCTCTAAACCCACTTGTTGCACAAATGAAAGCCCAAGCATTGTCTTCTCCCACAGATGGAGTCTGCTATTGGTTTTGATTTACATTTCCCTAATGGCTAGTGATATTGGGCATGTTCATCTATGTCTTGACCATTGAGATTTCTTCTTCTGAGAAACATCTATTCAGATCATTCTCCATTTCTGAACTGTACATTTTGCTTCTTGTTTGGAGTTTTTCCAGTTCTATATAAGTATGTTTTGGCTATCAATCTTTTGTCATAGTCAGAGTTTTCAATGTTTCCTGCCATTCTGTCCATTGTATCTTCACTCTGTTGATTACTTTGTTGTGAAGATGTATCTTAATTTGATATGCTCAAATTTGTATATTTTATTTTGTTACTTGTGCTTTTGGAATCTGACCCAAAACTGTTGTCTATGCTAATGTTTTACAGCTTCTCATATGTTTACTTAGTTTTTGGTTTTATATTTAGACTTTTAATTCACCTTGAGTTGCTTTTACATAGTGTATAAGGTGTTGGGGTATCTTTTCAGGTTTCTACATATGGATAATCACTTTCCTTTAAACCATTTGCGAAAGGGATTCTTCTTTCTCCTGTTTGTTTTCTTTCCTTTGTTAAATAGGAGTTACCTGTAGAAAAGTCGGTAAATTTCAGCTGCCTATTCTTTTCCATTGAACTATGTGTCTGTTTTTCCAACAGTGCTAACACTGCTTCTATTTTTTTAAGATTTATTTATTTATTGGAAAAGCCAGATGCTTCTTCCAAGTCTCTCATGTGGGTGCCAGCACCCAAGAACACGGTCCATCTTCCACCAATTTCCCAGGTGCATTAGTAGGGAGCTGGATTGGAAGTGGAGCACCTGGTCTCCTAACAGCAACATATGGGATGCATGCACAGCAGGTCAAGGCTTTAACCCACTACACCACAGCATCAAACCCTTCCTTATTTACTTCTGATGTGATCTTTCATTATTCACTTTTTTCTACTGCCCTGCATCTTGACTCATTCCTTTTTTTTTTTTCTGGGTCCTGGAGGATGGTAGTAGGTTGCTTCTGGGATATCTTTTTTGTGTTAGTAGATACTTGGTAATCTAAAATCACAGTTTTTAGTTTCTATATTTCTCTGCTACTCACAAGGACCTTCTAGATGACAGCAGAAAATGCTGGCAGAAATGAGGATATATAAATTTGTTAAGAAAATACCACAGAAAATATGATGTAAATCATGGAATTTTACTTCTCAGAGTTGTGGAGGTTGAAAATGTAGATCAAGGTGCTTAAATAGGCTCGATTTTTTCAGAAGTATTTCTCCGATGTGACAGACACATCTATCATTTAATCTACATTTCAGTTCACAACAGCAAAAGGGGCCCTGTGGTCTACTTCAATGACAGCCATCTCTGCGGAGGACAGAAAGTTTAAAATCAGCGTTAGGAATTCTCACAGTATTACTGTCTGCTATCTCCATCAAATGTGCATTCATGTACACACAAACAAAACTACCTGTACACATAAACACATTCAACAGTGGAAATGCCTGATGGTTGTGTACAGGTAACATCAATATAATAATCCATAAGATGGCCTATTAGGAGACATTAAAAAAAGAATTAGAAAGAATGACAACAAAATCTGCAATTACCTATATTTATGGCTATATGTATGATATTCAGTATTTATAGTTGCTAAAAGATGAATACTGATGTGTGGAAATAAAAGCTAAACCTTACCTTGCAATATTGCAGCCTAGTCTACATGAAAGGTGTCTTCCTAAAACCTTTCCCTGGGCCCACTCTGTGGCATAGTAGATTAAGCATCCACCTGCAGCACCAGCATCCCACATGGGCACCAGTTTGAGTCCCTGCTCCTGCACTTCCAATCCAGCTCTTTACTAATGGCCTAGGAAAGCTCTGGAATATGCCCTGAGTGCTTGGGCCCCTGCACCCATGTGAGAGACCTGGAGGAAGCTGCTGGCTCCTGGCTTCTGGCACCTGGCTTCCAAACGGCCCAGCTCCAGCCATTCTGGCCATTTAGGGGTGAACCAGTCGATAGAAGACCTCTCTTTCTCTTCCTCTCTATATCTGTAACTCTGCCTCACAATAAAGAAATACATTTTTTAAAAACCTTTCACATGTTAAATTTCTTAATTGTTTTAAAGATTCATTTATTTATTTATTTACAAGTTGAGTTACAGACAGAGAGGAGAGCCAGAGAGAAAGAGAGAGGTCTTCCATCTGATGTTCACTCCCTAATTGATTGCAACTGCCAGAGCTGTGCTGATCTGAAGCCAGGAGCCAGGAGCTAGTTCCAGGTCTCCCAGATGGGTACAGGGGCCCAAGGACTTGGGTCATCTTCTACTACTTTGCCAGGCCATAGCAGAGAGCAGGATCAGAAGTGGAGCAGCTGAGTATTGAACCGGCCCCCATATGGGATGCTGGCACTTCAGTCCAGGGTGTTAACCTGCTCCACCACAGCACCAGTCCAACATTTTAAATTTCTGATACTCTAAAGTAGTACAGGACTGCATTATATCTAGGAAAGATGCATTTAAAAATTATAAATCTAGTGCATTTTAGCAGAAGTTTTAACAAATACTTCTGATTTTCTCAGCATTATGTACTAAATGACATAATGAGTCATTGTCAGATTTTTAGCTTTTGACAGCAACTTATAATATTTCACAGCTTTTTGAAATGTATTGCTAGTGTGTTTTTCTCAACACATCCACTGGATTTTACCTATAAGGGTTGCCTCTTATAGGATTTGCATTTTAATGGGTTTCCATGGCACATGTAATCAACATCTGGAAAGCCTCTAAAACACATAAATAATAACATGAATCAGGTTTTTTTCTTAAAGATTTATTTATTTATTTGAAAGTGCTGCACAAATAGAGGAGAGGTAGAGAAAGAGACAGACAGACAGACAGACAGAGACAGAGAGGTCTTCCATCTGCTGGTTTACTCCCAGTTGGCCGCAATGGCTGGTCTGTGTCAATCCGAAGCCAGGAGCTACTTCCGGATCTCTCATGTGTGCAAGGCCCCAAGGACTTGGGCCACCTTCTAATGCTTTCCCAGGCCATAGCAGAGAGCTGGTTCAGAAGTGGAGCAGCCACGACTTGAACTGGCACCCATATGGCTTGCCAGCACTGCAGGCAGCAACTTTATCTGCTATGCCACAGCACCAGCCCCACATTACATCACTTTAAGATGATATGGATTTAAGTTCATGAGAAATTATTAGCATAGTGGGAACTGATAGATATGGATGAAGCAGGATGGACTTGTTAGGAATGGTGATGTTAATTTTCTTATAAAATAAATAAATAAGAAATTAAATATGGTCAGACATAAATGAAGACTAAAATTTATTAGTGGTGATCCAGAAAACACAGATCCCAGGTTTTTTCTTCTAGTGTTAAGTTTATATTTTTAAATGCATATTAAGTGAACAAATTTCATGTAATTTATATATACAGTTTGAAGAGCAAACTGATAACATCCTATCCTATCTTCCCTTGGTCTCATATTTCCAACTCCCTCCTTCTCGTTTTATTTTCTTTTAATTTTGACAGCTGCATGCTTTGATTTTATTTTAGAATCACAAGCTTTAACCCTCTACAAAGTAAAGAATTCAGCAAGTAGTAGCAGAAATATCAATGAGTATATGTTGTGTACTCTATCAAAGAGTACAGAAAAGTGCTATGGACAATACTCAAATCTCAAAATGTCATATTAACTCATATGCTACTTTTCGTTGTCTATATATTAATTACCACCAGTCAGAGAAAACATATGGTATTTGTCTTTTGGGGACTGGCTTCTTTCATGAAGCATACTTTTTCCCAGTTCATCCATTTAGTTACAGAAGATAGGATTTCATTCACAATTATGGCTGAATAGTATTTTACACTGTATTTATAGCTCATATTCTTTTTCCAGTCACCAGTTGATGGACTTCTGGGTTGATTCCATGTTAGCTATTGTGAATTGAATTGTAATAAACATGAGGTACAGATAACTCATGCCTATGCATATTCTATTTCATTTCATGTGGATAAATTCCTAGGAGTCAGATGGCAGGATCATATGGTACGTTTGTTTTCAGATTTCTGAGGAACTTTGATACTGCCTTCCATAATGGCTGTACTAGCTTCATTCCCACCAACAGTGGGTTAGGGTACCTTTTTCTCTCCCTCTCCACCATCCTTTATTGTTTGTTGACTTTTTCCAAAGAATTATTTATTTGAAAGGTAGAGTTACTTATAGGGAGAGGCAGAGGCAGAGGCAGAGAGACATAAGTATTTTATCTGCTTGTTTATTCTCCATATGGCACAACAGGTGGTGCTGGCCCAATCGGAAGCCAGAGTTAGGAGCATCTCCCTGGTCACCCAAGTGGGTGCAGGGACCCAGGCACTTGGGCCATCCTCCACTGCCCTCCCAGTCCAGAGCAGAAAGCTGGACTGGAAGAGGAGCAACCGGGACCAGAACTGGCACCCATAGGGGATGCTGGCTCCACGGGTGGAGGATCAACCCAGTGTGCCATGGCACTGGCCCCCATCAGGGATATTTTTCTATAGTACTCTCTCTCCACGGTATCTTTTTCTAGTTGAAGAATTAAGGTGATGCAGGATTAATAGAAGGAGTTTGAGAGGATTGTCTCTCTTTCAATTGAGTTGAATAGTTTGAGAAGCATTAGCTCTTTAAAAGTCCTGTAGAATTCAATAGTGAGGCTGTCTGATCCTGGACTTTTCCTTGTTGGGAGGGTCTTTATTACTCATCCAATCTCTGTCTTGGTTTTTGGTTTGTTTAGCTTTTCTATGTGTCTTCATGACTCAATTTTGGTATATTGTATATGTCCAGGAATCTGTTGATTTTTCCTCTAGGTTTTCCAATTTGTTAGCAGTCACAACAGATGCCCACATCCTATATTGCAGTGCTAATCTGAGTTTGGGGTACTACACTTCCAAATCAGCTTCATGTTAATACCCCTAGGAAGCAACGGATAATAGCTCAAATACTTTCCTTCCTGTCATCTAATTTGGAGAACTGTAACCTCAATGGGGACTTGAGAACCTGGTCTTGCACAGTTGTAGCCATATAGAAAGTGAACCAGCAGGTGGGAGACCTCTCTGCTTCTCTTTCCTTCTCTCTTTTTCTCTGTGTCTCTCTGCCTTTTTTATCATGTTAAAATATTTAATTACTTATTTGAAAGAGTTACAGAGAGAGGGAGAGACAGAAATCTTCCACCACCTAATTCATTTTTGAGATGACTTTAATAGCCAGAGTGTGGCCAGGTTGAAGCCAGGAGCTTTTCCTCTGATGTGTGTGGCAGCATCCCAGGCACTTGGGCCATCTTTCCCTGCTTTTTCAGTCCATTGTTAAGGAGCTGGATCAGAAATGGAATAGCTGGTACTTGAACTGGTGCACATACAGGATGCCAATGTAACAGATAGCAACTTTGTCCACTGCACCACAACCACCAGCTCCTCTTTCTGTCTTTCCAATAAATAAATCTTTTGAAAAAGAACTGAAGGTAGTAAAAGTCATCATGACTGAGCAATGGCAAATTTATTGAAGTGATCTATTTTCTTAAAGATCTATTTATGAATTTGAAAGGCAGCACTAGAAAGAGAGAGTGGGAGAGATGGATCTTCCTCCTGGTTTGTTCACTCCTCAAATGGCTGCAGTGACTGTGGCTAGGCCAGACTGATATCAGGAGCTGGGGGCTTCTTCCAGGTCTCTCACATGGGTGCAGGAGCCCCAATATTTGAGTCACCCTGTGCTGCTTTTCCAGACACATTAGCAGGGAACTGGATCCATTTGGAGCATTAATGTCTATGATACTCTCCTTGCAGTTGAAGGATTTAGAATCCATTTCAATTATGGGTGGGCCAAGTACAACAGCTCCCAATTGTCCAAGGTTTGGATTAGATGGGATCTGAGAAATTTTGTTAAAATAGTTATTAATCATAACTCTGAGCTTAAGCTTTTCTTACCCAATTTTCTTGTTTGCTGATGTTTATATCTATGGGAAAATTGGGTCTCTGGATTGCAACCAATGAAAGCATCCAGACTAACAGTAATAAGGTCAACAGTCAGCAGAATGATGTCCAGCTGAACTGAAATAGCTTTTCTTATTTGGTAGAGGGGTTACCTCCTGCATTATGCTGACATACTGACATAGACAGTAGATGTTGGAGCCTGTCCCTTCTGCCAAATGGAGAATACTACATTTTGGTCCATCATATATATATTTATATATTATAATATATATTATATTATATATTTCTATACATAATATAGAATTACATATAATTATTATAAATATATAATTATATATGAATTTATTATTTATATATAAATATATAATTATTTCTGATCCAGCTCCTTACCAATGGATTGAAAAAGCCGTGAAAGATGGTTCAAGTGCCTGGGTTGCTGCGACACAGAGCGGAGGAGAAGCTCCTGGTTTCAAACTGGACACACGCTGGTTTTTGAAGTCATCTCAATAATATATATGTATATTATATATAATATTAATAATAAATTATATAAAATCTGTTTATAATTATTATATATTATATAATATATTGTATGTTAAACTATAATATATTTTATATTGAATATATTTATATACATAAATATATAAATAAATGTATATATATAAATTATTTATTTATGTATTTGACAGGTGTACTTACAGACTGTGAGAGGAAGAGACAGAGAAAGGTCTTCCATATGCTCATTTACTCCCCTATTGACTGCTGGGAGCACAAGGACAGTGCCTAGAGTTTATTTTGATGGATTTTAGCCCCTTTCATTGGAGGGAGGCCCAATGAAGCTGGACTGATTTGTAAACCTCAGAAATGTCTTTTCAAGGTGAAGGCAAACTGAGACTGGGGGGTTTTTGGAAAAACTTGGAGCAAAATGCATTTCCCACACTTGGTTAAGACACATCATTTATTTATTGATTTCATCAGATCTGTTAACATTAAGTATAAGGTACAGGGGACATGGTGGATGGCATATAGCAATATGATTTTAGTAATATATCATGAGGTGCTTTTTCTTTTAATGGATTTAGCAGGTAAAATTGGGCTACCTAATGGGATATAGCTGGAATAATCACCTTTTTACTAAATAAATCTGAGGTAATAAATGTTAGTGTATGATGACATTGAGTTTTCTTTTATTGGGCCTTCTTGGTTATTTTAATCTGGGATTTGTGAATTCTCATTTTCTCTAGGCAAGTTTTAACTGAAAAATTTTATTTTATTCTTCATCATGTTGGACCAACTCTGCTGCTTCTGGGATTTTTTTAGTACATCTGACAATTGGAAATTTAGACAATAGTATAGTTAATATGAGATGTACCAAATAAAGTACTTATTTTTATTCAGATACATATTTTGGAATTCTTCTAAAATTCCTATTGAGTATCCTTGTTAAATTTACTTGCATCCCAGGTTAAGACTTATTGGAGACAGGTGCCATGGCTCAATAGGCTAATCCTCCACCTGCAGCGCAGGCACACTGAGTTCTGGTCCTGCTGGGAGAGCCAGATTCTGTCCCAGTTGCTCCTCTTCCAGTCCAGCTCTCTGCTATGGCCCAGGAGTGCAGTGGAGGATGCACAAGTGCTTGGGCCCTGCACCTGTATGGGAGATCAGGAGGAAGCACCTGGCTCCTGATTTTCGATCAGCGCAGTGTGCCAGCCACAGCACACTGGCCGCAGTGGCCACTGGGGGGGTAAACCAACAGAATAAGGAAGACCTTTCTCTCTGTCTCTCTCTCACTGTCCACTCTGCCTGCCAAACTAAAAAATAATCTTTATAAAAAAGACTTATTGGAGCCACTCTAGTGATTATACCCATGAAACTTTGTTAATTAATGCAAATAGAACCTGGGAAAATTGATGTATATCTTATGCTGTAGAGACTTAAGATTGAACATCTTTTTTATCTTTTTTAATTATATAATTTAAAAACAAATTTTAGATTTTTTTTTACTTTACTAAGCCACAGCTCTGGCCCCATTAATATGCCTTAACAATGTTTTTTCCTCTCAGACTTATCTCTATTGTTTCAGTTAACTGGATGCCTTTTCTTTACATTCAGATTCTCTCAGCTGTCAAAGCTTATTCATCTTAATTCTGTTGTTCCTATTTCCCTCCCTTTTATTCTGTCCCTAGGCTAATTGAGGTCATGATTCTCCATTCCTTCTGTGTGGTGTCAGAGTAGCCTTGAAGTGTTCTTTTTCTCTTCTGATTTCTAAAGAAAGAAATTATGTATTCCCCCAGTTTAGATATTTTAATAATTCATTCTAAAACAAAGGTTAAATGTTCTTAATTTGACAAGAATTTTCGGGGCCAGTGGTGTAGCATAGTGGGTAGAGCCACCACTTGTAGTGCTGGCAGCTCATATGGATCCAGATCTCTGCTATAGCCTGGGAAAGCAGTAGAAGATGGCCCAAGTCCTTGGCCCCTGCACCCATGTGGGAGACCTGGAAGAAGCTCCTTGCTCCTGGCTTTGGATTGGCACAACTCTGGCCATTGCAGCCAACTGGGGAGTGAACCAGTGGATGGAAGACCCCTCTCTCTTCTCTGCCTCTCTCTGTGTAATTCTGACTTTAAAATAAATAAATCTTTAAAAAAAGATTTTTTTCTAATTTTAGATTTGTTCTACTTCATTGTCACTTCAGGGTGTGTGTAAAGAGTGCATATCCAGTTTTTTCTATTTTGGATTTTTGGGATTTTGTATTAGCTCTGCTGTGTATTCATTTTTCTCGAGCATTGGTGATATCTTCTCCTTAGTTGTATTAAGAGAGAGAGCAATAGCCCTCATGTCTTTTTTAGGTAAGTAAGACATATTAAAAACAGAGCATTCAGTATACATTCATAGTAGTTTGACTTGTTCAATTGATTTACGTGACCTCCCTTGGACATTCTTGGTCTCTGCTGTACAACTTTCTATACTCATTAATTCTTTGATATTCTCAAATCCAGAAAATGAATGACTCAACAGCTGTGTTCCTGTATTTGCTGGGACTCAGGGTAAGAAGCAAAGTGGAGGTGTTCAGGAATCTACAGGTACATGCTACATAGCAAAGCACATCATTTCCTATACAAAGTGAGTGGGAAATCCAGAATCTTTTGCACACATATTGGATCCTGAATTATTACTGGACTATTCAGTAAGATTTTAATGTATTTATTTTCTGTGTGTGTGTTTGTATTTCTAAATAAACTCTGCTGGGCTACTTAACATTAACATGTATTGCAGAATTCTTTAATCAGTTTTTACTTTTAAAAAATTTCTCTTTCAGTTTTATGGGAGAGGGTAGAAGCTTTCTGCTATGTAACTGAAAATTCATTCATTCAATAAGTTAAAAATATTTGTTGGAAATGGGTGGAATACTATTAATTCTTGTGTGATTTTCATGAAACTAAATACATTCTCTATTTTGTTTTGCTTAAAATTTCCGCATGTGTGGACTTCTTTTTTCCTTCTTGCCCCAAATCCCTTTGTGTATTGGGATGGCAAATGGGTTTTACACTGGACAAAACATGTTATTTTGGCAAAGAAGTACTTAGCTTTCCTGCTTCAAGTATTCAAATATTGCATTGGAAATCAGTATATTTGTTTACTGTACAAATGTCCTTCATACAATTTTGTAATCTTCTGGGATGGGAGAGGGAGCAGGAAATAGGAGGGTTATGGGTGGGTGGGGGAAGTTATGATTGTCAGTATAAATTATTGCCCTACACATTTTATAGACGCTCTTCAAAGCATATCCTCAAACTAATTCAATTAATTTAAAGGATTTATTAAATGATAGACTACATGAAATTTATCGATGTATTTTATCAAGCAATCATCCAATGTAAATGATTACCATATGTTTGCACTTCAGGGAATCATTCTATTGTGAATATTTTGGCATCAATATAATTTTGTTTAAAATTTCTTTATGAAAAAATATCTAGACTAGAAATCAATTGAATGCATTGCATGGTTTTGTTACCTAATGACAAATTGCCTTCACTGAGGTTTATAATTATTTATTCTTTTAACACTAATGTTATGTGTTTACCAAATACAGTAATATTAATATACATTTGGGGTTGGCACTGTGGCATAGCGGGTAAAGCTGCAGCCTGGCAGTGCTAGCATCCCAAATGGATGCCGGTTTGAGTCCCGGCTGCTCCATTTCTGAGCCAGCTCTCTGCTAAGGCCTGGGAAAGCAATGCAAGATGGTCTAAGTCCATGAGCCCCAGAACTCGCATGGGGGACCCAGAAGATGCTCCTGGCTCCTGGCTTTGGGTCAGTGCAGCTCTAGTCATTGCAGCCAATTGGGGAGTGAACCAGCAGATGGAAGACCTATCTCTCTTCTTTCTGCCTCTTCTTCTCTCTCTGTGTAACTCTGGCTTTCAAATAAATAAGTAAATAGATAAATAATTTTTAAAAAGATACATTTGTTTGCAAACAATATGTGACATCAGTACAACTACTTAAATTTTCTCATACAAGTAGTTTAATTTGGAGGCCTGAATTATGGCTGATTGGTTCTGTAGTCTAATGATATCTTTGAACCCAACTATTTTCCCCTTCTTTATGAATTTCAGTGTTGTATATTACTAGAATTCTGAAAAAAATTCACAGAAACTTTAGGCATCATCTAAACATCATAATCTCCAAAGAGCAAAAATCATTGCAAACTATGATTTTCTAGAATTATTTCTTTGGATAATGCTACAATTTTATTGTAGCTTTAAATTGAGCACACACACACACACACACACACACATACCCATGTACCATACATACATTCACAAATGTACATACACAATCAGCAAGTCTCCAATGCACTTACCAAAGTGCATCAATGTGCTAGTTTAAGATTACTGCCAAAGAATAGTCCCTTTCTTTAAATACCAATTTACTCTATTGATTTATTTTTGACCAAAAAGGATGCAGTTTAGTTACTGTTTTGACAAAGAGGCAGGTATCATCACAAAGCACAAATGAGTGAATAAGTTACATTATCCAGGGAATTAGATAAGAAATGGCTCACTCATCAAATTAAAAGGAATTGAATCTAGTTTGAGTTACCATGTCAAGCAAAATATGAAGTTTTACAAAACTTGAATGTATATAATTTCAAATAAATTTTGAGTTGTATCTAAATGTGTACACTACAACATTAAGCATAAAGGCACAGATATTTAAATACCTTTATTTAGGAAAATGTGAATAGATAATAATAATAATTGCTAACATTTATTTTATACCAGGTGATGTTTCCTGAATTTTATGTTTCCAGAAAAATGGAGGTAGCTCCTGTTATTTTAACTTTAAAGAAAATGCAACTGAGGCATGAAGAGGTAAGTAACTGGTTTGCCCAAGGATATATAATCATGAAGTGGCAAAGCCTTAGACTTGGCATGATCTGAATGGCAGCCATTTTTTTTCACAAATTCAATGTTTGATCTATTTCATATATTCACTAAAAGGATTTACTATCAAATGATACTTTCTGATAAAACCTATGAAAACTGCAGATGAGTATTGCTCCAAAGCAAATACTTGAGGCTAGCATTACGTGTAGCAGGTAAAGCCATTGTCTTTAAATTTAGCAAAGATATGCCTTGTTAGATGAGTGTACTTTGTGTAATTCTTCTTGTCAGTGTATACACTTTAGAAATTGATTACAGGGCACAGCATGTTAAAACCCCAACCTAGGGTGCCAGCATCCCATATGGGTGCTGGTTTGAGTTCCAGTTGCTCCACTTCTGATCTGGCTCCTTGCTAATGCACCTGGGAAAGCATCAGAGGATGGCTCGAGTCCTTGGGCCCCTGCACCCATGTGGGAGACCTGAGAAAAGCTCCTGGCTCCGGGCTTCAGATCAGCTCAGCTCCGGCTTTTGCAGCCAATTGGGAAGTGAACCAGCAGATTGAAGACTTTTCTCTCTGTCTCTACCTCTCTATATAACTCTGTCTTTCAAATAAATAAAAATAAATCTAGAAAAAAAGAAATTGATTACATCAGGCAACACATATGAACTTTTTTATAGAAAGATTGACCTTTAGAAAAATTTTAGACCTACAGAAAAAAAAATGTGGTACAAATGTGAACTTTTGAATAAAAATCTATCTTTCATGAAAGCATGGTGTTATAAAACACAGCAATACCTCACTGAGAACCAAAAATAAATTGGACTATCTCATTCTGTGATTTGAAATCTAGGGACAAATGTCCTTTATTTTTCTTACAGAGAATGTAAATAGTGTTGTGATATCAAACTCATTCTAAGTTTAGGTACCCCATGGAAAGTTTGATCTAATGAAAACAAATCTGTTGGATCATTTACCTCATACATTCCACTACCATGAAAATAATATATCTGTCATAATACATCAATAAGAAAACATATTTATGCCTAAAAATACAAATTCAACTATTACAAACTGTTCAGCAAAATTTAAATTGTATGTTTTTAATATTCTAAAATGGAACATTTTTCTTTGCTTCTCAATAAAAATGTGATACACTTTAACATCTTCAGAATAAGAACTGAGAGTGTACAAGGCAAAATTTATTTATTTATTTATTTATTTATTTATTTATTTTTTGCCAGGCAGAGTTAGACAGTGAGAGAGACAGAGAGAAAGGTCTTCCTTCCATTGGTTCACCCACCAAATGGCCACTATGGCCTCCTGATCTCCCATGTGGGTGCAGGGCCCAAGCACTTGGGCCATCCTCCATTGCTCTCCTGGGCCACAGCAGAGAGATGGACTGGAAGAGGAGCAACCGGGACTAGAACCTGGGGTGCCAGCACTGCAGGCGGAGGATTAGCCTTGTGAGCCACGTACCTGGTGAAATATAGTTTAAGGAGAGAATTTATAACGTTCATTTTTAAAGTAACAAAAACATTTTTCACTTCTTGGTTTGCATTTTAAATTTGTACATATATATATATGTATATATATATATATATATTAGCCATCCTTACTGGTTATTCCAAATTAACACATCCCAAAATTAATTGCTTCTCAACATTTACAATTTGTTTCTTCACTTTAAAGAAAAATATTTGTGTCTCTTGAGTAAACAAGTAAATATAATGATTTGGCATCATTTTATAAAACTCAAATCTGTAAGAACTCAAAAACCACTGCAGAAATATTCTATAAGAATGTACTCATGCATGTTGTTCTTACAATAGATTCACCCATGTCATAGGAGAGCAACTCCTTGCTCAACATTCAAAATGTTCACAGTCTTCTAAATATTCCTTTTAACATAGTGACCACAGTTGGACACAAGAGAGTCTTTAAAATTAAAAGAAACAATTTGGGTATGCTGACTTTCCTAGTCTTCTTGTTTTCCTGGGACAGAGTATCTTTTTTGAATGTAGGCTGACAAGGATACAACCCCCTCCACAAAGTAAAATGCCTAAACATTAGAGCACTGCTCCTGACCCCTGCTCACTTGTTCCTCTATGTGGGATTTATGAATGACTTGCATGAATGGAGAGATGAAAGAGGCAATGAGCTACCACCCCCCTTTTTCTTTATTTAGCACTTTTCTAGGATGCCTATGAGAACATGGGTTCTTGTCTGCCCTTTTTTATACTGTAAATTTAGCAAAAAACCTGTGCTCTGTAAGTGACTAGGTAAGGATGCAATGTAATGTACTAGGGCAATGGAAAGGAATCTTTGTTGCTAAGCACCAAGACCAACAACTCTGTGGGCTAGAAAGCTTACATTTTGACTTCTTTCCATGTCCAGCTTGAACCATTCAGAATTCAGAGAAAGTAGGAATGTTAAGTTATGAGCACACTTCACTGCCACAAATGTTATGATACTCATCAGTTTGTAATCAGGAATGACTTAAAATTTAACCAAAAATACCACAGTAAACTATGGCAGATTCATCAACACCTACACTTATAACTAACATCCACATTTATAATTGTACCTTTCTATGAAGGATCTGACAGGAATTATTATCTGGGATGGATAATTAACAACTCCTTATACAATTTTTATAATGTACCAAAAAAGTGAACTTTGAATCCTTTGGGAATTGGATAAGCTAAATATATTTGTATTTGATGAATTCAGGCTGAGAACTTGTAAGTACAATACCAACCATAATACCTACTAAAAAATTAAATACCTTGGAATAAATTTAACTAAGAATTTGAAAGATCTTCACAATGAAAATTGAAAAACATTAAAGGAAGAAATAGAAGAACACACACAAAAATGGAAAAATATTTCATGTTTGTGCACTGGAAAAAATAATATCATCAAAATGTTCATACTACCCAAAGCGATTTATAGATTCAATGAGACCCCAATCAAAACTCCAAGAACATTCTTCTCAGATCTAGAAAAAAAGAATGCTTAAATTTGTGTAGAAACACAAGAGACCCCCAAATAACTAAAGCAACATTAAACAAGAAAAAGTTGGAAGTATCAGAAGACCAGATTTCAAGACATACTACAGGGCAGTTACAAACAAAACAGCCTGGGACTGGAACAGAAAAAGACATGTATACCAATGAAACAAAATATAAACCAAAAAAATTAATCCATGCAGCTACAACCAACTAGTCTTTGACAAATGAGCTAAAATCAATCCCTGGAGAAAGGACAGTCTCTTCAACAAATAGTGTTGGGAAAATTGGATCTCAACATGCAGACATATGAAACAAAACCTGTACTTACACCCATACAAAAATCAACTCACAACTGATCATGACTCTAAATCTATGGCCTGATATCAACAAATTACTAGAGGAAAATATTGGGAAAACTGCAAGATATTAGCATAGGAAAGACTTCTTGGTAAAGACCCCAGAAGCACAGGCAATGAAAGCAGAAAGAGACAAAAGGGATTACATCAAGCTTAGAAGATTTGTGCTGCAAAGGAAACACTAAGCAAAGTGAAGAGTGGTAGAAAATATTTGCAAACTATATAACTGATAAAGGGTTAATATCTTGACGTAACACCTTGACAGTAGGGACTCCATTTTGGAGCACTTGAGACTCCATTCTGGGAAGGTGCCCCCCCCCACACCATGAGACTCTGGTCTGAGACTATGATCTAAAACAGTTGAATAATAGCAGTCCACTACATCTCACTTGGCAGAGCACAGAAACCCCCTAGCATGATCGCTCAAGCTTGGAAGTGGATAGACTACACCTGGGTTAATGATAAAAACTGTAATTTGTCTAAGTCCTACGTATGATTAAAACCAATACCTGGATTAATGTCAAGATTATAATTGGAATTGTTAAGATTGTAACTGGTGTTGTCAATATAATTGATACTAGCTTATTGATACTAGCTTATTGATACTAGATTATAATTGATACTAGTTTCACATAGGTTTTAGGTCAGTAACCAGTAACCAGTAACCATGTATTCCCCCCTATTCCTAGCAAGCATGAATTCCCCTCCCGATTTTGTGGTTTTTGCCTTTGTAAACCCTGTTGCTTTGGGCTTCAGGGTCGAGAGTTCTTTAGGGCATGAGCCCACTCTCCACCACCCGCAATAAAGGACCACCAAATTTTATCAATCTGTGGAGCTCTTTTGTTTGCACTCACTCAGGTACAACAATCTGATGTTCATAAAGATCTTAAGAGACTCAACTTCAATAAAATAATGCAGTTAAGAAATGGGCAAAGGACATGCACAGAAAATTTTCAAAGGATGCAATCAATACAAATGGCCTACAGACACATGAAAAGATACTCAGCATCACTAACCATCAGGGAAATGCAAAAACACCATAAAGTTTCATCTCATCCCAGTTAGAATGTCTATCACCCAAAAATGAAAAAAAATAATAAATGCTGGTAAGGATGTTGGAGAAAAGGCACACTTATACGCTGTTCATAGGAATGTAAAGTAGTACAACCATTATGGAAGACAGTAAGGATATTCCTCAGAAATCTGAAAATAGATCTACTATATGACCCAGCAATCCCACCCATGGGAATTTACCCAAACTAGATGAAATCAGGCTTTGGAAGAGTTATTTATAACCCCCATGTTTACTGCACCTCAATTGGCAATAATTAAGATAAGCAATCAAATCAGATTCCCATTAACTGATGTCTGGAAAAAGAAAATGAGTAGTATGGAATACTGCTCAGTCATAAAAAAGAATGAAACCCTGTCTTTGCAATACATGAATGCAACTGCAAACCATTATGCTTATTGAAATGAGCAATTCAAGAAAGATGAATGTCATTTCTTCCCTGATAAGTTCTGATTAATATAGGATACAAGAATAAATAAGAATGAAATAGATTTATGATTTGATTATTGTTTTTAGCCCTTGTGAATACTCTAGTCAAACTGTGGTTTTGGATTTTTTTTTATTTGTTGAATAGTATGGTTAGTGGTGCACTAAACCCAAGGTTCAAAAGAAAATTGTGAAATCATGTTTTTTTGAATTTATGTTTTTGCAAAACTTATAGAGAAAAAGGAAAGGTGAGTGGGGATTGATGGAGGGAGTGAGGGGACTATGGATATCTTCTTAGCATTGTATTTATAAAATACATGATATCTGTTCTCTTTATATTAATAAAAAATTTTGGAGAGCCTAAAGGTAAACATCTCCTACGAGCTGATCTTCAGCAGAAATGCTAAGAATATTCACTGCAGAAAGGACAGTCTTTTCAATGAATGGTGCTTTGAATATTGAATATTCACACATAGAAGATTTAAACTTTATCTCTCATCATATACAAAACTGAACTCAAAGGTGTTCATTTACCCTAGGCATTAAGATGTCAGTTAAGATGCTAGTGTCTCATATCAAAGTACCTAGTAGATACCCAGCTCTGACTCCTGACTCTAGTTTCCTGCTAATGCAGATACTGGGAGGGAGTAGGGATAACTCAAGTACTGGGTTCCTTCCACCATGCAGGAAAGCTGGGTTGAATTCCACACTATTGGCTTCTGTTTGGCCCAGTCCTGTCCTTTGTGGGCATTTGTGGAGTCAATCAACATGAGAGCTCTCTCTTTTTGTTTATCTGCTCTCAAATAAATAATTTTACACTCAATTCAAAATTATTTAAAGACTTAAATGTAAGATCTGAAAGTACTAGGAAAAAAATGCTTCAGGACATTGGATTGAGTAAGTATTTGAAGGATACGACAACAAAGCACTAGAAGAAAAAAGCAAAAATAGTCAAATGCACTTTTTTATTTATTTAACAGGTAGAGTTATAGACAGTGAGAGACAGAGACAAAGAGAAAGATCTTCCTTCCATTGGTTCACTCCCCAAATGGCCACTATGGCTGGCGCTGTGCCAGGAGCAAAGCCAGGAGCAAGGTGCTTCCTTGTGGTCTCCCATATGGGTGCAGGGCCCAAGCACTTGGGCCATCCTCCACTGCCATTCTGGGATGCAGCAGAGAGCTGGACTGGAAGAGGAGCAACTGGGACTAGAACCCAGTGCCCATATGGAATGCCGGCACTGCAGCAAGTGAGCCACGGCACTGGCCCTGGAATTTTACCAAATTAAAAAACTTCTGCAAAGCAAACAAAATAATAAACATAACAAAGAGACAATATGAAATTGGAGAAAATATTTAGAAAATATACACCTATTAAGGTGTATACACCCTTTAAGACATTTTAAAAACTCAATGAAAAATGAACAGATTTTAAAATTGGCATTAGATCTAAATGCTCATTTGTCAAAGAAAGGCATACAAATGGCCAAGAAGTACATGAAAAATGTTCAGCATCACTAATTAACAGGGAAATACAAATACAAATCAAAACCACAATTAGACACCAAGTTACTCCAGTTAGAATGCCTATTATCAAAGGCAAAACAGTGGCTGGTATTGTCACACAGCAGGTTAAGCCATGCTCTGTGACACTGGCATCCCATATGAGCACTAGTTCAACTCCACATCCCATCCAGCTCCCTGCTAATGTGTCTGGGGAAGCAGCAGAAGGTGACCCAAGTGCTTGGGCCCCTGTCATCCACATGGGAGACCCAGATGGAGTTCCAGGCTTCTGGCTTCAGTCTGGCACAGAACTAGCCATTGTGGTCATTTTTAGAGTGAACCAGTGATGAAAGATCTGTCTCTCTGTCTCACTATGTGTCTCCCTCTTTGTAACTGTTCCTTTCAAATAAATAAATTAATCGTATAAAAAAGAAAAATACACACTTGAAGGAATTGTATGCAAATTTAACAAAAACTTGGAGAACTCAGTAACAGGAAAATAAATGCCTTCAAATTTAAATACTGCCAGAATACATAGAGACACACGTAAAATGCATAATAAAATAAACATATATGGGGCTGGCACCATGGCTCACTTGGTTAATCCTCCACTTGTAGTGCTGGCATCCCATATGGGCACAGGGTTCTAGTCCCAGTTGCTCCTCTTCCAGTCGAGCTCTCTGTTGTGGCCTGGGAGTGCAGTGGAGGATGGCCCAAGTGCTTGGGCTCTGCACCCACATCAGAGACCAGGAGGAAGCACCTGGCTCCTGGCTTCGGATCAGCATAGTTCCAGCCATAGTGGCCATTGGGGGATGCACCAATGGAAGGAAGACCTTTCTCTCTGTCTCTTTCTTTCTCACTGTCTAACTCTATCTGTCAAATAAATAAAAAAGCATATAAACCAATCTGAATATTAGAGAATTCTGAGAAAAAGAAATGTACTGTACATAAAGGAAGAGCACATTTAGACAGCAACAAGATGGATACACTGTGTATCAGGATGGTTACACTTAAAAACACACATTACAAATGCTTTCAAGGATAGAGTAGCATGACATCTCATTCATTCCTGGTGAGAATGCATCATGGGGTAGATGCTTTATCAGACATCTTGGCATGTTATTAGGAATCCAATACCGTGTCATACACCATACATGTTCTAATATATTTACAGAGCTGGTGTGAAAACGTATGCCTTGATAAAAGCTGACATGAAAATATATATAGCAGCTTTATTCACAATGGCTAAAGCTCATAGAAAACCACATTGTTCCTCAACAGTTAACCACATAACCAAACCTTCAAAGTGCGTGGAGACCCTGGGAAGAGAACAGGAGATGAAGACACATGAGATGTTTAGGGTGCAGGCATTTAGCATGGGGACACAAGAAAAAAGCCGAGGCTGAAGTCATAGGGGATCTAGAAGCCCAAGGAAGACAATGACTTCAAGCAAAGGGCAGAGAGGTATCTGAAGGCTGCCATGAGCTGAAGGCTCAGGCTATGAAGTCACTCCAGGGTAGCAGGATAATACTCTGGAGTAGAGATGCAGATAACTGATGGGAGATCACAGCTTCATGCAGAGGGGCTGGAGGACCTGACAGCTGGCTTGGGATGCAGGCACAGATGGACACTCAAGGAAAGATGTGATGGAGGGTCTGGCATTGTGGTGCAGTGGGTTACACCACTACCTATAATGTTGGCATTCCATATGGGTGCTGGTTTGTATGCTGGCTGTTCCCGTTCAGATCCAGCTCCCTGCCAAAGACCTGGGAAAGCAGTGGAAGATGGCCTTACTGTTTTGTCCTCTGCCACCCACGTAGGAGACCCAGAAGAAGCTCCAAAGGCCTGACTCCTGGCTTCAGACGGGCCCAACCCTGGCCATTGCAACCAATTGGGGAGTGAGCCAGAGGATGGAAGCTCTTTCTGTCTCTCTATGCCTCTGTCTCTCCCTCTATGTGATAAGGAAATAACTTGAGATATTAAATTTCATGGGGTTTTTTTGGACAGAGTTAGGCAGCGAGAGAGAGATAAA
The DNA here is from genome assembly GCF_964237555.1 of Oryctolagus cuniculus. Classification (NCBI taxonomy): domain Eukaryota; kingdom Metazoa; phylum Chordata; class Mammalia; order Lagomorpha; family Leporidae; genus Oryctolagus; species Oryctolagus cuniculus. The sequence continues at coordinate 656,375 of NW_027208224.1, read as the reverse complement.
GATCTTCCTTCCATTGATTCACACCCCAAATGGTTGCCACGGCCAGTGCATAGTGGCAATCCAAAGCCAGGAGCCAGGTGTTCCCTCCTGGTCTCCATGCGGGTGCAGGGTCCAAGTAAGTTGAGCCATCCTCCACTGCCTTCCCGGGCCACAGCAGAGAACTGGACTGGAAGTGGAGCAAGCAAGACTAGAACCTAGAGTGCCAGTGCCACAGCCAGAGGATTAGCCTAGTGAGCCATGGCACTGGCCCTCTATGTAATTTTCAAATAAATCTTTTTTAAAAAGAGGTGCTGGAGACACAGGGGATGGAGACTTATGAAGGCACATGGAATAAGACTGTGTCTAGGGAGGCCATTCATGCATCAGAATTCTACTTCTCCACTGTCTGTTTGTCATGATAAAGCCTCCCTTTGAGCAACCACCATTTAAAGATGCCACGTGACAGACTCCTTGTCTCTGAGGCTAATATGTGTCCGTAAAGCCTACTTTAGAAGTAAGAAGTACAGATAATCATAACAAAATCTGTGACTGCCTCTGGAAGACTGAGGGACCAGGGGGTGTGGATAAACACAAAATTGGGGCCAGTGCCGTGGCTCACTTGGTTAATCCTCCACATGTAGTGCCAGCATCTTATATGGGCACCGGGTTCTAGTCCTGGCTGCTCCTCTTGCAGTCCAGCTCTCTGCTGTGGCCTGGGAAGGCAGTGGAAGATGGCCGAACTGCCTGGGCCCTGCACCCATATGAGAGACCATGAGGAGGTATCTGGCAGCTGGATTTGGATCAGTGCTGCACACTGGCCGTAGCAGCCATTTGGGGGGTGAACCAATGGAAGGAAGATCTTTCTGTCTCTCACTGTCTAACTTTGCCAAAAAATAAAAATAAAAAACACAAAATTTAATATCTCAATTTATTTCCTATCACTTCTTTTTTTTTTAATTTTCACAGCAATGTCTTGCAATCACTTGGAAACAGGTAACAACATAGGGACCTAACATATAGACTGAAAGGATTGCAGACTCAAAACACAAACCTGGTTATTCACATCGAATGCACCTTTGCTCTAGAATGACACTGACTGTGACTGTGAGTTTCCAGCAGTTCTTAGGATGCCAAGTCTTCTGAAAACACTTTGAAACCTGTCTTCCCAGACTGAGAACCCATGGATAACAGGACTGGAGAGAGCAGTGCTCTAAGACTAGCTCAGCATCTGCTTCCACCCTTGGCAGGGAAGTGCCAGGGTCACCCCACACTGAGGGGGAGTAGCTGCATTCTCTGTGCCCTCTAGCAGTCATGTGTACCAGGGTTCACTCCCAGCCCTGGGGCCTCCAGAAACCCTGCAGCCAGCCTTCCTCCACAGCCATGTGGTGGGGTCATGGGTTGGCTCCCACAGGGTGCACGGGGCACCTGGTGGCCCTCACCCCCCACCATTCCCTGACCTCTGGTCTGGTGCCCCCACCTCCGGGTTGGAAAAATCCCAGAATCAGTTGAGAGCCAGAGATAAGAAGGGAGGATTGGTACAGCACTGGCTGGGAGAGACCCTGAGGGGCCCTGTGGCACCCATGGGTTGGCCTCAAGGTCCCAGGGTGGCTGCAGCAGGGCCTGCGCAGGTCACCCCTGCACTCTCCCCAGACCCAGCTATCTGGAGTTCGCAAGTACAGAGATCCTGCATCCTTCAGTGCTGGGAGCACACTTCCTCAGGGTCTCCCACAGCCAGAAGTTCACAAAGGGCCACCACTTCCTCCTGTCCATCCATTTCCTCGCTCCTGAGTCAGCACCATCCATTTATGCTGAGTCATCATGAAATTTCTGCTGGGTCATCATTACCATACCTTCTGAGTCATCATGAAATTTCTGCTGACTCATCATTACCACCTCCCTGGTCCCCACATGTTCTCTTTAGAGACCTGAGCCCTGTCAAGGGGTCCTGAGAGATAGGGTGGTCCCCAGCAGCTCCATCCTAGTCTCTAGCAGGTATACATTGCCCCATCTGGGTCCCCAGGGCTCCATTCAGTCTCTAGGGCCTTCATACAGATCTCCTGGTCTCCATCCGGGTCTCCAGGCCACCAGCCAAGTCCCCAGGTCCTCCATCCAAGTGCCGGGGCCTCCGTCCAGGTCTCTAGGGCTCCATCTGGGTCTCTAGCAGGTGCACAGGGATCCATACAGTCTCTAGGAGCCTCATCTGGGTTTCCATGGCTCCATCTGGTTCTTCAGTGCTCCATCTGGGTCTCCAGAGCTCAATTTGGGTCCCCAGGGGCTCCATCCTGGTTTCCAGCAGGTGCATGGGGTGCTCAGGACCTCCATCCAGTCCCAGCAGGTGCAAGGGGCCCCTCCTTCCTTCGTTGCAACCTTGGGTTAGATTTAGGGGTAGAAGCATGACTCAGCTGGCCTGGTGCCATGACTCAGCAGGTTAGGTTTGATGTCAAGGTTAGGGTGGGGATGGGATTTGGGTTAGGGTTCATGTTTGAAGCATGACTCACCAAGTTTAGAAGCACAACTCAGGAGGTCTGGAAGCATGATTCAGCAATTTTAGAAGTGCGACTCACTGGCCTAAGAGTATGACTTGGCAGGTGTAGTTGTCTACCTTTGTGGGTAAGGATGCCTGGTAGGTAATAATGACTCAGCAGGTATAAAATGGTGACTCAGCAGAAGTTTCTCAATGACTCACCAGGTCTGGGATAATGAGGATTAAGTGGGTGTGTATAATGATGGCTCACAAGGTGTGTGCTAGTGATGATTCAGCAGAATTTCCTGATGACTCAGCAGGAGTCTCAGCATGACTCATCCCTTCCTTCCTTCCCTCCCCTCTTTGCATTCATTTCTGGTCCACTTTCAATTTCCTAAACCCACTTCTGGTCATTCTAGACCCACTTCCAGTCCACTTCTGCATTCCCAGAGTCAATTCCAGTCAACTTCCCGATTCCTACAGTCACTAACTTCCAGCTAATTTATGTCACTTCAGGGTTCTCAGACTCACTTTAGTCTACTTCTGGGTTCCTAAGTCACTTCCGGTCCACTTCCGGCCATTGTATACCCATTTTCAGTCACTTTGGTTCTGTTTATACCCATTTTTGGGTACTTCTGGTGTACTTCCAGGTTCTTATAGTCACTTCCCAGAGGGTCTCTGTTGGTCCCTGGGGGTCTCTGTGGGTCCCAGTTGTCTCTGGGGTTCTCTCAGGGTCTTTCAGCATCTCTGGGGGTCTCTGAGGGTCTCTGGGGGTCCCAGGGCTCTTGGCGGGGACACCTGTCCATCACCCAGTCACCCTTGTCCATCACTCAGAAACCTGTCCATCACTCAGAATAGACCTGTCACTCAGGAAAAACATTTTAATTCTCATACAAGTTTCTCTCAGCAAATTGGTCCTGGGTCCGAAAGACACCTTTTCTTACAGGGACTCCCTTGAGTTTTTGTCAGAGAAATTTTGTCAGGATCCAATATGGCTATAGCTCCTGTCAAAACAATTGCCAGAATCCAAGATGGCCACCACTGACATCAGAAAACACACTGCCAGACTCCAACATGGCTGCCACTCCTGTCAGAAAAATTTGCCAGCCTCCAAGATGCCTGTCATTCCTGTCATAATGAGAATTTGCCAGGATCCAACATTCTGCTGCTGATGTCAGAACGAGAATTTGCCAGACTCCAATATGGCTGTCATCAGAAAATCTAAAAATACATTTCTTAAAAATTTCATTTAAAAATTCATTAAAAATTAAAAATTAAGTAAAAATTAAAAATGTAAAAAGACATTCAAATTCCATTTAAAAATTCATTAAAATTGGCCGGCGCCGCGGCACACTAGGCTGATCCTCCGCCTTTCAGCACCAGCACACCGGGTTCTAGTCCCAGTCGGGGCACCGGATTCTGTCCCAGTTGCTCCTCTTCCAGTCCATCTCTCTGCTGTGGCCCAGGAGTGCAGTGGAGGATGGCCCAAGTGCTTGGGCCCTGCACCCCATGGGAGACCAGGAGAAGTACCTGGCGCCTGCCATCGGATCAGCGTGGTGCACTGGCCGCAGCGCGCTGGCGGCAGCAGCCATTGGAGGGTGAACCAATGGCAAAGGAAGACCTTTCTCTCTGTCTCACTCTCTCGCTGCCCACTCTGCCTGTCAAAAAATAAAAAAAAAAATCATTAAAATTCTTTTAAAATTAATTTAAAAATAATTAAATAATTAGTGTGCATGAGTGGGATTGCCTAGCAACTTGCTTAAGCCAGAGGCCCTGAACGCACCTTTGAGGGATTGCCTAGCAACTGGGTTAAGCCCCGCAGCCCCGGGCAAGCCTGCACGGGGTTGCGTAGCAACGAGAGAAAGCCAGAGGCGTGGAGGATGCCTTCATGGAGTTGCCTAGCCATGTTCCCACAGTCTCTGCATTTTCCACGGTTCTGGCCCAGGGGCCTTGGGGGTCCCCAGCTTTGGGGGGAGGGTTCCAGCTGGACTGGAAATGGAGCTCCTGGGGGCCCTGGGCACCTGCTGGGGACCTGGATGAAGCCCTGGGGACCCAGATGGAGGCCCGGTGCACTTGCTAGAGACCTGGATGCAACCCCTGGAGACCCAATGGAGCCCTGGAGACCTGTATGGAGCCCCTAGATACCCAGATGGAGCCCCTGGAGACCTGGATGGAGCCCTAAAGACCTGGAAGGAGCTCCTGGGAGCCCCCGGCACCTGCTAGAGACCCAGATGGAGCCTCTAGAGACCCAGATGGAGCCCCTAGAGATATGGGTAGAGCCTTGGGGACCCAGATGGAGCCTTAGAGACCTGGATGAATCCCTGGAGACCCAGATGGAGCTCCTGCAGACTCGGATGGAGCCTTAAAGACCTGGATGGAGCTCCTGGGAGCCCCAGGCACTTGCTAGAGACCCAGATGGAGCCCTAGAGACCTGGATGGAGCTCCTTGGGGCCCAATGCACCTGTTAGAGATTTGGATGGAGCCCCTAGAGACCCAGATCGAGCCCCTAGAGATATGGGTAGAGCCTTGGGGACCCAGATGGAGCCTTAGAGACCTGGATGGATCCCTGGAGACCCAGATGGAGCCCCTAAAGACTCAGATGGAGCCCCTGTGCACTTGTTAGAGACCCAGATGCAGCCCCTGGAGACCCAGATGGAGCCCTAAAGACCCAGATGGGGCTCCTGGGAGCCCCAGGCACCTGCTAGAGACTCAGATGGAGCCTCTAGAGATATGGATGGAGCCATGGGGACCCGGATGGAGCCCTGTGCACCTGTTAGAGAACTGGTTGTAGCCCCCGAGACCCAGATGGAGCCCTAGAGACCTGGATGGAGCTCCTGGTGGGCCCATGCACCTGCTAGAGACCTGGATGGAGCCTTAGAGATCTGGATGGAGCCCCTGGAGATATGGATGGAGCCATGGGGACTTGGATAGAGCTCTGGAGACCCGGATGAAGCCCTAGAGACCCGTATGGAGCCCCTGGGGACCCATATGGAGCCTTTGAGACCCAGATGGAGACCTGTATGGAGCTTTAGAGACACCAATGCAGCCCCTGGTGCAGGCTTGGGGCCTGGAAATGGGCAGGGCTATGGTGATTGATAGTCCTGATCCCCAACCCCATGTTCCCACAAGGTGTGGGTGGTGGGGAAGATGGCGCTGGAGTAGGGGACCTAGGGGTTTCTGGGAGCCAGAAGTGAGGGCGTGGTTTCTCCCAGGGGATTCTGAGCCAGACATGGGGGCCCCAAGGGCCTCTGGGAGCCAGATGTGGGAGCATTCCAGAGAGACCACAGAATCCACAGTCGTGTGCAATCAGTTTATGACATCAATGAGAAAGAGAAACTGAGAGCGAGCTGGGGACAGAGGCTTATGGGACATTCCAGAACATTCTGGAACATTCTGAAAACATCCCAGAACATTCCAGAAGCTTCCAGCAGAGATTGCAAGTGAGGGGCAGGGAGACGTTGGCTTTTTACCTGTTGGGGAGGAGAAAAAAAATGTGGAGCATTCTGGAAATGTCGCAGAATGCTCTGGAATGTTCCAGAATATTCCTGTTGCCTGAACATCTAGAACATTCTGGGATATTTCGGAAACACTCTAGAATGTTCCCCTGGGAAGGTGTGAGGACTGGCTGGCACCACACTGCTCACCTGGGCGTCAGCATCATCACTGGGGACAGGTGTCTGTCAGGGAGGAGAAATTGGCTGAGTCAGCATGGGATGGCCTGGTGGCTCCATGGAACATTCTAGAGTTTTCTAGATTTTTCTGGAACCCCCTGGAATGTTCCACCCAGGCCACACCCACCAGTTCATTCCCCTCCACCCAGACCACACCTGATTCTCATCCATGTCAGCCATGCCCCCAGCTCACAGCCATGCCTCCACCCTGGCCACACCCCTGGCTCACTCGTGACAGCCATGCCCATCCTGGCCATGAACCCTCCACACTGGCCACACCCCCAGCTCACCCATGCTGGCCACACACTCCATGTTCTCCCGGGGATCCCGTTCTCCTTCATTAACACCAAGAACTGTGCCAGGTGCTTATCGCTCAGCTCCTGGTCCTGGGCTGTGGGTGGCGCCAGCTGTATACACTTGCCCTGTCTAGTGGGCGCTGACTGTATACAGCCAGCCAGACGCACCTCAGGCAGCATGGGCTCCGTGCTGTGTACACCGAGGGTGCCTCTGTCTAGAGGGTGCCCACTAACTACCACTGGGTCTGCACCAACTGTATACAGTCACAGTCAGGATGGCTCCTTCTAGTGTGTGCTGACTGTATACAGTCAACCAAAATCACCCAGGATAGGATGGGGCTGGGATGGTTCTGTTCAGTAAGCACTGACTGTATACATTCAGCAAAACCTGCCCCAGATATCTAGTAGGTGCTGACTGTATGTGCTTGCCCCATCTAGTGGGTGCTGACTGTATACAGTCAGCCAAGCCCACCCCGGACAGGATGGGATCTACTTAGTATGCACTGACTGTATACAGCTGGCCGAGCCCCCCTCTAGGGTGTGCTGGGGTTGAGGATCTTGTATTTAGTAGGTGCTGCCTGAACACAGCCAGGGTCAGGCTCTCTCTCTAGTGTGTGCCACCAGTATACAGCTGGCCAAGCCCCTCTAGGATGCACCAGGGTCAAAGTTATTCTGCATAGTAGGCACTGATTGTATACGGTCACGGTCAGAATGTATCTCTCTCTAGTGGGTGCTAACTGTATACAGCAGGGTCAGGCTTTCAGGTTGCAATGTGTGTCCCTAGTAGGAGCCGACTGTATACACTCAGGATCCATGTATACAGTCAGGGTCAAGCTCTGGACTGGTTGCATACACTCAGGGTCTGTGTATACAGTCAGGGTCAGACTCTCTTTCTAGCAGGTGCTGGCTGTATCCACATGTGTGTGCAGGGGGCTCACCAGCAGTAAGGGTGACGCAGGTGGCAGTGCCATCGGTGCCCACATTCTGATTGAGAAAGAAGATGTGGCCATTCTCCTGCACCAGGAACTTGAAGTAGTTCTGGCCTTCAACTTCAGGGGGAGAGGTGGGCATTCAGGGTGTGCCAGGGCATGCTGGAACATGGTGGAATGTTTCAGGGCATTGTGGAGCATGCTGGGACATCCTGGGGCATGCTGGGACGTTCCAGAGGCATTTTCTAGAACATTCTGGAACATTCTAGAACATTATGGAATTTTTCTGGAACACTCTGGATGCTTCCCTAGGGCCTGCTAGAGTCTACTGGGACTGTCTGTAACATTCCAGAATGTTCTGTAATATTCTGGGGGAGAGATTCTAGAACATTCCAGAACATCCTAGAATTGTTAGAAACAAAATTGGAAAGATTCTGGAACATTCTAGAACATTGTGGAATTGTCTGGATGTGTTCTAGAACATCCTGGAATATTCTGGAACATTCCAGTTGCTCCATAGGGCCTGCTAGAGAGTCTATTGCAATCATCTGGAACATTCTGGAACATTCTAGGACATTATGGAACATTGCACAAATGATGCGAGTAATTGATACCTGGGCACAGGCCACGCCCACCACAAGGGCAAGAATGAGAGCCTTCATCATCATCGTCTTTTCGTCGTCTGGAACCGGCTGCTACCAGGCATCTCTTTATAGCCAGGGCTTGGGAGAAGTGGGCAGGGCTGAGGTTGTGCAAACATCCAGGTGGCACTGGGATGGGATGAGGTCCCGGGGCATTCCAGAATGTTCCAGGAGCTTCCATGAGCTTCCATTATGGATTCTCTGGGGCTAGGGATTTTCCAGAATTTTCTAGAATGTTTCAAGGACACTAGACGAGTGTTTCTCAGGTCTTAGAATATTCTAGAATTTTATGGAGTTTTTTTTTAGAACTTTCTAGAATGTTCTTAGAACTTTTTCTAGAATACCTGCTGAGTGTCTTCGGGGGTCATAGAATTTACTAAAACGTTCTAGAATACACTCAGAATTTTCAAGAATGCTCTCAGAAATTTTTCCAGAATGTTTCCAGAATGTTCTTGGAATTTTTCCTGAACACCAGGTAGGCATCATTGGGGTTTTAGAAATGTTCTAGAAACAATGGTGAATATTCTCAGAATTTTCTAGAATGTTCCCAGAACATGCAGTGAAAGTCTTTGGGGGTCCTGGAATTTTTTAGAATGTTCTCAGTATTTCTAGATTTTTGTAGAATGTCCTAGAACATTCCAGATTGCCCAGTGACCATCTTGGGGGGCCGAGAACCTCTTCTGATGGGCTGGAAATTACTACGGCCCCCAGAGATCAGCACAGGATGTCCTGGAGTGGCCACACCCCCTTGACTCCCCTCCCATGTGTGCAGGTGCTTAGGCTATGTGCGCTGTGTAAATGTCAGCCGGGCTGGGCACAGCACCAGGACACCCGCTGCACCTGGCTGGGGAATTTCCACTCAGACCTGCATCCCAGAATCCCCCTAGGATAACTAGGTGGCATTTTGGAACATTCTGGAACATCCTACAAAATCTCTAGGACATTCTGGGAAAATTCTAGAATATTCTAGAATGTTCCAGAAGATTCCAGAATCTGGATTTTTTTTTCCAACTTTTTCCCTGGCAGGTGTCCAGGCATGGTCTTGTGAGCTCCGGGGAGGTCATTCTGGGTCTCTGTCTCTCAGTGAAAAAACTGGCTTGGAGCAGTTTTGCAGCATGAAATCCTTTAATCCCATTTCCTACTCCAATGACCCCAGGGTTCTGGCTGGCTTCAGCCAAAACAAACTGCCCAGGGGAAGCACAGGAGTTTGTGGGGGGCCCCCTGAGAACAGGCAGTGCCGAATCTGGAAGATGCTATGGTGTTCTGGCTTGTACTCTCTTGTACAAAAGTGGTTAAAAGACATCCTCATACTTAAGAATGAGGTATGCCTCCTAAGTAGTGGTTTACCCTGCTGCACCACAATGCTCATCCTTGGCATTTTATCTGATGTTTCCCTGGCATTTGGACTTGTTTACCTAAGTTCATTTGTTGGAGCCAGTGTTGTGATGCATTAGGATAATCTGTTGCCACTGATGCTGGCATCCCATATAGCCACTGTTTGTGTCTCAGCTGCTGTACTTCCCATCCAGCTCTCTGGCAATGCATCTGAGAAAGCAGCAGACAACCCAAGTTCTTGAGTCCCTGCCACCCATGAGGGAGACTTGGGTGGAGTTCCAGATCCTGGCTTTGATCTGACCCAGTCCCAGACATTGTGTCCATTTGGTGGGTTGACCTGCAGATGGAAGATCTCTCTCTCCCCCTCCCTGTCTCTCCTTCTTTATAACTCCATCTTCCAGATAAATAAATCCTTTTCACATATTTATTTTTCAACATTTTTTCTCCTTACTTGCTAGTATAGCATTCTCCCTTGGTGCTGCTGCTCTCTGTGGACTTGTCCTCCTCAGCCTCTGACTAGAGCACAGCCACCTCTCCAATGCTGACATCCTCTGACACATGTTTCACTCTTCTGTTCTCTCTAAACTGCAGACTCTTGATCTACCCAACTAACTCTCATGCATAGACACACACACCTGAGGACTCCAGAGTCTTGGATTTCAGGTTGTAATTAACTTTCCTTTTCAGAGGACTGGTGAAAAAACAAGTCTGGAAGCCAGGGTGCAGCCTTATGGTTCAGATGTCTGTGTCCCACATTGGAGTTTTTGGGTTTGATTCCCAGTTCCAGCCCCTGACTCCAACTTTCAGATAATGTAGACCCTGGTAGCTAGCAAGTGATGGTTCAGATGATTAGGTTCCCTGCTCCTGGGCCAGCCCTGACCGCTGTGGACATTTCAGCAGTTAACTAGAGGGTGAATACCACTTCTCTGTCTACTTGTTCATTTCTTTGCATCTCAAAGTAAAAAACAAAACAAGTATGTTTGCATCATCCATTAAAATAACTTCCTCAATGGAAAAAGTAGTGTCATTGTTATTTTTGGGGAAAAATAATGCTTCTTGGTTGTAAATGATATTTGAATAATGCATAAGTGTACATCAAACTTCCATTGTGGACAAGGAAGAGAAAGATGGAAGCAATAATTTTTGCTTCTGGCTTTGGTACTTGTCATGTAACCTTGAAAAATTCATTTAAACTCATGGGACCTGAGCATCCTTAAAATTACAGGCTCGTCTAGTTGAGGCAGGTGGTGTAAGGGGAGGTGGCAGGAAGCTGAGAGCTTTCCTTGTTTCTGTGCCAACAGAGCTAAGTGACATTAGCAAGTCATTTGACCCCTCTGGATCTTCCTCCCTTGTGAGATAAGATTGTCTTTGTAGTTAAAGGATTTATTCTACACAGTCCTATCTTATGGTAAGGTTCACATGACTGTGAAGTGTTTTATAAACTGGCAGTGTAATAATCAAGTTGGCACTGAAGATGAAATGTTAAACAGCATAGAACTTCTAAGGCTTGTAGTTCTATTAGGAGCTACACAGAAACATTCAAGTTCATGGGCATTTTTAAATTTAAAAACAGAAACATTGAATCACTGTTCAGAATCAGTATAGTTGCTAACATTCTTATTTATAATCACTGAGATTGGTAGTGTAATTACTGATAGCATACTCCTAGTGTTGTATATTTTAGTTTATACAATACTTAGACTATATAAAATATAGGTAGCATGGGAAGTGCGATACACAGCAGTCTCGTAGAATAGCAGATGTCCTAAACAGCACTCTGGCCTCAGAATCAGCCCTTAAGGCACTCAGATCTGGCTGAAGAGCCCATGAGAGTATTTTAGGTATGGAAAGCTGTGGGGAGCAACTCGGACTATACTGTTACTGGAATTAAGACTTATTCTATGCATCTGCTCTCCCACAATGTGGCGCTCGGAGAGGAGCGTACAGCTTCTACCCAGCTGCCCCTTACCAACTTGATAAGCTGCAAGAGCCGCTCCTGATTGGAGGAGAGCGGCGGGCTCAGCATGTGAGTAGCAGAGCACGGATTGGTGGAGAGGACTATATAGGAGGAGAGAGATGGCATGGTGGTGTGGGTTGGTTGGAGAGTGCGTTGGAGAGTTCGCGGGGAAGTTCGTTACTTCATTCTTTCTCACTTCTCTCTACTCATTCTTGCTTTGGGAGTTTGCTGTTTACTTATTCTTACTTTACTATAGAAAGGACTTGTTAAAAAAGGGAACAACAAGCGTCCGGTCCGGTGTGGCTCCTCCGCATGCGGAGGAGCAGCAAATGGTGCCGTGACTCAGATAGGAAACCTAGGAGGGAAAAAACGGGAAGAAGTGGGAAATTACCGGAGAGAGAGACTAGCAAAGAGCCTAGGGGAAGGCCAGACGGAAAGAGTGCCGGTGAAAAGCTAGTTAGAACCCAGGAAAAAAGCCGTGGGGGAAGAAAATTAGAAGCTAGGAAAGAGGTATTAACTGGGAACGTCTGGGAGACTCAGTCTTCCATTACGCCCACCGCTCCAACATGTCACAGACGGTACAGACAATGGAGTTCTTTGGCTACTCTTTGCCCACTGGCTACCTCTTCCTCCTGCTAGGCACCATTCTCTATTTCTCCCTAAAGATCATCCATTGTGGGCTGAATGTGGTTTCTCTCTCTTCCTACTCCCCACCTCCTCGCAGCTTTTCTTCTAAGCGAGGGAAACGAGGGGGGAGGAAAATTCATGCTTTCGTAAGAGCAGTCGTGGAGATGTCCCCCTGGTTTCTACAGCAGTGGAGGCAGGTGGGATGGAAATTACGCGAGGCTGGGGAATCGATAGAAGTGCTGAAGCTGTGGCAACTCGTTGATCAGGTGCTTCAGGACCCCACGGAAGGGATCGAGTTGTTGCTTAATGAGGGGAGTGAATTGCAGGAAGAATTATGGCAGGGCAGCCAGGAGAGCAGCTATTGTAATGAACAGGTGAGAAGAAAATCAAAGAAGGATTTAGAGAGCCAGGAAGCTTACGTGGGGGAGAAGGAAGCTGAAGAGGGAACCTCGCCCCCGAGAGAGATGCCAAGAATATATCCTGGCCCTACAAGGCTGGCAAATTCAACCATAAAGGATGAATCACCACCCCGGTATCGCCCATTAGTACTACCAAAGTTTCCTCCTGTAAAGAAAAGCCCCTTTTTTCCACATGAGATTGAAGAAGAGTGGGAGGAGGAAAAAGGAGTGATGGAGGGAGTAGGTATGCAGGAGGAGATAGAAAGGCCGAGAACCGAAAGCAAGCAAAGGGGAGCTGTTTATAGAAAACCTGCTTGGGAGCAGTACCAGGAACCAGGCCAGGTGTTTCCTGTAATTCAGGATCAACAGGAAAACAGGGGTTGGACACCTCTTGACCATAAATTACTTAAAGAGTTGCAACAATCAGTACAATTGTATGGGCCCCATGCAAGTTACACTCAGGCAATCCTTGATAACATTGGGCAGCAAGGCCTAATACCCGAGGATTGGAGAAACTTAGTAAAGGCGGTGTTGGGTGGGGGTGACTTCCTCTTATGGTTAGCTGCTTATAAAGAATTCGCGCGAGAATATTCAAAGCAGAACTATCAAGCAGGGAATCAAGCATGGGATGAGGAAATGTTAAATGGAGAAGGGCGATTTGCCAATCCTGATGAGCAGGCCCGATTACCAACAGCTGTCCTCTTACAAGTGAGAGAGATAGCAAGAAGAGCCTGGAAGGTGATACCCAGAAAAGGAGAAATAAGACACAGCCTAACTAAGATAGTACAGGGCCCTACTGAACCTTACGCTGACTTCGTGAACAGATTAATGGAAGCAGCAGGAAACATTTTTGAAACTGTGGAAGAAGCAATGCCCTTAGTCAGAAGATTGGCGTATGAACAGGCCAATAAAACATGTCGTGAAGCTCTTAGACCATGGCAGCATAAAGACATCCCTACCTTTTTGAAAATCTGTAGGGATGTCATGGATGATGTAGCTTCTGGATCACATGCTGCAGTAGCTGTAACCCGACAATTTAGACAGAACATGAGGGGACGAATATGCTTTAGATGTGGTTGAGAAGGGCATCTAATGAGGGAATGTAGGGTGAAATTTCCAGCCCGAGATCGGCAGGGCATAGAGAACTCGAGAAGACCAGGCCTTTGCCCACGCTGTAGAAGAGGGAATCATTGGGTCAGTGAATGTTACTTTAAAATGAATAGCGCAGGCAATCCCCTGAGGATGCCAAATGAGCCGGGCCCCATAAGAAGATCAGGTGTATATGGACAACAGCAAAAAAACGGAATGTGGGCCCCTGCACCCTGGGGCCAAAACAATTGGTGGGTGCCACGGTCCCAACAATACAAAAACCAAATATTTACTGTGCAGAGTTACGAGCCACCGAATATTCGGTACTAACACCTCAAATGGGGCCACAAGCCATAGAGGCGAGGGCAGAAACAATTTCAGCGGAGCATAAGGGACTTGGAATAATCATAGGAAAAGAAACAAATGCTTTAAGAGGCCTAATGGTCATTACCGGAGTCATTCAATTACCTTTTGATAAGTTAAAAGTGCTAATACAATCTACAAAGGGTATTATTCAAATCAAGCCAGAAGAACCTGTGGCTCAAATGCTGATCATGATTGGAGCACAGGATGTTCATGGACCCCAAGGGGAGAAATTTACAGCCTTGTCCCTATCTTTAGCAGATCGACCTCTGTGGACCTTAACCATTAGAGGAAAGTCGATTCAGGGCCTGCTAGATACAGGTGCAGATGTAAGTATAATTTCAGAAAATGATTGGCCGAAGTCATGGCCCCTTCAGCCAGGAGATAATACTTTAGTAGGCCTAGGTGCAGCCATGACACCATCAAGAAGTGCTCAGGTGCTTCATTGGCAGGATCAAGAAGGGAACAAGGGAAATGTGCAACCTTATGTTAGTGCACTCCCCATCACATTATGGGGAAGAGACATTTTAGAACAATTGGGACTGACATTAACAAATGAGGACCAATTGGAGAGTTCTACAGGACGGCGTATTATGTATAAAAAGGGATATCAGGAGAGAGGATTAGGCTCCAGAGAAGGCAGAAGGGACCTAGCCCAGCCCAAAGGCGATTTTAAAAGACAGGACACGGGTTTTTCGTGGGGGCCACTGAGATGCAGCCGCTACCATTGTCATGGCTGGACAACAAGCCAAAGTGGATACCACAGTGGCCCCTTACCCAGGAAAAGTTGGCTGCGGTAAATGATATAGTGTTACAACAATTAGAGGCAGGCCATTTGCAACCATCAACCTCCCCATGGAATACGCCAGTATTCGTGATAAAGAAAAAATCGGGGAAATACCAGTTGTTGCATGATTTACGGGCTGTTAATCAGCAGATGCAACCCATGGGGGCATTACAACCTGGACTCCCGGTTCCTACTATGATCCCAAAGCATTGGCCATTAATAGTACTCGATCTGAAGGACTGCTTTTTTAGCATACCTCTACATGAACAAGACATTCAGAGGTTTGCTTTCACCGTACCTTCCATTAATCATCAAGGTCCCGACAAAAGATATGAATGGAAGGTGCTTCCCCAAGGAATGACTAACAGTCCTGCCATATGCCAGCTATATGTTGACCAGGCAGTAGAGCCGGTTCGACAACAGTGCCCAAAAGTACAAATTTTACACTACATGGATGACTTGTTAATAACGGCTGAAAGTGAAAGTCACCTTATGGAAGCATATAAGCTGCTGCTATTATATTTGGAAAAAGTTGGGTTACAAGTAGCGCCAGAGAAGATACAAAAAGGGGAAGTAGTACAGTACTTAGGGCTTAAAGTAACTTCTGAAAAGGTGACCCCATTAGAATTTGAAATTGCAATAGATGGGTTGCAGACCCTTAATGACTTCCAAAAATTATGTGGCAATTTAAATTGGTTGAGGCCCTATTGTAAATTAACCACCGAAGATATGATGCCATTATTCAATATTTTAGAAGGAGATGCCCAGCTTGATTCCCCTCGTAGATTGACAAAAGAAGCCCGCTTGGCGTTACAGAAAATCGAAAAACAAATTAAAGCAATGCAGATGGAAAGATGTGATCCACAACAAGCCCTAGAAATATTAATTTTTATGGAACAGCTGTATCCCTTTGCAGTCATTTGGCAAGGAGAACCCTTGTTGTTTGTATACCCACATTCACATGCACCGCGTGTACTATACACCCAAGGCATAGCAGTGGCTGATTTGATATTAACAGCAATAAAAAAGGTGACAGAAATGGCGGGGAAGACTCCAAAGCGATGTGTAGTTCCCTTTGCTCAAGAGGCAGTAGAAGCCTTTACAAGGGAATGCTGGCAATGGGCATACATAGTTCTCATTCTACAAATAGAGATTGACAATCACTACCCTCGCCATCCATTTGTTAACTTCTGCACACAGGTTTCAATAAAACGGGTGC
Source organism: Oryctolagus cuniculus (assembly GCF_964237555.1). Taxonomy (NCBI): domain Eukaryota; kingdom Metazoa; phylum Chordata; class Mammalia; order Lagomorpha; family Leporidae; genus Oryctolagus; species Oryctolagus cuniculus. Next base: position 640,620 of record NW_027208224.1, on the reverse strand, counting down.
AGAAGGTGCGAAGGGATCCAATTCAAGGGGCAGTTACCATATTTATGGATGGAGCTAAAGGCGGAACAGGAACAGCTATATTTAACAATCAACGATATTTTGTCTTAACAGCATCCCCTTCTCCACAACATGCAGAATTAGCTATTATCGCAACAGTATTATGCAGAGAGAGCGCACCCATGAATATTTTGTCTGATAGTGCATATGTGGTGAATGCAGTTCAGATGCTTGCTACACAGTGCCTTATTCTTAAATCCTCCTCAGTCTATTCTTATTTAAGTGAAATTCAGGGGTTATTAAATCAAAGAGAGCATGCTATTTACATAGGCCACATAAGAGCTCATTCTAATTTACCTGGCCCACTTACTCGAGGAAACATGATGGCAGATCATTATTCAAGATTCTTGCTTGCATGCACCGCTTTGGAACAAGCTAAAGAATATCACTCTAAATGGCATGTTAACACCCACACTTTAAGTTTTAAATTTAATATTCCCTGCAAGCAAGCAGAAGATATTATTAGATCCTGTGAAAAGTGCGTTGTTACCATAGTTCCAAAGATTCCTGCGGGAGCCAATCCCCGTGGCCTTAAACCAGGACATATCTGGCAGATGGACGTTACACATATCCCCTCTTTTGGGCGACAAAGCTGTGTTCACGTCACTGTAGATACATATTCAGGTGTAGTTATGGCCACAGCCATGAATAAAGAAGGAGTACAACAAGTAATCCAACACTGCTTGCAGGCTTTTGCAGCCTGGGGAGTTCCTCATGTGATCAAAATGGATAATGGCCCAGCGTATACATCAACTCGTTTTGCTGCATTTTTGAAAGAATTCGGAATCTCCCATATTACCAGTATTCCATACAATCCACAAGGGCAAGCTGTGGTAGAACGCACTCACTTATATTTAAAAAATTTAATAATTAAACAAAAAGGGGGAATAGGGGAAATGGCCACATCCAACAAGGATGCCTTGGCCCTAGCTCTTTATACAATTAATTTTTTGAACAAGAAAAAGAACGGTAAAACACCTGCAGAAATGCATGCTCAATCAGCTGATAAGGAATCAATACAGTGGATAATGTGGAAGGATTTACAGGACAACCAATGGAAAGGCCCGTTCCCCTTACTCAGAAGAATACGAGGCGCCGTTTGTTTTTTTCCACAGGGTGCGGCACAACCAATATGGACCCCTGAGAGAAGAATTCGGTTGGTAAACCTACCAGCAGAAGAGCTAGAAGAAAAAAACTCTATTTGAGGAAGAAAAACAATGAATAACCAATCCCTGGGATCTTGAATATGGGACATTTTTCAAGGAACTCTGAAGTAGCATGACAAACAAGACAGTCAATAGCATGAAGATCACGCTGAACTTTACACAGGCGCGTATCAACGCCAAAAAATTAAAAAGAAAGGGGGATCTGTGGGGAGCAACTCGGACTATACTGTTACTGGAATTAAGACTTATTCTATGCATCTGCTCTCCCACAATGTGGTGCTGGGAGAGGAGCGTACAGCTTCTACCCAGCTGCCCCTTACCAACTTGATAAGCTGCAAGAGCCGCTCCTGATTGGAGGAGAGCGGCACGCTCGGCGTGTGGGTAGCAGAGCACGGATTGGTGGAGAGGACTATATAGGAGGAGAGAGATGGCATGGTGGTGTGGGTTGGTTGGAGAGTGCATTGGAGAGTTCGCGGGGAAGTTCGTTACTTCATTCTTTCTCACTTCTCTATACTCATTCTTGCTTTGGGAGTTTGCTGTTTACTTATTCTTACTTTACTATAGAAAGGACTTGTAAAAAAAGGGAACAACAAGCGTCCGGTCCGGTGTGGCTCCTCCGCGTGCGGAGGAGCAGCAGAAAGCCACTCTGGCAAAAAAGAAAAAAAAAAAGGACCTAAATAAAAGATCTCTGTGAGTGAGATCCCAGTAGAAAGAACAGGCCATCAAAGAAGGAGGTACCTTTCTCTGAAGGGAGGAGAGAACTTCCACTTTGACTATGACCTTGTCTAAGTAAGATCGAACTCAGTGAACTCAAGAGGCTTCCATAGCCTTGGCAACTCATGACTAGAGCCCAGGGAGATTTCGGATGCCATAAACAAGAGTGTCAGATTGTTAAGTCAACAACAGGAATAACTGTGTGCTTACTCCTTATGTGGGATCTCTGTCCTTAATGTGTTGTCCAATGTGAAGTAATGCTATAACTAGTACTCAAACAGTATTTTACACTTTATGTTCTGTGTTCTGCAAACTGATGAAATCTTAACTGAATATAAACTAAATCGATCTTCTGTGTATAAAGATAATTGAAAATTAATCTTGATATGAATGGAATGGGAGAGGGAGTGGGAGATGGGAGGGGTGCTGTTGGGAGAGAAGTTATGGGGGGGAAGCCTTTGTAATCCATAAACTGTACTTTGGAAAATTATATTTACTAAATAAAAGTTTAAAAAATTTAAAAATAAAAAAATAAATAAAAATATAGGTAGCAATATTTAATGCTTCTCTTACTGTTCCTGGATTGGATTATAGTATATGTTAATAAACCCTTTTTAAAGATTTATTTATTAATTTGAAAGACAGAATTATAGAGAGAGACACAGAAATAGACAGAGATGTTCTGTCTGCTGTTTTACTCCCCACGTGGCTGCAAGCAGCTGGAGCTGGGCTAATCCAAAGCCAGGTGCTTCTTCCAGTTCTCCCACATGGATTCAGGGGCCCAAGTATTTGGGCCATCTCCTGCTGCTTTCCCAGGCACATTAGCAGGGAGCTAGATTAGAAGCAGAGCAGCTGGGATATGAACCAGTGCCCATAGGGGATGCCAGCACTGCAGGTGGTGGCTTCACCTTATATGCCACAGCACCAGCTACAGCCTATTCATTTTAAATTAATAACTAAAGATTATCTGCTGTTCAGCCTCCAGGCTTTGGCTTGGCCCAGCCTCTGCTGTTGTGGACATTTGGGGAGTGAACCAGAGGTTGAAAGATCTCTTTTCTTATGTCTCTCCCTCTCTAACCTTGCCTTTCAAATAAATAAATGAGTCTTTGAAATAAAAATACATACACACACACAAACACACACAGTACCAACACAGTGGGTAAAGCCATGGCCTGCTGTGCCAGCATCCCATATGGGTGCTGATTCAAGTCCCAGCTGCTCCACCTACAATCTAGCTCCCTGCTAATGTGCCTGGGAAAGCATCAGAAGGTGGCCCAAGTGCTTGAACTACTGCATTCATGTGGGAGGCCTACAAGAAGCACCTGGCTTTAGATTGGCTCAGCTGAGGTCAATTTGGGAAGTGAACCAGCAGATGGAAGATCTGTCTCTACCACTTCTTTGTAACTCTGCCTTTCAAATAAATAATAGATTTTTAAAATGGGGGAAAAGGGCAGTTTTGTTGCCTTCCCTTTCCTTAGAGTAACATAATCAAAATCTGTTAGGCAAATGAATAAGGGAAATTCTGAGATCATGTATTGACCACAGAAGAGAATGGATTCCTTGTGCATTTTCTGGAAGCCCATGCTAGTTAGAACCAAGGGAAGCATAACAAAAAAGGGGAGGCCTATATCCCTCTTATTTGTCTTCTTTGTTCATTGGAGCAGTGGAGAGTTGAGTAATGTAATATTGGTGTTTGTCTCCATACAGTTCACTTCTATTTAGCTGGTTCTTTTTTATTTTTGCATTTCTTTTTTATTTATTTTAAGAGATTTATTTGAAAGGCATAGAGACAGGGGTCTTCCATCTGCTGGTTTGATCCCCCAATGTTTGGGTGAGGCCGAAGGCCGATGAGCCCCCTTCCAGTTCTCCCATGTGGTGTGGGGTCCAAGCACCTGTCCATCACCACTGCACCTGTTGGCTGGAGTGGGACAGGAATTTGGGCGGCAGGGATTTGAATCAGCAACTGTGATGCAGGCCTTGCAGTTCTGGTTGCACCCCCAAACCATGGTGCCAGCCTTGATAAACTTTTCTTTAAAGTGGAATTAGGGGTAAAAACGATCTGAGGTGCATGTGCGGTTCCATTGTGAGAGGGTCTGAGGCCCCACGGGTGACCAGGGGCCAATAGGAACACCTGCAGCCTTGGCCCGCAGGTCCCAGGCATCTCCCCTCTCCTTCTGCCCCACCCACAGCAGCCCGGCCCAGGCTCCAGTGGTGCCTCAGGTATTTCCACCCCAAACTGGTCAATTCAGGTCACTTTGTGATCCCTGAACAGATTCAGTAATGCATGCTTCTTCTCTACTACAAAGATCTTATGTTGGTCATATTTCCAGTTACCAAAATCAAATCAACTCACACCTGGACTCTGAGTATTCAATGACATTAGTTATCAAAATAAATGTATTCAAATATTCAAAGACCACTTCAAAGCTTAACTGCCTTCAAGAGTTTTTGGCACTGGAACAGCCACTGTGGTTTTCTACACATGAGCACTCACTATTTTATATACCATTTAACAATTCAAACATCACTTCAGCTTCAGCAATACACAACAATAGAATGGATGATTCTACATAATAAACATGTTACATTAGTTTGGACTTAAAACCTAGAACTAAAACCATGTGGTAATATGGATGGATTTAAGGAAAGATGTAGAGCTAGGTAGCTAAGGCCACAGAATCCCAGACCTATTGATTTTAAGTGAGTCTGGAACAACAGCATTCCATTGCATTATCTTCCATCTCAGAGTCCTGCTTTTCCAGTGAGACCCACCCCACTCAGACCATGTATTTCCTGCCTGTGTCTTCACGGTGGTGGAAGCTGTTCTGATACAGGCATCTCCTGGATAGTCACCAGCTTCCTGATTTACTACCTGAACTGGAATCAACAGTTGTGAGGGATGTTTCCCAAACACCCAGGCTGAACTGAATGTTCGTCTCTGGCAGTCAAAAACTTCTGCCTTAGGAAACAGAACATGTCCTCTACTCTGGGGCTCCTTTTTCTTCTCATGGGGTTCTGTGGTGATCTGTGGTTTTCAACACAAATCCTGGTAGCATTCTGACTCAAAAGAAAGACCAGGGATAAGAGTTCTTTCTGGGGGCTGGTGTTGTGGCATAGCAAGTTACACTGCTGCCTGCAGCACTAACATCCCACATGGATGCCAGTTTGACTCCCAGCTGCTCTACTTCTTCCCTAGCTCCTTGCTGGGTAAAGCAGCAGAGAATGTCCCAAGCACTTGGTCCTCTGCCCCCACATGGGAGACCTGGAGGAAGCTGCTGGCTTCAGCCTGGCCCAGCCCTGGCCATTGTGGCCATTTAGGGAGTGAGTCAGCAGATGGACCTCTGTGTTTCCTCTCTTTTTCTCTCTGTAACTATGCCTTGCAAATAAATACAACTTCAAAAAGTTATTCTCCATCAAGTAATACACCCTTTTCCAGGCAGTTGTAAAGCTGGGAGTCATAGCTTCTTTTATATTTTGGATAATAAGAGTTCTGGTTTGAAAGCATGTTCATCTGAGACAAAGATCACTCATTATCCTTTGTTAGAGAAGGGGGCTCTGCTCTTTGAAAGTGAAAATTAGAAGCGGTAATGTGTGATGAGCTCCACCTGCCAGGTCTGGGGAGACTTATTTGAAAGACAGGATACCAGGAGAGGAAGCTTTACAGATTCCCTGGCCCTTGCTTTAGTCTTATGTCTTTACTTCTTTTGTTGCATCTTGATGTCAAGAGTGTACTCTTTATGCTGAAATGAGGAATTGTGTCTTACCTCTTTTGGGCCTTTTTCTAAGAAGAGTGTATATATTTTTCTTGCATATAAGGATGGCTTCTGGGGTGGGTGGATCTTTCTTGGAAGTTTTCACAAGCCAGCCAGTAGCCTATATTTTCTTCACAGAATTCAGTTTTTAGAAAAGCCTCCAATACAGCCAGACCATCTGTATGTAGGGAAGAGCAGGCAGAAAAATAAAAAGAAACATGAGGAATATGAGGAAGCTAATGATCAAATAATCCCTTGTACTTTTCTAGTACTAGGATTAGCTATTCTCGTTTTTACTCAATCCTGTAATCCTGCGGATTTAGCTCTTTAAAGACAAAGATGCCTGTAGGCAAAATACTTCATTGGTTCCATACTACTAAAACAGAAATACTTCAGTTTGTTTTAGTGCCAAAAATGTATTTACAGGAGAGGCATAAATCCTCAGGGAACTAAGTCTCTTGCAAATACTGCATGCAATGAAAAGCATCCTCAGCCTCAACCAAGAGCACTGCCATTGCAGAGCTGAAGGGTGATTTATCTTCCCCACCTGGTGTGAATATGTTGAGAAATAAGCGGAGATAAACAGACCTTCTAGGTTAAGTCAAATTCTCCCTGTTGAGCTGCTGATTTGAGGACACAGCCTTTCTGCACTCTTGTGATACTTGCAATGGATTCAATTCAAGCCTAATTCACAATTGCTGGCCAGCAGCTCCTGGAATGCTTCTGACCACAACAGTGCTTCCTTCGGGGAAGGTCTGCAAGAGCAGTTCTCTAATGAGTTGTGCTCAGAGCAGTTCCCCTCCCAGCTCAGCAGTGAGCTCTTCAGATTGCAAACACAGGAATCTCAACTTACTTGATGAAAGCTTGCTACCTGCTTTTCTTGCCAATTGTGGCCTTCCCAGGAATGGTGGAGTTTTGCCATAGGTAGCTCAACCCGGTCTTCAGTACTCTTATTCTTACAAAAAAAAAAAAAAAAAAAAAAAAAGACAATTCAGTAAGTGGTCATCCTTGAATACACTACTGAGCCTGAAAGCATTTTTACCAAATAAAGTCGCCCAATAGCTATAAACCAAAAGCCAACAACAGGCTTACCCACCTAATATTACACTCAGCCCCGAAGTACTAAGCAGTTTCATCAGTTCCTCAGAATGTAACTATGCTGTGAGCACTAAAGATAGGACTGCCCAAATTTTAATTATCAATACACTGCACAGCTAATAAGGCAGATGCTGTCTCTGGCCCACAAAAGGAGACAGTTTCCCTGCAAGGTTAATCACAATTGGGAGACATTTTGCACCTGATGGAACCTGCAGCAGTACTGCCTTGAGCCTACTCCTCTCCTTCCCTTTCCACCTTTAGTCCTGGATGGGCCAGAGACCATGCACAGGAGGTGCCATTGGTCACCCGTGGCCCCCTGTCTACCTGCAATGCTCCTGGTAGGAAGATGCTGCAGAACAGTGATTTGTCCCATGATTGTCACTGTGTGAGATCAGCCCATCATGAGAAAATGACCATGGATTCAAATGAGATATCAACCGCAGAAGCACTTCCCCCAGCATCAGTGCAGGAGGGTGGATGATGGAAGGCACAGCATGGCCAGGACTCTAGGGATCCTGCAGGACTCTGCTGCCCTGGATGCCTATAGCAGGCAGCTGCATGAGGCCCAGTGTGCCAACAGCGCCCTCCTACGAAACCCTTCCCCCTGTCTGCCCATACAGACCACACAGATGCTGTGTCAGTGAGTAAATCAGCACCGCGCACTTGGTTTTCCTGATGAGACTTGGCCTTCATTACTTCCCCAAGCGCAGCACGTGCTGCAAGCCTCAGCCAGCAGGGCCAGCGGGAGAGGTGGCAACTACCAGCTGCCCAACAATGACCACCGCCTTTATAGCCAGCCTACATGGGGCGGGTCTGGCAGCACTGGTCCTGCCCCAGGGCAGGAAGGATTGGCCCGAGGTTCCCCGCTGGGTGGAGCCTGAGCTGTCCTGCAGCAGATTCTGGAAGCAAGAGAGCTGCTGATGGCTGAGGCCCTGGCTCAGAGCACACTTAGTGAGACCCCATGCCCGGCAAGGGCGCTGGGGCCCTGGACTTTCCCAGGCTGCAGTCCTAGGGTGGAGGCTTACTCAGCCCTCCTTCCCCAGCCCTGCCCACAGGTGGAGCGGGGTTCCCATGGGGGCATCTTCCTTCATGGGAGCATGGGTGAACCCCAAATGCCGCGACTCCCAGTTCTGAGTGCTGGCCCGCAGCCTTCCGGGAGGGAGTAGGATACAGAGACTTTGTGGGGAGGTGACACTTGAGCTGGGCCTGTATTTTGGGTTTGCTCTGGATGCACAACCCAGCGCGCCTGGACCTGCTGGTCTGCTGCAGGCCTCCTGGAGGCTCTGGGAGCTGGGCGTCCTGGTGGCAAGGGCAGGAGGGTGGGAGGTCGAGGCGCTGAGCTCCCGCTGGGTGCACCAGGCACTTTGGAGCTGTTCAGAGTAAGGAGTTGAGGTCACCTCCTGAACCACTGCTGGTCCCAAACTCCTGGTTTGGGATTTTCCAGAACCTGAAGTAGGGGTGTGGTGGGGGTGGTAGTGGTTGGCTTCAATGCACTGTATTTGTGAATTCTTCAAACACAGCTTCTCCCTACTCCTGCAGGCTTTCAGGTGATTGACGAGGACAGAGTCCCTCCACTGCAAAGTGACTGAAGTTTGGAAACTACGTCCAGAACATCACAGTGTGTATTCAGCTGATCATCCTTCAGGCCTGCAGGTGGACAGCAAGAGCAACAGTAAGATATTAACTACTGTAGATACTCTCCTTTCTTTCCAGTAGACCCACCAAAAGAGAATGGGAGATGAGTACTTGAACATTGGAACCAGTCAGCATGCTAGGGTGAGCTGCCAGTACTTGGAGCTCAGGAGTGGACATGGAGAGCAAAACATGCATTGTAACTAAAGAGGACAGTAAGGCATTTTACTGTGAAAAGGGAAATCATTTAAAAGTGAGCAAGACACCTTAAGGAAATGTCTGTATAGTTATTTTTGTTTATTTGCAAGGCAGAGAGAGCCCTTCCATTTATTGCTCATTCCTCAAATGTCTGCACCAACCAGAGCTGGGTCAGGCTGAAGCCAGGAACTCAGTGTGGGTCTCCCACACAGGTGGCAGGGACTCAAGTACTTGAGCCATCAGCTGCTGCCTCCCAGGGTTCTGTTAGCAGGAAGCCAGAAGCAGAAGCAGGGCTAGGGCTTGAGCCCTGAGAATTCTGACTGGGATGTGGAAGGCTTTACCACTATGCCAAACACATGCTCCAGTAAGCTGTTTCAACACGTTTGCAAAATGTAAGAATGTGGTTTTAAATATATGCTCTTCATCTTAAAAATTTGCATAATCTTATATTCAGTTTCATGATTCAATACTTATTATTAAATACAAGTAACATTTAGATACATGCTTTCCTCACCAATACAAACCTCAGTAATTTTTTCACTTAGAACCTTGAATATTAGCATTCATTCAGACTGAAGTTCACTCATAAGCTGGGAATTCTGACAAAGAGACAGTAGGGAAAAAATCTAGATGTGTATCTGATACCTAATAAGGTTCTGAACCTGATTGACAGAATCTGAGTAACTGTTCAGAGAGTGACTTCATACCTCTCCCCTCTGTAATGAGAAGACTGTGTCCTTTGGCCACTTTCACATGATGTTATGTAAATTTTACCTGAAAAGCCTTTTATAAATTCTGAAGTACCATACAGAAGCATATATGCATTTCCATATGTGTGAAAAAAGGCAATGTCAAAGGCATAGCTATTCCAGAGAGAAGTTAGGAGGATTAGCTCAGTTTTTAAGTGTGTAAGTACCATTAAATATCAACATATTTGAAATAGATTTATATATAGAGTGTGGAGTTCATGATAGATATTGAATAAATGCACTCTGGATAATAAGCAAATATCAGAAATAATGCCACACCCATCAGTGTTTAAACTCTTCAGACAGCTCCGTGCCAGGGAAGTGCAGTGATCCCTGTAAATTAACAAAAATCAATCTGTGTATACCCATGGAAGCCACTGGTTTATATGCAGCCTATACTAGAGGTTTTTGTGTTTAGTTAAATTACTTGATTTTTTAATGAATGCTTTCAGACTGATACCTGATGCTGAGTGGCAGACAATTTTTTCTGAAAAGTATGTGGTTGAGAAATATAAATATAAATCAGTTTATAATTTTTGTGTCTGAATATTTTTATGCATTGAGACAGTACCTGCAATAATCAGAAGACTTTTCCTCAAAAAGTTGCTACATTGATGCATCTTCATTTATGTATGTAATGTATGTTTAGGTAAAAGGAAGAGAGAGAGAGAGAGAGAGAGATCTATCTTTCATCTGCTGGCTCACTTCCAGATGGCCACAAAAGCTGGGGCTGAGCCAGGCCGAAGCCAGGACCCTGGAAGTCTGCCCCAGTCCCCCATGGGGGTGCAGGAACCCAAACACTTGGGCAATCTTTGCTGCTTTCCCAAGCAAAGAGCTGGACGAGAAGTGAAGGAGGTGAGTCTCAAAGCAGTGCCATAAGGCATGCTGCTGTTGCAATTGGCAACTTACTCCTTTGTGCCACAACGCTGGCCCTGGATTGATGACATATTGAAGTGCTGCCACTGGCTTTTGGCTAAATAGGATGACTTAACGTGTTTTCCACTCTGTGGAAGAGGAACAAATAAGGCAGTTGGTTGTAAAAGTTGCCCATGGAAACCACAGCCTGAGAAAGATGAATCAACTCACCTTGCATTTTCCACGTTGCATCTACACCACCCTTTTCTGGACAAACATCTGATTGTATGCCCTTGTGATGGAGGTTCTCAGGGTGCTGGAACTTTTTGTAATTTTTTTAAAAATATAGATTAAGAAGAAGGCAAATAAACAAAAAATTACAAACTGCTGCCAATACCAAGAAGAGATTATTGAGCGTAAAAGGTCACCTGTTGGAGCTAGCACTATGGCACATCAGGTTAAAGCCCTGGCCTGAAATACAGGCATCCCATATGAGTGCTGGTAGAGTCCCAGCTGCTCCACTTCCAGTCCAGCCTCCTGCTAATGCACCTGGGAAAACATTATAGGATGGCCCAAGTCCTTGGGCCCTTTTGCTCATGTGGAGACCCAGAAAAAGCTCCTGGCTCCTGGCTTCTGATCAGCTCACTCTCTACCTCTCCATATAACTTTTTCAAATGAATAAAATATTTTTTTTTAAAAAAGGTATCCTGCCATACTTCTTTCTTCCCTGTTAATTCCTAGGAATTAAAAATTGTTACAGGGCCAGCACTGTGGCAAAATGGGTTATAGCAACACCTGCAGCACTAGCATCCTCTATGGGCACCATTGCATGTTCTACTTCTGATGCAGGTCTCTGAAAACATACTGGGAAAACAGTAGAATATGGTAGAAATCCTTGAGTCTTGCACCCAAGCGAGAGACCTCGATGAAATTTCCCTGACCCCTGGCTTTTTTTTTTTAAAGATTTGTTTATTTATTTGAAAGAGTTACAAACACCCACCCACACACACACACACACACACAGAGAGAGAGAGAGAGAGGTCTTCCATCTGATGGTTTACTCCCCAGCTGGTTGCAATGGCTGGAGCTGCGCTGATCTGAAGCCAGGAGCTAAAAGCTTCAAGTTCTCCCATGCATGTGCATGGGCCCAAGCACTTGGGACATTTTCTACTGCTTTCTCAGGACATAGCCAGGAGCTAGATCAGAAGTGGAGCAGCAAGGACTCAAACCAGTGCCCATATGGGATGCCCATAATGTTTTCTTTAATTGGAGAAATGTTCCTTTGATAGAATGAGCGTATGACCCCACAATATTCTCTACTTACTCATAATAGGGTCTGAAATGTAAAAGTCATGATTAATTTCTTAGAAGAAAATTTACATACCCAGAAGCAAAGAGTGAAAATTAACCTTTTGTTTTTCTCATGAATGAATCAGAGTTTCAAAACTAATACTTAACTTGTATTTTAGAGGAGTTAATGACTTAACCATCTCTTCTATTAGAAATACTACGTTGTGGCCAGTGCTGTGGCACAGCAGGTTAAAGCACTGGTCTCAAGTGCCAGCATCCCATATGGGCTCCGGTTCTAGTCCCAGCTGCTCCTCTTCTGATCCAGCTCTCTGCTATGGCCTGGGAAAGCAATAGATGGCCCACATCTTTGGGCTGTTCTGAAGCTCTTAGCATAGTGAACATATATTAGATTCTCATTATTGAAATCTTTAGAAATGTCAGAAAGCATGTAACTTTCTTTAATGATCTGAAACAGAGATGAGATCCATAAGGGCAGAACTGCTCAGCAGCCACACTGCAGGAATATGTATCTTTCTGACGATATCTTCATCTGCTTCTTGCAGTTGCAGCTAGTCTATGAGCTCTTGGTCTGTTTTCTGCCCTTGGGAGGGCCTAGGGTGCTCTATATTGTCTGTAAGGATTCAAAATTTGTTGTATATTAGTGTCTAATCATAAAATTTCCAAAGTGACAAGCTGGATGTAATAAACTATTCCAGACTGCAAAAAAAAAAAAAACCACAAAAAACAAGAAAATACAAACATGGTGTACTGTCTATAAAGTACAGCGGTAGATCTGTATTATAGAGATACACATCTCTACACAATTCTCTGTTTCTTTCCCTCTGAAAGTCTACATTCAGCTCTCGATGGTGTGATTACTTAGGAATAGATTTCATATACTTACTTTCATAATCAGTGAACTCGGAATTATTATTGTAGTATTGAGGATTGTACTGACTAAAATACTATGTTTATTCCATGTTAAATAACATCATCGTATCTTTGGATTCCATTTGTCCTGCTACTGATGTATTCACAGGAGAGGGGAGGTGGGAGGAAAACCCAAGATCCATCGGGGTGGAGGAGGAATGTCAGAGGCTGTGGTTCTATTGTACTGCAGCTTGGGTTCTGGAAGAACACATTAATGCACCCAGATGGTTTGAAGCTAACTGAAGGGCTATGTTCTGTACAATTGTCTGTGGTGCTGCATTTTCATTTATGTAAAATTTATTTCCTTCAAGTAATATATTAATTTGGATGAAAATGAAGATGTTAAGGAATTTTCAGAATGGGTCTGTTTAACCCTCATTGGCTTTGTTTTTAGGCACTTAACTCAGAAAAGAAAAGATAGAAAAATACGTTTTGGGTTCTCTTCATCTGTACCACGGCACTCTTTGGTTAAGATTTGTCATTTTGTCATATTTGATTCTCTAGACTCCCTGAAAAATCCCCTACTTCATTAGATGGAGTCCGTGTCTCACCATGGCAGTGAAATGTTCCAGCTTTGCATTTAGCTAGGCCGTGGACACATGCCATGGCACTTGCCAGCCAATTGTGTCAGGGGCATCATCTGAATCAGAATTACTTGCATGAAAACAAGGAGTTGCAGATTCTTCCAGTGAAAGTGGAGAGGAGCAAGAGCTGCAGAACATTGCCAGGGTTGAATGTGCCATGGGATGCCATGTGGTGGCTGGTGTCTGGGGTGCTGGTTCTGCAGAAGATAGGGCTTATGGGGGCTGGTGCTGTGGTATAGCAGGTGAGGCTGCCTCCTGCAGTGCCAGCATCCCATATGGTCACCGGTTGGAGTCCAGCCTGCTCCACTTCCAATCCAGGTGTGCTGTGGCCTGAGAAAGCAGTAGAAAATGGCCCATGTCCTTGGACCCCTGAACCCACATGGGAGACCTGGAAGAAGCTCCTAGCTCCTGGCTTTGGATCAGCTCTGCTCTGGCCATTGCATCCAATTGGGGAGTAAACCAGCAGATGGACGATTCTCTCTCTCTCTCTCTCTCTCTCTCTCTCTCTCTCTCTGCCTCTCCTCTCTCTGTAATTCTGACTTTCAAATAAATAAATCTTTTTTTAAAAAAAAAGCTTATGCTTAAGGGTAGTGTTCATGGAAAATGTGTGGGACATTTTTCAGCAAGATTTTAGATGAATTTTCCAACCCCTGAACCTCCTAGAGATTGGAATAGACTTCTAATGCGTAACTTCCACTTATGCTTAATTAGGTTTTTGTTTTGAATTGTTTTTGATGAAACAGCAAGGAATTCTGAGTTATAGACTTCCTATTTCAGAGACAGAAGAACACTGATGCCTGCATTATAATTAAATAATGCCTATCACCCTTTCTTAAGCAACAAATGATCACAGATTCTCTCTTTGCTGCTAAGTAATGAGCATGGTGATTCTTCCCACCGTAACCACCTTCCCACCTTCACTCCCTCCCCTCTTCCTCCTTCCTCTCCTATTGACATGGAATGCCTTACATAGCTAGGCTGAACTTTTAATCCACTTGGCCCTAGGTGTTCATACACTTCAACTCTGTGTGATTATTCATATGCCCTTTTTATGACAAGGCTTATGTCAGAATGACAAATTATATATTCACCTAATACTGAGAGTCATCAAATTGATTTCTATTTTCTTCTCTCTTAGGCAGTTCTTGAGGGGCAGAAATATTTATTTTGTATATCATGTATTTATTCAACTAAAAGACTGACTGTCAAGATGCTGAGTTTTAGTGTCAAAGCAAATATGTTTCTAGACCCCATGAAGTTTACAGTCTGGCAAGAAAGAGCCATCTACCCAAAGAATATTGTTTAACATAGTAAATGCTGGGGTGAAGTCAGTGGATAAAGATTGAAGCATTCTTAATCTAGCACTAACTCTAATCCCATGATCTCTAATTGAGAGAAGTAATCAGAAACACAGAACTCCATGTTACCCAGTTATCTCTTTGAATTTCTGATTAAAAAATAAAACATATCAAACAACACACAAATACCTAGGAGTGCATAATATTTATATACTATCTTGATATTAAAAATAAGAACAAATAACCATGAAAAATAGCAACTTTGAATCTCCTTTGTTTTCTAGACAAGTTATAATCCTATGTGGTTCTTTACAGTACATTATTACCATAAATTACAGTACATCATTACAGTAAATTATTACAGTAAATAATTACAGTAAATTATTTTTGTAGGTACTCTTCATCTCTCTCACATTTTTCCATTTGATAAATCAGATTTTAAAAACTGAGACACAAGACAAAAGAAATATCTTTAAGCTAGTATTATATATTGATTGACATTCTAAAAAACAGTTATTTATTTATTTGAAAGTCACAGTTACACAGAGAGGAAGGGGAGAGAGAGAGAGAGAGAGAAGCATCTTCCATCTTTTGGTTCACTCACCAATTGGTCACAATGGCTGGAGCTGTACAGCTCCAATGCCAGCAGTCAGGAGCTTCTTCTGGGTCTCCCACACAGATGCAGCTGCCCAAGGACTTGGGCCATCTTCCACCGCTTTCCCTGGCCATAGCAGAGAGTTGGATCGAAAGCAGAGTAGCCGGGTTCAACCTCCACCCATATGGAATGTCAATGCTTTACATGCTATGCCACAGTGCTGGCCCCTTGATTGGCCTTTAACTTAGACTTTTTTATGATATTAAAAAACACCATGCTTTTCTAAGCTCTTTCCATTCAGTTTCTATTTTGTAAACTCCAGATAATACTGTCCCCAGAATTAATCTAAGGTATAAATGCTATGATATAAGGCATTTAAACCCTTAACCTGTCTCTTTGAATACGCAGCTATGTTAGCTCTGTGTCCATTCTTCTGTCTCTGTACTAGATGAATAAAAAGACAGTTTAAAATGATTTGAAAAGAACTATAAGGGGTCGGTGCTGTGCTGCTGCTGCCAATTGGGGAGTGAACCAGCAGATGGTAAACCTCTCTCTCTCTCTCTGTCTCTGCCTCTCCTTCTCTGTAACTCTGACTTCCAAATAAATCAATAAATCTTAAAAGAACTATAAACATCAATAAAACACAAATGAAAATTGTATTCTCAAAACTGGATATTAAACCATGCCTTCTACACCTCTGTTAAAAGCTACATTCTATCATAGTCATTTATGATTTCTAGGGCCAAAGTAGTAAATAAGATTTTTCTGGAAGAGACAGAGGTTATGAGGGAGCCAGGATTTGGGGTCAGTTAGCAGCAGTGAGTGTCACTCTTTCAGATTTGATTCAGGAAAGGAAGAAAGCAACTGATCCCTGAGATTTTGGTGGGGGGAAGGAAAGGAAGGAGGGACTGAATAAAAGCAAAGGCCTTCTGGTTGTGGGCACCCACCCCTGACTACAGCCTTTGGGAGGGCCAGCTGGTGTCTCTAGGGATGCTGCAGCCTGGACTCCATTTCCCAGAGTTCCCAGGAGCTCAGATGTATTATGCCTTCTGAATGCCTGTGCACATGTGCATGCTGCTGCCATTCCCTGGGGCCTGAGTTGGAACAGAGGGAGTTCATTCCCTGATCAGGGTCAGCCCTGGGGGCTGTGCTTCTCCTTCTCTGGCATTTACTGCATCTCCTGCTCTGCACGTGCGATCCCAGGGAGTTTCCAAGTGCTCACCCCGAGCCTGCCTCCTGCTGCATCTTCCCTCTTCATCATTCACCTGTGGGTCCCACTTACCAGGGAGTCTCTTCCCGCCACTCCCCGAATCGCTCCCCGTGTGTCCAGAAGAAAGGGTACCTCCTCCAGGGACTTTCTGCTGCAGGTTTGGCATGCAGGAAGGGGCAGGACATGTGTGGGAGAAGGGTGGGTGCCAGGGAGCCATAGATCATGGCAGCTTCCCCCGAGGTCAGGACTGGGACCCGGGCTGTTCTGTCTCCCACCTCCACTTCCCAGGCTCCCAGTGCCTGGAATCTCTCCTGCAGGACCTCACCCAAACTGTCCCTAATGCGCTTTATTTAGTGGTTACAGGAGAGAGGGGGCAGCATTCTGGGAACATGCACACGCAGGGAAGGAAGGCAGAAAGACTCCAGCTCTCCACAGTTAAATAAGCTGGGTTCCCACTGTGGGTGGTCTCAGAATGCAGTCTGGCCAGGCCTCTTGATGTTTACTGGACTGGTTCCTGCAGGGTGGGTCTGGGTGGCCTTCAGCAGGGAGCCTGGGGCAGCAGAGGGGTGGGCAGGAGGATCTGACTAGGTTCTGCCCCACTGCTCTCATCCTGCACCTCATCTTCCTGGTGGGGAGCAGTGTGAAGTGTGCATTGATCCCTCTCAAGTATTAATTATCAGACTTTTCCAATGTGGAATTTGAAGCTGTTCCAGAAACCTGGGGTGGGAAAACTCCCTTCTTTCAAACAGGCACAGAGACAGTGGAGGATCCAAGGAGTTTCTATTAATGGCCCTAGGCTCAGCTGGAATGATTTCCTGAGAATTGTGCATCAAATTCAAGTTTCTTAGCTGTTACAGCATTGGTGGGTTTAAATGGCAGCCTTCATGACTTAGGTCCACATTTCCAATGGTCAGTGGGTCCAGTATGTTTGTAAAAGAGATGCCGGGGACAGATTTATTAGGATAGATTTATGACTGGAGTTTACAGAAGCAGAACTTAGGACATCTTCCCTCCCTAGATAAGATTTCAGTGGGCAGCTGTTTCACTCGTTAATTGTGAGCATCCACTTTTAAAGGTTTGTGTTGGATGTGGTCCACTTCTCTTTCTTTGATGATTTATTTGGCTGCTTTTCATTTTCTGTCTTCAGCTATTTCTTCTCCTGTTAGCAAGGCTGTCAACTGTTTTGACCTGACGCTGATCCCTTTGCAAAGTGAGAAGGGAACTAAAATTAATGCAAGTCTACTGTGTTGTCAATAACTGGAGCTACTTTTTTAAAGATTTATTTATTCATTTGAAAGAGTTACACAGAGAGAGGAGAGAGAGAGAAAGAGAGAGAGGCGTCTTCTGTCCGATGGTTCACTCCCCAATTGGCAGCAACAGCTGGAGCTGTGCCAGTCTGAAGCCAGGAGCTTCTTCTGGGATGAAGCTGTTTTTTAAAATAATTATTTATTTATTTGAAAGGCAGAGTTACAGAGTGGTAGAAACAGAAATCAATGGTTGGAGCTGTTTGGATCCAAAACCAGAAGCCAGGAGCTTTGTCCAGGTCTCATAGGTGGGTGCAGAAGATGAGGGATTTGGGCCATCTTCTACTGTTTTCCCAGGCCACAGCAGAGAGCTGGATGGGAAGTGCAGCAGCCAGGATCCCAACCGGCACCCATATAGGATGCTGACACTGCAGGCAGTAGCTTTACCCACTATGCAACAGTGTTGCCCACTAACTGGAGCCCTTTTAATCTGAGTTTGCATAAAGTGGAGAATTACAACATCATAAATACAGATAAGTAACATCTTTTTCTCTGCCCAGTACTTTACAGTTACCCAGTGATCCACTGAGAATCTTACATTCCACACTGTGTAATTAAGAAGGTCAGTTAATTGTCTTATTTTGGGTTCTGTGGTTAAACCCATGACATTTTTAAAATGGGAGGATATTAGTTCTACAATTTCATAAAGACTGCTCTGTGGAAGCATCAATAGAAGTTATAACTGTGAGAGTGGTAAGAAAGAAGAGGGGAAGAAATAAGTGCCCCTTACTCCACTCAGAGATGTCCACAAATGGAGTAGAAGATGTGCCCTTGAAAACTATGGCTGACTTTCTGGGACAAACTGTGTTTGAGTGCTTCACATGTTCTTATAGAAAGGTGTTGCCACCAGGTTATTAGTATATTTATTTAGTTAGTTTTTAAAGATTTCTTTATTTATTTGAAAATCAGAGCTACACAGAGAGAGAAGGAGAGACAGAGAGAGAGAGAGAGAGAGAGAGAGAGAGAGAGAGAGATGTCTTCCATCAGGTTCATTTCCCCAGATAATACTACATCATTGTGAACTTTGCTCAGTTCCTGACCTATACCTTTCCTTTAACCTAGTACTTTGCCATGTAGTAGCCCATGAAAACTGCAGACTGCATAAATGAATGAATATTTGGAGGGTTGTGATTTCTTAGAGGAACATCATGAGACAGAAGGAATAAAACAAAACAAAAGTATCCTCCGTATATAGAAGATATACTGTTTTTGCAAGCTATAGAGAAGAGGAAGAAGAAGGAAAGTAGTGAGACTGGAAAGGTTGTGGCAAAGGTAATAGGCACTAGTCAAGAATTCAACAAGCCCATTAGGAAAGTATTTTTTTTTATTTTTTTATTTTCTTTTTTTTATCTTTTATTTAATGAATATAAATTTCCAAAGTACGACTCATGGGTTACAATGGCTTTCCCCCCCATACCGTCCCTCCCACCCACAACCCTCCCCTTTCCCACTCCCTCTCCCCTTCCATTCACATCAAGATTCATTTTTGATTATCTTAATATACAGAAGATCAGCTTAGTATACCTTAAGTAAGGATTTCAACAGTTTGTTTCCACAGAGAAACATAAAGTGAAAAATAATAGATGATTTTTTTTTAAATGATGATGAAATCAGATCAGACCTATTGTCATGTTTAATCCCAGTGAGAGTCAAGTTGGGAATTGATAATTTCTTTCTTTTTTTTTTTTTACAGAATATCAGTTTAGTGTACATTAAGTAAAGATTTCAATCGTTTGCACCCCCATAGAAACACAAAGTGAAATATACTGTTTGAGTAGTCGTTATAGCATTAAGCCTCAGTGTACAGCACATTAAGGACAGAGATCCTACATGAGGAGTAAGTGCACAGTGACTCCTGTTGTTGACTTTACAAATTGACACTCCTGTTTATGGCATCAGTAATCTCCCTTTGCACCAGTCATGAGTTTCCAAGGTTATGGAAGCCCCTTGAGTTCTCCGACTCTTATCTTGTTTAGACAAGGTCATAGTCAAAGTGGAGGTTCTCTCCTCCCTTCAGAGAAAGGCACCTCCCTCTTTGAAGACCTGTTCTTTCCACTGGGATCTCACTCACAGAGATCTTTTTGCCAGAGTGTCTTGGCTTTCCATGCCTGAAATACTCTCATGGGCTTTTCAGCCAGATCCGAGTGCCTTTAGGGCTGATTCTGAGGCCAGAGTGCTATTTAGGACATCGCCATTCTATGAGTCTGCTGAGTATCTCACTTCCCATGTTAGATCACTCTCCCCTTTATTTATTCTATCGGTTAGTGTTAGCAGATACTAGACTTGTTTATGTGCTCCCTTTGACTCTTAGTCCTTTCATTATGATCAATAGTGAACTGAAATTGATCACTTGGAATAGTGAGATGGCATTGGCACATGCCACCTTGATGGGATTGAATTGGAATCCCCTGGTATGTTTCCAACTCTACCAATTGGGGCAAGTCAGCCCGAGCATGCCCCAAATTATACATCTCTTCCCTCTCTTATTCCCACTCTTATGTTTAACAGGGATCACATTTCAGTTAATTTTCAACACTTAAGAATAACTGTGTGATAATTACAGAATTAAACCAGTCATATTAAGTAGAACAGACAAAAAAAATACTATGAGGGATAATGTATTAAGTTGTCCATTAGCAGTCAGGGCTATGCTGATCAAGTCACCATTTCTCATAGTGTCCATTTCACTTCAGGAGGTTTCCTTTTTGGTGTTCAGTCAGTTGTCACTGATCAGGGAGAACATATGGTATTTGTCCCTTTGGGACTGGCTTACTTCACTCAGCATGATGTGTTCCAGATTCCTCCATTTTGTTGCAAATGACTGGATTTCGTTGTTTCTTACTGCGGTATAGTATTCTAAAGAATACATATCCCATAATTTCTTTATCCAGTCTACCATTGATGGGCATTTAGGTTGGTTCCAGGTCTTGGCTATTGTGAATTGTGCTGCAATAAACATTAGGGTGCAGACCGCTTTTTTGTTTATCAATTTAAACTCCTTTGGGTAAATTCCAAGGAGTGGGATGGCTGGGTCGAACGGTTTCTGAGGAATCTCCAGACTGATTTCCATAGTGGCTTGACCAGTTTGCATTCCCACCAACAGTGGGTTAGTGTCCCTTTTTCCCCACATCCTCGCCAGCATCTGTTGTTGGTAGATTTCTGTATGTGAGCCATTCTAACCGGGGTGAGGTGAAACCTCATTGTGCTTTTGATTTGCATTTCCCTGATTGCTAGTGACCTTGAACATTTTTTCATGTGCCTGTTGGCCATTTGGATTTCCTCTTTTGAAAAATGTCTATTGAGGTTCTTGGCCCATCTCTTAAGTGGGTTGTTGGTTTTGTTTTTGTGGAGTTTCTTGATCTCTTTGTAGATTCTGGTTATTAACCCTTTATCTGTTGCATAGTTTGCAAATATTTTTTCCCATTCTGTCGGTTGTCTCTTCACTCTCCTGACTGTTTCTTTTGCAGTACAGAAACTTCTCAATTTGATGCAATCCCAATAGTTGATTTTGGCTTTGACTGTCTGTGCCTCCCGGGTCTTTTCCAGAAATTCTTTGCCTGTGCCAATATCTTGAAGGGTTTCTCCAATGTTCTCTAATAACTTAATGGTGTCAGGACGTAGATTTAGGTCTTTAATCCACGTTGAGTGGATTTTTGTGTAAGGTGTAAGGTAGGGGTCTTGCTTCATGCTTCTGCACGTGGAAATCCAGTTTTCCCAGCACCATTTATTGAATAGACTGTCCTTGCTCCAGGAATTAGTTTTAGATCCTTGATCAAATATAAGTTGGCTGTAGGTGTTTGGATTGATTTCTGGTGTTTCAATTCTGTTCCATTGGTCTATCCATCTGTTTCTGTACCAGTACCATGCTGTTTTGATTACAACTGCCCTGTAGTATGTCCTGAAGTCTGGTATTGTGATGCCTCCGGCTTTGTTTTTGTTGTACAAGATTGCTTTAGCTATTCGAGGTCTCTTGTGCCTCCATATGAATTTCAGCATCATTTTTTCTAGATCTGCGAAGAATGTCTTTGGTATCTTGATTGGGATTGCATTGAATGTATCAATTGCTTTTGGGAGAATGGACATTTTGATGATGTTGATTCTTCCAATCCATGAGCATGGAAGATTTTTCCATTTTTTGGTATCCTCTTCTATTTCTTTCTTTAAGGTTTTGTAATTTTCATCGTAGAGATCTTTAACGTCCTTGGTTAAGTTTATTCCAAGGTATTTGATTGTTTTTGTAGCTATTGTGAATGGGATTGATCTTAGCAGTCCTTTCTCAGTCATGGCATTACTTGTGTATACAAAGGCTGTTGATTTTTGTGCATTGATTTTATATCCTGCCACTTTGCCAAACTCCTCTATGAGTTCCAATAGTCTCTTAGTAGAGTTCTTTGGATCCTTTAAGTACAGAATCATGTCGTCTGCAAAGAGGGATAGTTTGACTTCTTCCTTCTTGATTTGTATTCCTTTGATTTCTTTTTCTTGTCTGATGGCTCTGGCTAAAACTTCCAGAACTATGTTAAATAGCAGTGGTGAGAGTGGGCATCCCTGCCTGGTGCCAGATTTCAGTGGAAATGCTTCCAACTTTTCCCCATTCAATAGGATGCTGGCTGTGGGTTTTTTTATAAATTGCTTTGATTATATTGAGGAATGTTCCTTCTATACCCAATTTGCTTAGAGTTTTCATCATGAAAGGGTGTTGAATTTTATCAAATGCTTTCTCTGCATCAATTGAGATAACCATATGGTTTTTCTTCTGCAGTCTGTTAATGTGGTGAATCACATTGATTGATTTGCGAATGTTGAACCATCCCTGCATACCAGGGATGAATCCCACTTGGTCTGGGTGGATGATTTTCCTGATGTGTTGTTGTATTCTATTGGCCAGAATTTTATTGAGGATTTTTGCATCTATGTTCATCAGGGATATTGGTCTGTAATTCTCTTTCAGTGCTGCATCTTTCTCTGGCTTAGGGATTAAGGTGATGCTGGCTTCATGGAAAGAATTTGGGAGGATTCCCTCTTCTTCGATTGTTCTGAATAGTTTGAGAAGAAATGGGATTAGTTCTTCTTTAAATGTCTGGTAGAATTCAGCAGTGAATCCATCTGGTCCTGGGCTTTTCTTTGTTGGGAGGGCCTTTATTACTGTTTCAATTTCTGTTTCAGTTATGGGTCTATTTAGGTTTTCGATGTCTTCATGGTTCAATTTTGGTAGATTGCATGTGTCCAGGAATCTATCCATTTCTGATAGGTTTTCCTGTTTGCTGGCATACAGGTCCTTGTAGTAATTTCTGATGATTCTTTTTTATTTCTGTGGTGTCTGTTGTTACGTTTCCTTTTTCATCTCTGATTTTATTGATTTGGGTCTTTTCTCTTCTTTTTTTTAGTTAGTTGGGCCAATGGGGTGTCAATTTTGTTTATTTTTTCAAAAAACCAGCTTCTCGCTTGGCTGATTTTTTGTAATGTTTTTTTGGATTCAATCCTGTTAATTTCTTCTCTGGT
Source organism: Oryctolagus cuniculus (assembly GCF_964237555.1). Lineage (NCBI taxonomy): Eukaryota > Metazoa > Chordata > Mammalia > Lagomorpha > Leporidae > Oryctolagus > Oryctolagus cuniculus. The sequence goes on along the minus strand of NW_027208224.1, from coordinate 617,686 downwards.
TTTAATTATTTCTCTTCTCCTTCTAGATTTGGGTTTGGTTTGCTGCAGTTTTTCTAGGTCCTTGAGGTGCGCTGAAAGCTCATTTATTTGGTACCTTTCCAATTTCTTGATGTAGGCACCTATTGCTATAAATTTGCCTCTCAATACTGCTTTTGCTGTATCCCATAAGTTTTGATATGTTGTGTTGTTGTCTTCATTTACTTCCAGAAAGTTTTTGATTTCTCTTTTGATTTCTTGAATGACCCAGTGTTCATTCAGGAGCATGTTGTTCAGTCTCCATGTGTTTGCATACTTTCTGGGGTTTCCTGAGTTGCTAATTTCCAGCTTCATCCCACTGTGGTCTGAGAAGCTGCATGGTATGATTCTAATTCTTTTAAATTTGCTGAGACTTGCTTTATGGCCTAGTATGTGATCAATCTTAGAGAAGGTTCCATGCGCTGCTGAGAAGAATGTGAAGTCTGTAGATGTAGGGTTGAAAGTTCTGTAGATATCTGTTAGATCCATTTGGACAATAGTGTCAATTAAATCTGCTGTTTCCTTGTTGATCTTCTGTCCAGATGATCTGTCTATTTCTGAGAGTGGAGTATTGAAGTCCCCCAGTACTATTGTATTGGAATCTAAATCTCCCTTTAAGTCCCTTAACATATCTTTTAAATAGACCGGTGCCCTGTAATTAGGTGCATATACATTTATAATAGTTACATCTTCCTGTTGAATTGAACCCTTAATCATTATATAGTGTCCCTCTTTGTCTCTCTTAACAGTTTTTGTATTAAAGTTTATTTTGTCTGATATTAATATGGCTACACCTGCTTTTTTTTTGGTTTCTGTTGGCATGGAATATCTTTTTCCAACCTTTCACTTTCAGTCTGCATGCCTCTTTGTTAGAGAGATGTGTTTCTTGTAGGCAACAAATAGTTGGGTTGTGTTCTGTGAGCCAGTCAGCCAAACGGTGTCTTTTAACTGAAGAATTCAGACCGTTAATGTTCAATGTGACAATTGATACGTAATGACTTTGCCCTGCCATTTTCCCGGAAATATTTTCTAGTATATGCTTTGAGCTTCCCATGCTCTTTTACTGGTAGGTGTTCTTCCTTTCCCTTCTTTCATATTGATGGCCGTGTTTCTGTGTTTCTGAGTGTAGCACATCTTTAAGTATCTTTTGCAGGGCCGGACGAGTGGCCACAAAGTCTTTCAATTTCTGTTTGCTATGAAAGGTCTTTATTTCACCTTCATTCACAAATGAGAGCTTGGTAGGATATAATATTCTGGGCTGGCAATTTTTCTCTCTTAGCACCTATGCTATGTCTCGCCATTCCCTCCTAGCTTGTAGGGTTTCTGATGAGAAGTCAGCTGTGAGTCTGATTGGAGATCCTCTGAGAGTAATCTGACGTTTCTCTCTTGCACATTTTAGGATCTTTTCTTTATGTTTCACTGTGGTAAGTTTAATTACCACGTGTCGTGGTGAGGATCTCTTTTGGTCATGTTTATTGGGGGTTCTATGAGCTTCCTGTACTAGGATATCTCTGTCCTTCTCCAAACCTGGAAAGTTCTCTGCTAGTATCTCACTAAAAAGGCCTTCCAATCCTTTCTCTCTCTCCATGCCTTCAGGAACTCCTAGAACTCGAATGTTGTTTTTTTTAATAGTATCCTGTAGATTCCCAACAATATTTTTTAGGTTTCTAATTTCCTCTTCTTTTCTTTGGTTTGACTGTATGTTTTCCTGTGCTCTATCTTCTAAGTCCGATATTCTCTTTTCTGCTTCACCCATTCTGTTTTTAAGGCTTTCTAATGTGTTTGTCATTTGATCTATTGAGCTCTTCATTTCATTTTGATTTCTCTTGACTATTACACTTTCCTGTTCTACTAGTTTCTGAGTTTCATTTTGACTCTTCCTTAAAATTTCATTTTCACGAGAGAGATTTTCAATCTTGTCCATTAAGGATTTCTGTAGTTCAAGGATTTGCTTTTGAAAACTTCTAAATGTTCTTATCATAAATTTTTTGAAATCCGTATCTTGCATTTCTTCTATCTCATCATCTTCATACTCTTGGCTTGGGGTGTTTTGCTTATTTGGAGGCATCATAGTGTCATCGTTGATCTTGCTCCCTCTATTTCTGTGTTTGTTACTCGGCATAGTTAATTCTTCTTGCGTCACTGTGCGTTTTTTTTCTTTTTTTTTTTTTTATACTGTGTCCGTGCTAAGTGGACTGCCTGCTGTTGGAGGAGCCTTGGAGGCTTGAGATGGGTGCGGCCTGAGAGCACTGCCTGGTTCTTCCTGGTTAAGGGTGTGCAAAGGTGACACCCTCAGGTTATGCGTGGTAAATCTCTCTCTTTTTATTTATTTATTTATTTTATTTATTCAGGGGGTAAGTAACACCGCAGGGCAGGGCTGTGCAGAATTGATGGTATTTAGCTTCCAGTCTTTGGCTCCTCTGGACTCCCACTGGGTTGGCTAGGCTACTGAATTGTAGTGACTCAGTTCCTTAACTCTCCCCCATTGATATGTAAATCCAAAGAGGAGGCCTGCTCTTTGTCTCTTGGGAATTCTTCAAGCCTTGCAGCCTTGTAACCTTTGCAAGGTTAGGGGGAAGAGAAACCCCAAAGCTTTTTTTTTTCCTTCTTTCCGGTAGTGAGTTTGCTGCACTTTCCGGCCCCCCTCTAGATTCTGACCCCCGTTTCCCCACCAATGTCTCGGGTTATTGAGCTCACCTCCCCTTCCAGCGCCGATGTGTGGACTCGGAGCCCTGAGCGTCCCAAGTCTCCCCGCTGTTGTCTGTGTGGCATGCACTCCCCTTGGAGCACTGTCGCGCAGACCCTGGGGCTTCTGCGTCTGGGTCCCGCGACTTGGCTTCCGCGCGGTGGGTGACCTTGTTCTCCCAGTAGGTCCTCCGATTCACGCCTGCTCCATCCAGAAGGGTTTCCCCTGTATCTTTGTGGGGAATCAAGGCAGGACTGCCTGTTGCTCAGCCACCTACACCCACACCTGAGCAGTTTCTGGACCACTTCCCGCTTGCGAGGTCTCAGGCTTCCTCTTCTCCCATTAGGAAAGTATTAAGGATTCTTTACTTCCATGTAGACTCTGCCCTCTAATGGTGAACAGGGTCCTCTAAACCCACTTGTTGCACAAATGAAAACCCAAGCATTGTCTTCTCCCACAGATGGAGTCTGCTATTGGTTTTGATTTACATTTCCCTAATGGCTAGTGATATTGGGCATGTTCATCTATGTCTTGACCATTGAGATTTCTTCTTCTGAGAAACATCTATTCTGATCATTGCCCATTTCTTACGTGTACATTTTGCTTCTTGTTTGGAGTTTTTCCAGTTCTATATATGTATGTTCTGGCTATCAATCTTTTGTCATAGTCAGAGTTTTCAATGTTTCCTGCCATTCCGTCCATTGTATCTTCACTCTGTTGATTACTTTGTTGTGAAGATGTATCTTAATTTGATATGCTCAAATTTGTATATTTTATTTTTGTTACTTGTGCTTTTGGAATCTTATGCAAACTGTTGTCTCTGCTAATGTTTTACAGTTTCTCATATGTTTACTTAGGTTTTGGGTTTTTTTTTTAACATACATAATTTTATTACAAAATTTTTTTTAAAAAAACAACACAGAATGCAACATCCTAACAAAAAATCCAAATTTACAAATGATACTAATTCCTACAACTTTGCTGCGCTACCATACACAAGTCAAGAAATTAAAGAAACCATTAAATATTTAGGAACATTCAACATCAGAAGCTTTAAAATCTAACTGTATGTAGTAGCCCCTCAAAAAGCTACAACCTGCATTTTTTAAAAAAAGTATTTTCTCTACAAAGAATCTTATCAGCTATACAAAAATCTGTACAGTTTTTTTATACTGAAGCTAATATTGAGCTGCACTTGAATTCACATTCTTAGCAAAACAACTGCCTGAGCACACACGCACACTCCACACTCATCATTACAGGATAGCCATTTATTCTTCATCTTCATCCTCTTCCTCATCATCTTCATCTTCTTCTTCTTCCTCTTCTTCCTCCACATCTTCAGGTTCATTCTTCTTGTTTGAGCCTGTGGGCCTACCAGGGCCCTTCTTTCCCACTTCACTTTTGCCCTTGGCACGGTATGCAGCAATATCCTTTTCATATTTCTCCTTTAGCTTAGCTGCTTTCTGTTCATATGGTTGTTTATCTTTGGCTGAGTGTTCAGACCGCATCTCACCCAATTTTTTTGCAGTGTCCCCAATGGACAGGCCAGGGTGTTCACTTTTGATCTTTGGGCGATGTTCAGAGCAAAAGAGAAAGAAGGCAGATGGTGGTCTTTTAGGAGCACTGGGATCCTTTTTCTTTCCCTTCTTATCACCCTTGGGAGGAACGTAATTTTTCATCTCCCTGTCATAACGAGCTTTTTCACTTTTTGCCATATCTTCAAACTTGGACTTTTCCTTTGCAGACATGGTCTTCCATCTCTCCGAGCATTTCTTAGAGAATTCTGCGAAATTGTCCGAAGAGTCAGGGTGTTTCTTCTTGTGCTCTTCCCGGCACGTCTGCACAAAGAAGGCATAGGAGGACATTTTGCCCCTTGGCTTGTTGGGGTCTCCTTTACCCATGACGACGGAACGGCGGCCACCTGGTGTGAGTTGTTCCTCAGACTCCCGCAGAGCGGCCAGATCCGACGGCATTGCTTCCTTCCCTCAGCTCCGGCATGAACTCAGGATGTGAGGGCGATCTGGCTGCGACATCTGTCACCCCATTGATCGCCAGGGTTGATTCGGCTGATCTGGCTGGCTAGGCGGGTGTCCCCTTCCTCCCTCACCACTCCATGTGCGTCCCTCCTGAAGCTGCGTGCTGGGTCGAAGAGGACGACCTTCCCCGCTAGAGGAGGACCGGTCTTCGGTCAAGGGTATACGAGTAGCTGCGCTCCCCTGCTAGAACCTCAAAACAAGCTCTCAAGGTTTTGGTTTTATATTTAGACTTTTAATTAACCTTGAGTTGCTTTTACATAGTGTATGAGGTGTTGGGGTATCTTTTCAGGCTTCTACATATGGATAATCACTTTCCTTTAAACCATTTGCTAAGGGGATTCTTCTTTCTCCTGTTTGTTTTCTTTCCTTTATTAAATAGGGGTTGGCTGTAGAAAAGTCAGTTTATTTCAGCTGCCTATTTTTTCCATTGAACTATGTGTCTGTTTTTCCAACAGTGCTAACACTGCTTCTATTTTTTTTAAGATTTCTTTATTTGAAAGGCCAGATGCTTCTTCCAAGTCTCTCATGTGGGTGCCAGCACCCAAGAACATGGTCCATCTTCCACCAATTTCCCAGGTGCATTAGTAGGGAGCTGGATTGGAAGTGGAGAACCTGGTCTTCGAGCAACAACATATGGGATACATGCACAGCAGGACAAGGCATTAACCTACTACACCACAGCATCAAACCCTTCCTTATTTACTTCTGCTGTGATCTTTCATTATTCACTTTTCTACTGCCCCACAACTTGACTCATTCCTGTTTTTTTTTTTTTTTCTGGGTCCTGGAGGATGGTAGTAGGTTGCTTCTGGGATATCTTTTTTATGTTAGTAGGTACTTGGTAATCTAAAATCATAGTTTTTACTTTCTATATTTCTCTGTTAATCACGAGGACCTTCTAGATGACAGCAGAAAATGCTAGCAGAAATGAGGATATATTAATTTGCTAAGAAAATACCACAGAGAATATGATTTAAATCATGGAATTTTACTTCTCAGAGTTGTAGAGCTTGAAAATATCAGATCAAGGTGCTAATAGGCTCGATTTTTCCAGAAGCCCTTCTCTGATGTGACAGACACATCTATCATTTGATCTGCTTAAAAGCACTTTCTTCAGGTAGAGTTATGTTGGTGGTTAGCACTTCAGTGTTTGAGTTTTAGGGAGGCACATTTCAGTCCACAACAGCAAAGGGGCCCTGTGGTCTACTTCAATGACAGCCATCTCTGCGGAGGATAGAAAGTTTGAAATCAGCATTAGGATTTCTCACATTATTACTGTCAGTGCTATCTCCATCAAATGTGCATTCATGTACACACAAACAAAACTACCTGTACACATAAACACATTCAACAGTGGAAATGCCTGATGGTTGTGTACAGATAACATCAATATAATAATCCATAATATGGCCTATTAGCAGACATTAAAAGAGAATTAGAAAGAATGACAACAAAATCTGCAGTTACCTATATTTATGTCTATATGTATGATATTCAGTATTTATAGTTGCTAAAAGATGAATACTGATGTGTGGAAATAAAAGCTAAACCTTACCTTGCAATATTGCAGCCTAGTCTACATGAAAGATGTCTTCCTAAAACCATTCCCTGGGCCCACTCTGTGGCATAGTAGATTAAGCATCCACCTGCAGCACCAACATCCCACATGGGCACCAGTTTGAGTCCCTGCTCCTGCACTTCCAATCCAGCTCTTTGCTAATGGCCTAGGAATGCAGTGGAATATGCCCTGAGTGCTTGGGCCCCTGCACCCATGTGAGAGACCTGGAGGAAGCTGCTGACTCCTGGCTTCTGGCACCTGGCTTCAGATCGGCCCAGCTCCAGCCATTCTGGCCATTTAGGGGTGAACCAGTGGATAGCAGACCTCTCTTTCTCTTGCTCTCTATATCTGTCACTCTGCCTCACAATAAATAAATACATTTTTTAAAAACTTTTCCCTTTTTAAATTTCTTAATTGTTTTAAAGATTTATTTATTTATTTATTTACAAGTCGAGTTACAGACAGAGAGGAGAACCAGAGAGAAAGAGGGAGGTCTTTCATCTGATGTTCACTCCCTAATTGATTGCAACTGCCATAGCTGTGCTGATCCGATGCCAGGAGCCAGGAGCTAGTTCCAGGTCTCCCAGATCGGTACAGGGGCCCAAGGACTTGGGCCATCTTCTACTACTTTGCCAGGCCATAGCAGAGAGCAGGATCAGAAGTGGAGCAGCTGAGTATTGAACCGGCCCCCAAATGGGATGCTGGAGCTTCAGGCGAGGGTGTTAACCTGCTCCACCACAGCACCAGTCCAACATTTTAAATTTCTGATACTCTAAAGTAGCAAAGGACTGCATTACATCTAGGAAAGATGTATTTAAAAATTATAAATCTAGTGCATTTTAGCAGAAGTCCTAACAAATACTTCTGATTTTCTCAACATTATGTATAAATAAATGATAGAATGAGTCATTGTCAGATTAATAGAAGGAGTTTGAGAGGATTGTCTCTCTTTCAATTGTGTTGAATAGTTTGAGAAGCATTAGTTCTTTAAAAGACTTGTAGAATTCAATAGTGAGGCTGTCTGATCCTGGACTTTTGCTTGTTGGGAGGGTCTTTATTACTCATCCAATCTCTGTCTTGGTTTTTGATTTGTTTAGCTTTTCTATGTGTCTTCATGACTCAATTTTGGTATATTGTGTATGTCCAGGAATCTGTTGATTTTTCCTCTAGGTTTTCCAATTTGTTAACCATCACAACAGATGCCCGCATCATATATTGCAGTGCTAATCTGAGTTTTGGGTACTCCACTTCCAAATCAGTTTCATGTTAATATCCCTGGGAAGCAATGGATAATAGCTCAAATTCTTTCCTTCTTGTCATCTAATTTGGAGAACTGTAACCTCAATGGGGACTTGAAACCTGGTCTTGCACAGTGGTAGCCATATAGAAAGTGAACCAGCAGATGGGAGATCTCTCTGCTTCTCTTTCCTTCTCTCTTTGTCTCTGTGTCTCTCTGCCATTTTTTATCATATTAAAATATTTAATTACTTATTTGAAAGAGTTACAGAGAGAGGGAGAGACAGAAATCTTCCACCACCTAATTCATTTTTGAGATGACTTTAATAGCCAGAGTGTGGCCAGGTTGAAGCCAGGAGCTTTTCCTGCAATGTGCGTGGCAGCATCCCAGCCACTTGGGCCAACTTTCCCTGCTTTTTCAGTCCATTGGTAAGGAGCTGGATCAGAAATGGAATAGCTGGTACTTGAACTGGTGCACGTAGAGGATGCCAATGTAACAGATAGCAACTTTGTCCACTGCACCACAACCACCAGCTCCTCTTTCTGCCTTTCCAATAAATAAATCTTTTGAAAAAGAATTTAAGGTAGTAAAAGTAATCATGACTGAGCAATGACAAATTTATTGAAGTGATCGACTTTCTTAAAGGTCTATTTATGAATTTGAAAGGCAGCACTAGAAAGAGAGAGTGGGAGAGATGGATCTTCCTCCTGGTTTGTTCACTCCTCAAATGGCTGCAGTGACTGTGGCTAGGCCAGACTGATATCAGGAGCCAGGGGCTTCTTCCAGGTCTCTCACATGGGTGCAGGAGCCCCAATATTTGAGTCACCCTGTGCTGCTTTTCCAGACACATTAGCAGGGAACTGGATCCGTTTGGAGCATTAATGTCTATGATACTCTCCTTGCAGTTGAAGGATTTAGAATCCATTTCAATTATGGGTGGGCCAAGTACAACAGCTCCCAATTGTCCAAGGTTTGGATTAGATGGGTTCTGAGAAATTTTGTTAAAATAGTTATTAATCATAACTCTCAGTTTAAGCTTTTCTTACCAAATTTTCATGTTTGCTGATGTTTATATCTATGGGAAAATTGGGTCTCTGGATTGTAACCAATGAAAGCATCCAGACTAACAGTAATAAGGTCAACAGTCAGCAGAATGATGTCCAGCTGAACTGAAATAGCTTTTCTTATTTGGTAGAGGGGTAACCTCCTGCATTATACTGACATACTGACATAGACAGTAGATATTGGAGCCTGTCTCTTCTGCCAAATGGAGAATGCCGCATTTTGATCCATCATATATATATTTATATATTATAATATATATTATATATTTCTATACATAATATAGAATTACATATAATTATCATAAATATATAATATATAATTATATATAAATATTATATATGAATTTATTTATATATAAATATATAATTATTTCTGATCCAGCTCCATACCAATGGATTGAAAAACCAGTGAAAGATGGTCCAAGTGCCTGGGTTGCTGCCACACACATTGGAGGAGGAGCTCCTGGCTTCAACCTGGCCACACTCTGGCTATTGAAGTCATCTCAATAATATATATATATGATATATATAATAGTTATAATAAATTATATAATATTATCTGTTTATAATTATTATATATTATATAATATATGATAAAGCATAATATATTTTATATATGAATATATTTATATACATAAATATATATAAATAAATGTAAATATATATATATATAGAATTTATTTACGTATTTGACAGGTGTACTTACAGACAGTGAGAGGAAGAGACAGAGAGAAAGGTCTTCCATATGCTCATTTACTCCCCTAATGACTGCAATGTCTGCAGCTGGGCCAATCTGAGCTAGGAGCTTCTAGGTCTCCCATATTTTGGCAGGGACCAAAGCACTTGGAACAGCTTCTACTGCTTTCCCAGGCTATTGCAGAGAGCTGGATGGGAAAAGGAGAAATGGGGACTAGAACTGGTGCTCATATGGGGTGCCAGCACTGCAGGTAAAGGATTACACCACTGCACCACAGTGCTGGCCCCAGTCTATCCTTTATTAAGGAGATCTCAGTAATCATGTTCAGGTATTGCTGTCCTATATTCATGGCCAAAGTCCTAGCAGGCAACATGGTTTGGAGAATCGTAAGCACAAGGTGTGTAGGAGACTTCATTTCTCATACAGCACAGTTAATAACAAGGTTCCAAGAGGGGAAATTACTTGCATCATAGTCTTTGAGAACTAATGGACATCACAGGTGATCTAAAGAATTTAGAAGGTTTGTGAGCCCCTAGAGTGAAAAAGTCACTGGGAGCACAAGGACAGTGCCTAGAGTTTATTTTGATGGATTTTAGCCCCTTTCATTGGAGGGAGGCCCGAAGAAGCTGGACTGATTAGTAAACCTCAGAAGTGTCTTTTCAATGTGAAGGCAAACTGAGACTGAGGGGTTTTTGGAAAAACGTTGAACAAAAGACATTTCCCACACGTGGTTAAGACACATCATTTATCTACTGATTTTCATCAGATCTGTTAACATTAGGTATAAGGTACAGTGGACATGGTGGATGGCATATAGCAATATGATTTTAGTAATATATCATGAGGTGCTTTTTTTAAATGGATTTAGCAGGTAAAATTGGGCTACCTAATGGGATGTAGCTGGAATAATCACCTTTTTGTTAAATAAATCTGAGGTAATAAATGTTAGTGTATGAAGACATTGAGTTTTCTTTTATTGGGCCTTCTTGGTTATTTTAATCTGGGATCTGCGAATTCTCATTTTCTTTATTTTATTCCTCATCATGTCGGACCAACTCTGCTGCTTTGGGGATTTTTTTAGTACATCTGATATTTGGAAATTTAGACAATAGTATAGTTAAAATGAGATGTACCAAGTAAAGTATTTATTTTTATTCTGATACATATTTTGGAATTCTTCTAAAATTCCTATTGAGTATCCTTGTTAAATTTAGTTGCATCCCAGGTTAAGACTTATTGGAGGCAGGCTCCATGGCTCAATAAGCTAATCCTCCACCTGCGGTGCAGGCACACCAAGTTCTAGTCCTGCTGGGAGAGCCAGATTCTGTCCCAGTTGCTCCACTTCCAGTCCAGCTCTCTGCTATGGCCCAGGAGTGCAATGGAGGATGGCCAAAGTGCCTGGGCCCCGTACCTGCATGGGAGACCAGGAGGAAGCACTTGGCTCCTGGCTTTGGATCAGCGCCATGTGCCAGCTGCAGCACACTGGCCGCAGCGGTCACTAGGGGGTAAACCAACAGAAAAAGGAAGACCTTTCTCTCTGTCTCTCTCACTGTCCACTCTGCCTGTCAAAATAAAAAATAATTTTTATAAAAAGACTTATTGGAGCCACTTTAGTGATTACACCCATGAAACTTTGTTAATAAATGCAAATTGAACCTGGGAAAATTGATGTATATCTTATGCTGTAGAGACTTAAGATTGAACATCTTTTTTATCTTTTTTAATTATATAATTTAAAAACAAAATTTAGATTTTTTTTTTTTACTTTACTAAGTCACAGCTCTGGTCCCATTAATATGACTTAACAATGTTTTTTCCTCTCAGACTTATCTCTATTGTTTCAGTTAACTGCATGCCTTTTCTTTACATTCAGATTCCCTCAGCTGTCAAAGCTTATTCATCTTAATTCTGTTGTTCCTATTTCCCTCCCTTTTATTCTGTCCCTAGGCTAATTGAGATCATGATTCTCCATTCCTTCTGTGTGGTGTCACAGTAGGCTTGAAGTGTTCTTTTTCTCTTCTGATTTCTAAAGAAAGAAATTATGTATTCCCCCAGTTTAGATATTTTAATAATGCACTCTAAAACAAAGGTTAAATGTTCTTAATTTGACAAGAATTTTCGGGGCCAGTGGTGTGGCATAGTGGGTAGAGCCACCACTTGCAGTGCTGGCAGCTCATATGGATCCAGATCTCTGCTATAGCCTGGGAAAGCAGTAGAAGATGGCCCAAGTCCTGGGCCCCTGCACCCATGTGGGAGACCTGGAAGAAGCTCCTTGCTCCTGGCTTTGGATTGGCACAACTCTGGCCATTGCAGCCAACTGGGGAGAGAACCAGTGGATGGAAGACCCCTCTCTCTTCTCTGCCTCTCTCTGTGCAACTCTGACTTTCAAATAAATAAATAAATCTTTTAAAAAAAGATTTTTTTCTAATTTTAGATTTGTTCTACTTCATTGCCACTTCAGGGTGTGTGTAAGGAGTGCATATCCAGTTTTTCTATTTTGGAATTTGGGGATTTTGTATTAGCTCTGCTGTGTATTCATTTTTCTTGAGCATTGGTGATATCTTCTCCTTAGTTGTATTAAGAGAGAGAGCAATAGCCCTCATGTCTTTTTAGGTAAGTAAGACATATTAAAAACAGAGCATTCAGTATACATTCATAGTATTTTGACTTGTTCAATTGATTTTCCTGACCTCCCTTGGATATTCTTGGTCTTTGCTGTACAACTTTCTATACTCATTAATTCTTTGATATTCCCAAATCCAGAAAATGAATGACTCAACAGCTGTGTTCCTGTATTTGCTGGGATTCAGGGTAAGAAGCAAAGTGGAGGTGTTCAGGAATCTAAAGTTACATGCTACATAGCAAAGCACATCATTTCCTATACAAAGTGACTGGGAAATCCAGAATCTTTTGCACACATATTGGATCCTGAACTATTACTGACCTATTCAGTAAGATTTTAATGTATTTATTTTCTGTGTGTGTGTTTGTATTTCTAAATAAACTCTGCTGGGCTACTTAACATTAACATGTATTGCAGAATTCTTTCATCAGTTTTTACTTTTAAAAAGTTTCTCTTTCAGTTTTATGGGAGAGGGTAGAAGTTTCCTGCTATGTAACTGAAAATTCATTCATTCATTAAAGTTAAAAATATTTGTTGCAAATTGGTAGAATACTATTAATTCTCATGTGATTTACATGAAACTAAATACATTCTCTATTTTGTTTTGCTTAAAATTTCCGCATGTGTGGACTTCTTTTTTCCTTCTTGCCCCAAATCCCTTTTTGTATTGGGATGGCAAATGGGTTTTACACTGGAGAAAACATGTTATTTTGGCAAAGAAGTACTTAGCGTTCCTGCTTCAAGTATTCAAATATTGCATTGGAAATCAGTATATTTGTTTACTGTACAAATGTCCTTCATACAATTTTGTAATCTTCTGGGATGGGAGAGGAAGCAGGAAATAGGAGGATTATGGGTGGGAGGGATGTTTTGGGGGAGGGGAAGCCACTGTAATCCAAAAGCTGTACTTTGGAAATTTATATTTATTAAAAAAAATTAAACAATTTTGTAATCTTCATCTTCCTTTTTATTTCATCCTTTTTAAAAAAATTCATTTATTTTACTTGAAAATCAGAGTTACACAGAGAAGGAGAGAGAGAGAGAGCAGTCTTCCAACCGCTGGTTCACTCCCCATTTGGCCACAATGGCTGGAGCTCTGCCAATCCAAAGCCAGGAGCCAGCAGCTTCTTTTGGGTCTCCTATGCAGGTGCAGGAGCCCAAGGGCCTGGGCCATCCTCTACTGCTGGATAGTAAGTCTTACTTGCCTAAAAAGATGGATAGTAATTTGAGTAGCCAGGACTTGAACTGGCACCCAATTGGAATGTCAGCACTGCAAGCCACAGCTCTACTTGCTACTCCACAGCATCAGCCCCCTAAATTCTTATGAGTATTGCTACACGATTGGAATTTATAATTGATAATGCTGAACAATTGAAACTGTCTTATTTACAATTGTAGGACTGGATATGGCAGTTCTACTTGAAGTAAAGTATGTAGCCTGCTTATTGTATGATTTTCGGAAAAGCATGTATTTATATATAACAGCAGATCTGTTAATCATTTAAAAGTGAATTGTCATGATTACCCAGATGTAAAGAATGCAATATGTGCTAATGAGTTAGCAGTCACAGACATTTAGAATTAGAGGGATTTTAGAACTTTTTCAATACTGCAGTTTTTATGAAAAACTAATAATTTTTTTTATTTGACAGGTAGAGTTATATACAGTGAGAAATCAGAAAGGCCTTCCTTCCATTGGTTCAGTCCCCAGATGGCTGCCACAGTTGGAGCTGTGCCCATCCAAAGCCAGGAGTCAGGTGCTTTCTCCTGGTCTCCCATCCGGGTGCAGGGCCCAAGCACTTGGGCCATCCTCTACTGCCTTCCCGGGCCATAGCAGAAAGCTGGACTGAAAGAGGAGCAACCAGGACTAGAACACTTTGCCCATAAGGGATACCAGCACCACAGGTGGAGAATTAACCAAGTGAGCCACGGCGCTGGCCCCCGATAAATTTACTCTTAACAAAATATCAAAATATCTTATTTAGTATAAAGTTAGTAGTGAAAAGAGACTACCTTGTTGAACACAGAAATTTGAGATTATATTTCTTGGTATTAATTTGCATCTTAAGGCTTATTGCCTAGTTTATTTCAATATTTCAATCTAATATTACTAATAATATCTTGTACTTAGTGGTTCACTGTGTGCCAGACAATATTCTTTTGATTTTTTAAAAGATTTATTTATTTATTTATTTGGAAGTCCGAGTTACACAGATAGTGAACAAGAGGAAGAGAGAGAGTTCCTCCATCTGCTTTTTCATTCCCCAGATGACCTAAAAGGTCAGAGATATGCCAATCTGAAACCAGGAGCCAGGACCTCTTCAGGGTCTCCCATGCAGATTCAGGGGCCCAAGGACTTGGGCCAACTTCCTACTGCTCTCCCAGGCTATAGCAGACAGCTGAATGGAAAATGGAGCAGCCTGGACTTGAACCGGCCTCCATATGGGATGCCCCCACTGCATGCAGTGGCTTTACTAGCTACACCACAGCACTGGCCTCAAGACAATGCTCTAAAATGATGCATTAATTATTCCCAAATATTGAAAAGTGGCATGGTACACATTTGAATGTGTTGTTTTGTACTAGTTGTAGAAAGAGTTTAAAATATATTTAGATTTAAAAATGTAAGCTTTGATCTAAAGGTTTACTTTCCCTTAAGGTGCCTGTTTGGAAACTGAGAGATCATTGAAGTCTCAAGATAGAGTACAACTGATCTTATCCAAGCCTCCTTTATCACATGAGGATGCTAAATGCCAAGCCCAGAGAAGTAAAGTGAATTGTTCAAGGTCACATAGGTAAGTTGTGGCAGGGATAATTCTGTATTAGCATTAGGTATCCTGATACATAGGCCACTGTTCTGTCAATTTTGTACTCCTTCTGGAGTTAAAGATTCTAAGTTGTGGAAAATTGAATTTGGAAATTTAGTGGTTGCTATGTTGTTATGGTGAGAAATTTCTGTGTATAGCTATGAGTTGCTTAAATTTTATTCAATATATTTTTCTAGTATGTTTGCTATTTATTTGAAATGTATAACAAATAGCTTCATCTATTTGCCAAAAGAATTTTTTAAAGATTTATTTATATTATTTGAAAGTCAGAATTACACAGAGAGAGAAGGAGAGGCAGAGAGAGTGGTCTTCCATTCACTGGTTCACTCCACAGTTGGCCTCCATGGCTGCAGCTGTGCTGACTGGAAGGCAGGAACCAGGAGCCTCTTCCTGGTCTCCTATGCAGTTGCAGGGGCCCAAGGACTTGTACCATTTTATAGTGTTTCCCAGGCCATAGCAGAGAGCTGGATAGGAAGTGGAGCAGCCAGGTCTTGAACTGATGCCCCTATGGAATACCAGCACTGCAGGTGGCAGCCTCACCCACTATGCCACAGTGCCAGCCCTTGCCAAAAGAATTTATAGAAGCTATTCCATATATACACTTAACAATTATTTAGTTACTTGACATGAACTATCCCTGCATATTTGAAAATTTTGAATGGTATCACTTGGGTTTTAAGAATGTTATATTTTAGGTCTCTTAATATTTTTAGTGATGATGTTTTAAAGGCCCTTCCTGTTTTATGAAAAATGATAAGGATTTTGTTTTACAATGGCCATAGTATTACTACTTAAAGCAATAGATTAAATAAAACTTTTAAACAAAGTCATTTAATACTAAATTCTAACACACTGGTATATTTTAAAGTGAGAAACTGGATTTCTTTCAGATATTCTAAAGAAGAATGATAATCAAAATTGAAGACATCTACAGTTTTTAATCACTTGTTTTAAATATTGGTCATAATGGTCCAATTTTGAGTTTAATTTTAATTAGCTTTTAAATGATTCAATATGTTTTATAGAAAAAATTCGGAGAACATAATTATATACTCAACCTCCCTCCCTTCTTTTTCCTTCTTTGTCATTTTTTTTAGCTTATGAAATGACATTTTCAGTTTACATTACATTAAAAAGGGTTGTTGAATCAAGGGACAAGTTTAACAGGCAAAAAGCAAAAAGATCGTAATTTAGAGGGAATACAGACAATGGCTCTAAACAATATTTGAATATCACATCTAAACAATATTTGAATAAATTGATAAATATTTTAATTTCTCCTACTAAAATGCTCAAAGTCTTTAATTATTTATCAAATATTAGTGCAAAATTATGGATTTAAATGATCCCAAAAAGTGATGAATTTTTGTGTAATAAAGTCCAATTTTTGTCAAGGCTTTTTGACAGTCTCACAGAAAACTTATGTTTGTGAATGGGAAGAATAATACCAAAATATCCATACTACCAAAAGCAATTTGCAAATTCAATGCAATCCCAATCAACATACCAACGATGTTCTCAGAGCTAGAAAAAATGATGCTAAAATTCACATAGAAACATGAGAGATGCTTAACATCTAAAGCAATATTATAAAGCAAAAAAAAGCTGGAGACATCACACCATATTTTAAGACATATTACAGGGGTCAGCACTATGACAAAGCAGGTAAAGTCACCGTCTGCAGTGCTGGCATCTCATATGGGTGCCAGTATGTTTCCCAGCTGCTCCACTTCTTATACCCCTCTCTGGTATAGCCTGAGAAAAAAGTAGAAAATGGCCAAAGTCTTTGGGCCCCTGCACCTGCATAGAGACCTGGAAGAAGCTCCTGACACTTGGATTCAGATCAACAGAGCTCCGGCCATTGTGGCCATTTGGGGAGTAAACCAGTGGATGGAAGACCTCTCTCTCTCTCTGCCTCTACCTCTCTGTAACTCTGCCTTTCAAATAAATATACTGCAAAAAAAAAAGAAGAAGAAGTGTTAGCACTGATATAATAACAGACACATAGTTCAATGGAAAAGACTTGGTAGCATAGAAATAAACCCAAATTTCTACCAGCAACTCATATTTAACAAAGGAACTAAAATGAACTGGAGAAAGAAGAATCTCTTTCACAAGTGGTGCAGAGGAACTTGATTATCCATATGTAGAAGCCTGAAAAGAGACTCCAACATCTCTTACACTATGTGAAAGTGAACTCACAGTGAATTAAAATGTAATCATAAGACCCAAACCCAAGTAAACATAGGGAAACTCTAAATATTGTCAACACACAATAGCTTTTGGGTAAGATTCCAATAGCAATAGTCACAAAAATAAAAACAGAGACATTTGAGTATATCCAACTAAGATACTTCTTCACAACAAAGTAAACATCAGAGTGTAGATACAATGAACAGATGGCAGGAAAAATTAAAACTCTGAATGTTTACAGATTTCCAGAACATTTACATGAATTGGAAAAACTCCAAAAAATACAGTGAAGAAACAGGCAAGGATCTGAATAGACATTTCTCAGAAGAAATGTACATGGTCAAAACATGTGAATATGCCCGATGTCACTAGCCATTATGTAAATATAAATCAGAACACCATATCAGTCTCCAACACCTGTGGGAGAATACAACACTCAGGTGTTTGTGTGTGCAGCAAGTGGGTTTAGAGGACCCTGTTCACCTCTGGAGAGCAGAGCCTACAGGGAGGTAAAGAAACCTTACTGCGCAGGGGCATGCTAATCTTCTCTGTATCATTCCAATTTTAGTATATGTGCTGCCGAAGCGAGCACATGTGCTGCCGAAGCGAGAAAGAGATGAAAAGAATTTATCTCAGCTAGCCACTAATATTCAAGAAACAAGGTCTTCAGGAAAGCCAACTCAACTGACATTTTCATGTCATTGTTAAATAAAGGAAAAATTATCTAGGTTCAGCAATACGTAGTT